>NC_059181.1:138555792-138858823 GCF_019923935.1 Bubalus bubalis | reverse complement strand
ATTAACTTTACTCATAGCTTTATATGTATCTTGTATTATGTTTAGCTTTATGATCTATCTCAAATCGTTTTTCTTTTCTATAATGATAGAATAATAGATCTCTGGACAGATTTAGATAGAGAAACATAAATAGACAAATAGGTCCTGGCCCTGGCCATAGAAAGATTCATCATGTCAACTACAAACTTACTCAAAATCCTTAAAACTCATTTAACAAATGCATACTGTTGCCAAAAAAGTGAGAATAAGGGAGTATGACTGGCTCAGTGCAACACAACTACATGATATGAGTTACAATTCACATATATGTCCTACGGTCATCATTTGTGTGTTATACCTTGCTAATCAGTGATGAGAAATTGGGTTCTCATGTGCTGCAAGTTAATTTCTGTTATTGCAGGTCTGATTTCCATTACTCTTATGAGCTTGAAATATGAAGACAACTTAAATTGCCCAGAAGTGTCAAGTGATGTGAGGATTTGAGAACACTTATCAACTCATTTCAGCAACATTAACATTTTTATAGGCAACTTGAAAGGCAATTGTTTGCTTCACTTATTTGTATATCACACTAAAAATTGCTGTAAGAATTCTGGTTGTCTCTTTAAGACATTAAAAGAATAAGTCACACTATGTCCAGTAAGTTTTTTGATTTTTCTGAAAATGAAAGGACTGACTGACTGATTGATTGAATTTTTCTATTTTTTATTAAATTGTTTGGTGTCATGGCAACCTAGGCTTTGTCTCTTGCTTAAGAAGGAAGCAGATCATGACATTTTTTATTACATGTCTTAAAGAATGACAGTCTTGACAAATCCTCCCTTGACATGGAAAAGTGTAGTAATATGCCCAGATGCCTGAGGTTGTGGCGCTTGCACCATTAGTGAAGCAGATGGTCAAATAACCATGATCCTTTGCTATATGAAAGTTCCAGGAAGAGAACTTTTTACCCTAAGTGGTTTCTAGAATAACCACACAATGCTGAACTTTCCTTGGCATGCTCAAGATATGGCCTACAGCGTGAAATATCTGGATCAAAAGAAAGAAATCACAAACATCTAAAAATGTGGTTCACACATCCATTTTTTAAGAGTAAAAATGTTTATATTTAAGGGGATGTTTTGATTTTTGCATAATGAAATGATTACTACAATTAGGCTAATGAACATTTCCAACTCCTCACACTTACCAGTCTTTGTGTGTATGGTGAGAGCACCTGGAATCCACGGTCTTAGCAAATTTCCAGCATTCACTACAGTATTATTATCTATAGTTGTTATATTATACATTGGATCTGTAGACTTATTTTCTTACATAACTACAAATTTAGACACTTTGACCAATATCTCCATATTTCCCCCACCTCCCTTGTGCTGCTAACTACCGTTTTGCTCCCTGATTCTATGTATTTGACTTTTTTAGATTCCACATATAAGATCATGCATATCTTTCCTTCTATATCTAGCTTATTTCACTTAGCATAACATCCTTCTGGGTCATCCATGTTGTCACAAATGGCAGGATCTCCCTTTTTAAGGCTGAATAACATTGTATTACTTTATAAATTGTAAATTTCTGAATTTTGGTTTGAATTTTGCATTAAGATATCTGTCATTGTGTAAGAATAGCCAGTATGATGACTTATCCTTTTCACTATCTATACTGGAACCTCAAAAAAGTGAAAACGTAGGACTGTTCCTTGGGAGCGCTGGGTCATGCTTGGCTGGCTGTAATAAGATGGAGTTGAACTGTTCGTTCTCATGATGAGTAGAGGAGAATGGTCAGGTTTATGGAAATTCCGGTTTTTCTTATTGTAGTATAGTTGATTTACAGTGTTGTGCCAACCTCTGCTATACAGGAAAGTAGCTCAGTTATACACATATATACACTCTTAAAATATTATTTTCCATTATAATTTATGTGGCTGCCAGGGTAGAGGGGTAAGGGAGAGGAAGTTGGTTATTCAAGCCAGAATATTGGAGTCATCTTTGCAGCCTCCTCTCCCTTTACCCCTTATTTAAAATTCATTACCAAATATCATGTATTACATCTACAAAATTTGTCTTGTATATAGACCTGTCTCTCCAAGTACCTTTCTCACACTATCATATATTCCCCAAACCTCTGTGCAGCTCTAACATTTTTTTGTCTTCTCTTCTCTTTGAATCTTTTTTACATTTTTCAACAAGAGCAATCTTAAAAAAACATATAAATCAGAAGACATCACTGCTATGCTGATATCATCACAGTGAATTCTCACTGAACTATGGAAAACATACTGAAGGAAAAACATGGTAATAAGGCATTTATGTCGGAGAGAAGGACACCTGACTCATCTATTCTGGATACCTGCCTTGGGTGGTGATGTGATTACTCATGATGCTAGATGGTGCCAATGAGTCATCCTTGAACATTGATCCTGAATTTATGAGCACGCGATGGCACTGGATCCTTCTTTGGAACTGACAGGGAGAGAGGGCCTCAGGCAGGAGCCGAGACTGTGACCAGCCCAGTGGCCAGATCCAAGCCAAATGAATCAATAACGCAGGGAGGAAAATTGCCACCTGGGGCAATTTCACTCAACAGCCAAGCTGGCTGAGAGATGTGCCCAACGCCAAAGAGCTCTGATTAGTGTATGTGGAGCTACAGGTGTCCTTCTACCTCTGTGGTGGCAAGCAAGTGAGGAAAGAGCTATGGCTAGGCAGATCCAAGCTCTAAGGTTGCTTCTTATCAGGAGTAGAGCCCTGATACAGCCTGTGGCAGTCTGGCCCGAGGGGGATCTGGTCATTGGCAAAATGGGTGGACTCTGCCTGAAGGGCTCATTTTCCTCTCTGAAAACGCTGCTCTTCCCACAGCTAAGGGAAGTGCTGTCCAATGACCTCTGCCCTTGGTGATCCCACATTCCAAGGGGTGAGGGCTCAGGGCCCAGCCTCCCCACCCCCAAGTCCAGGAAGGTCACTCATGGGCATCATTCAAAGCAAGATGAGGCCATGTTAATAGGGCACTCTCATCTCTAGGTGAGTGTGGAACCTCTGGGCCAAGAAGGGAAATAACTGCATTTTCTCTCAAAGCCGCCGGAAATAATTTCTCCTTTAATGGTGAAAACAAGAGTCTTTACATCTCTAGATGGTTTACATTGCAGGCTGTAATGAGCGAGAAAATGTCTTTCTTTTAATAGCTAATCCTCTGATGCTTCGTGCCTGGCAAGGTAAGCTGATGCGGCAAATCATCGTCCTCAAAGAGCGACTGAGCCAGGAACAGCATCCTTGCTTTGTCCACTGCGTCACTTAGCTCGTTAGTGTAGCAAGAACATTGGCACCTGTTTGCAACATGACATTCTTGAAAGAGTGGTGGTTACCAGGCACAGCCCCAGCAAGATGCAGCAAGAGAGGGAAAACTTCTTGCCCCAACTTCTCCCAGTTGCACCAGACTCCTTTACCTGAATGCACTGGTGTCACCTCTATTAACAGTCGCACTGTCCACTTTCCTCTCTTTTATGTCTCCCGACCACTCCCCTCACTGCCAGCCATTCCCAGGAGGCCCAGGGAGCTGGGATTAGCCTTTCCACTGTAGCGAGCATGAGCTAGGATTTTCTCTCAAGAGCAGGGTGTCTGTAGGGGGCGGGCCTGAGCAGGTGGGCAGGGAGAGATGGCAGAAGTAAAGGGGCCTCACACCACACGTGCGGGTGCAAAAGGACCAGTACTGAGCACTGGCATCCTCTTACTTTGGCCCCTTCTTCCAACTTCATCTCCCTTTGGGGCTTTGTTTTCTCTTTGTGGGTAGGAAGTTTTCCCCAGCATCAAGTTGGGGTGCCCTTTATGCTGCTAGGCTGCCTCATTCTTCTTTCCTTTGCCAGTGAAGGCTTTCCTTAACCTTCTCTGCACTTCACATCCCATACGAGTGGGGAGGTGTCCACGTTAATAATGAAACATCTATGATTTTTTGAACATCTCTTTACTTGGGAAGTCTTATTCAAGTAAGTGTTTCTGAAAGTCCTGCATTTCAGATGGTTAATGCTTTGACAAATTTAGGTTTATGCATATGCTGCCCTATTTCCAGAAGTTTTCAATGAAACCATATTTTGTTTATGGTCCAAAAGCCTTATTTTGGAATACATTCTATCAAGCATTCTTTTTTGTTTTAATTGATTTGTGAGTGATTCTTACCAGAATGGATATAGGTAATGTTTTAATGGCACCATCTTTTATATGTACTTTTAACACTGTGACTTAAGCATATACAGGTTTTTATTTGTTTAGTTAAGTCGGCCTATTAGCTAGGTTGTCTTCTTTTGCTCTAAATATACATCTGAGATGATTATCTAAATAGAGGTACAGTTTTGTGGGTTATATTGACTTTCTCTTCTTTTTTTTTTTCATTTTATTTTATTTTATTTATTTTATTATTTTTAAACTTTACATAATTGTATTAGTTTTGCCAAATATCAAAATGAATCTGCCACAGGTATACATGTGTTCCCCATCCTGAACCCTCCTCCCTCCTCCCTCCCCATTCCATCCCTCTGGGTCGTCCCAGTGCACCAGCCCCAAGCATCCAGTATCGTGCATCGAACCTGGACTGGCAAATCATTTCATACATGATATTTTACATGTTTCAAGGCCATTTTCCCAAATCTTCCCACCCTCTCCCTCTCTCACAGAGTCCATAAGACTGTTCTATACATCAGTGTCTCTTTTGCTGTCTCGTACACAGGGTTATTGTTACCATCTTTCTAAATTCCACATATATGCGTTAGTATACTGTATTGGTGTTTTTCTTTCTGGCTTACTTCACTCTGTATAATAGGCTCCAGTTTCATCCACCTCATTAGAACTGATTCAAATGTATTCTTTTTAATGGCTGAGTAATACTCCATTGTGTATGTGAATTTCATGACCTGGTGGATTTATGGATATTTTATAAAGATCTGTATTAAGTTAACCTGGATTTAGATTTCAAAAGCCTATTAATGTGAGTGGTTCATAAAGACAGAAGAGAGAAAAATGCTCTTGCCTGTACACATTCTAAACTTTGAGTTAATTTAGTTCTGTAAATCCTTCTTGTGTGACAAAAAGGAAGAAGACGTATATTCTACATAACTGCCTGATGGTATAATTTCTTCAAATAAATTTTGGCATCTTCTTAGAATTTCTACATGACTCCCAAATGAATATTAAAAATAATATACATACCACATAGTGTCCAAAGAATACATTTACCTCCAAGAGTAGAAAACCCACATTGAAGTCTTATTCCTGTCACAGGTGCTGTGTTCACACTAGGAACTGAATCTGGGATAACCTGACCTCACAAACTCTTCCAATGAGATTTTTGTTTAGTTTCTTCTTTCAGTAACTCCAGGGCTTCCCTGGTGGCTCAGCTGGTAAAGGATCTACTTACAATGTGGGAGACCTGAGTTCGATCCTTGGGTTGGGAAGACCCCCTGGAGAAGGGAACAGCTACCCACTCCAGTATTCTGGCCTGGAGAATTCCATGGACTGTGTAGTCCGTGGGGCCCCAAAGAGTCGGACACAACTGAGAGACTTTCATTTTCACTTACAGTACCAACTAACATTTAGCATTGATGTTAGGCAATATTTTTTATCAAGAAATTCACTGAAAGAGATCACAGAATGTTGAGGTCAGAAGTAACCTTTGAAAGCATCTCATTTGTAAATGGGGAATCTTGAGAGCAAAGATGCAAAGATACCCATGGAGACAGTGGCAGAGTTCAGATCATTGTTCCATGACAACCGCTAATTGGTCTTGTATACATTTACTGATTCAGTTCATGCCAGCAAGCCCTATTATGGTGCTCATGATTGAGTCTATTAAAATGTATCCTCAACCCCAGACCTTATTCTCCTTGCACACTGCAGTTTTATACTGCTAAATAATGTACTCTCATACCTGGATGACTTCCCATTGAGGCAGATTTTTTTTTAAGTTGGAGGAGGATGTTTGGCATTTGACAATGAAATCTAAGAAATATTAATATATGTGTTTCTTAGTTATATAGTAATTGATATGTGATAGGTTTTCATGATGTGGTTCAATATAAATTTTAGTTTTCATCCACTAATTTTTCATGGCCTTCAGTTTTGAATCATAGGAATTTTAATAGGATGATTTTTCAAACCACAATTTAAATTAACATATGTTTCTAGAGTTAAAACCATTTGGCTTATATCCAGCTCATGCTCATCATCATGACTATCTTTTATGGAATCTTCTATATTAGTGGTTCTCAATATTGACTTTCTGTTATAATCACTTGTGGAAACTTTAGAAAATGATATGTTCTATGAATTCACTTTTGTGAAATTCCAGGACAGACAAACTAGTAATACACAGTGAAAGAGATCAGTGGTTGCCTGGCACCAAAGATGGGATAGACTGATTAGGATGGGGTAAGGGGGAACTTTCTGAAGTGATATAAATGTTTTTTTTTCTGTTTGTGGAGTGTCAGTTACACAAATATATATATTTGTCCCTATTCACTGAACTGTACACTTACCTTGGGTACATTTTTGGATGAAAATTACACCTCAATAAAGTTTATCATCCTCCAAATATAAAAATGTTAATGAGGACCCACCCGCAGAGATTCTGATTAAGTAGATTCAGTATAGGTCCCTAGTATCAGCCCATGGGATTCTGATGAGCACTGATGATTGAAAACTTTTCTGGAGATACTAGAGTCTAAGGTATGCTTTCTTTGATTGGCCTGTGAGATTTTAAATCAAGAAGTTTTATTTTCTCCATTTAAAATAACAACAAAAAGCGTCATTTTTAGAGGCATGATTCAATTAATGGACCTCTGTGATAGTGTTACTGTGTGACAAGGTCTTAAAGGACACACAGAATTTCAAGTCCATGGTCATGTTGAATTAGCAGATCATAAGCCTCAGCACGGTACATTCCAAAGTGATCTGGATCCCAGTTTAAGCTTTTGGGGAGTCTTAAGCCATTGTGTCCCAAAGTCCTACACAAAGGCAGCAGATGTACTCACCACATATTTGGATTCAGTGCTTATATGGTTCCCTACCTGCACTTCTTACCCCGTCCTGTGGCTATCTCCACTTCTAACTTGTGAGCTCCTTCTGGGCAGCAATTGTATTTTTATATCTGTGCTACCAAAAGTAAGACGTTGTGTGACCTAGGCAAGGTCCTCAGTAAACGTAAATGGAGAGCTAATGAACTTCAGAAAGCAAGCAATCATATTGCATATTGTTGTTTAGCCACTAAGTCATGTTTGACTCTTTGCAACCTCTGGGACTGTAGCCTGCAGGCTCCTCTGTCCATGAGATTTTCCAGGCAAGAATATCAGAGTGGGTTGTCATTTCCTCCTCCAGGAAATCTTCCAGACCCAGGGACTGAACTGGGTCTCCTCTCCACATCTCCTGCCCGTGTCTCTTGGTTTGGAAGGCAGATTCTTTACCACTGAGCCAGCTGGGAAGCTTACACAAAGCATTGGAATACACAAAATACAAGTTAATTTTAAAATTCAGTGACCTTCAGAGTTCATTACTTTGTACTAAATATTGTTTCCCTGTTTTGGATTATTTTTTGGTTACTTTCCCAAAAGTTGGATTACTAGCCAAAGAGTATGAAATTTCTCAAAGCATCTACTGCATGCAAGGCATTAGGTTGTGCTCTACATATGAGATATAAGAGATTGTGGAACTACTATATCCACACAATGGATTGATCTGGTCGACATGAGGTAGCAACTTAATCACTGTTTTCCAGGTGAGATCTAAAAGAGAGCCTCTGCCTTAGGTTCTCAGAATAAAGATATGTGCTATGGACTGAATGATTGTATCCCCTCAATTTTGCAGCCATGAAATTAAAAGATGCTTACTCCTTGTAAGAAAAGTTATGACCAACCTAGACAGCATATTAAAAAGCAGAGACAGTACTTTGCCAACAAAGATCCATCTAATCAAAGCTATGGTTCTTCCAGTGGTCATGTATAGATGTGACAGTTGGACTATAAAGAAAGCTGAGTGCTGAAGAATTGGTGCTTTTGAACTGTGGTGTTGGAGAAGACTCTTGAGAGTCCCTTGAACTGCAAGGAGATCCAATCAGTCCATCCTAAAGGAACTCAGTCCTGAATATTCATTAGAAGGACTGATACTGAAGCTGAAACTCCAATACTTTGGCCACCTGATGGGAAGAACTGACTCATTTGAAAAGACCCTGATGCTGGGAAAGATTGAAGGTGGGAGGAGAAGGGGATGACAGAGGATGAGATGGTTGGATGGTATCACCAACTCAATGGACATGAGTTAGAGTAAGCTCCGGGAGTTGGTGATGGACAGGGAAGCCTGGCATGCTGCATGTAATCCATGGAGTTGCAAAGCATCAGACATGACTGAGTGACTGAACTGAACTGAATTTTGTCTGTTGAAGATCTAGTCTCCAGTGTGATTGTAGCAGGAGGTAATTGGGTTTAGAAAGATCACAAGGGTGGGGCTCTCATGATGAGATTTATACCCTCATAACAAGAGGAAGAGATGGGGATCTCTCTCTCTTCCTCTCTCTGTCTTTCTGTTTCTCTACCTCCTGTTCCCTCTCCTTCTCCTCTTATATGAGGGTATTGCAAGAAGGAAGCCATCTGAAAATCAGGAAGACAGCTCTCACCAGACACTGATCTGCCATCATCTTGATCATGGACTTTCTAGCTTCTCATATGTGACAAATAAACATTTGTTGTTTAAGCCACCCAGTTTGTGGTATTTTGTTATACCAGCACAAACTAAGACAATCTGCACTTTTCTATTAAGCAGCAGTCTATATTCAGTCTATATTCTACATATTTCCATAGATTGATGTGTGTGTGTACAGAAAATCTAACTATTGATATTCTTACCAATGAAATCTCTTCTGTTGAGCTAGTAAGATGCAATAGTTGAGATGAGGGATGTCCAAAAGAATGACAGTTTGCTGACAAAATTTGTTTTTACATAGAATTACATGTACTCACAATTTCAAGTGTTCCCTTTGGGGTGCTTATCTCAGTATATATGCCTCCTTTGGTGTGAAACTTGGCTTGCTCATCCTTATCAACCTTTGTCCAATTTTCAAATTACCGTGCATGTGTTCCTCTAAAGTTTATCCTTCAGAGATTTCTGGTTTTCCCCTGCCACAGTCTCCAAGATTCTGATGAAATTTTGGGCAGAAAAGAGGACCATTTTCTTTTCCTGGTATGTAATTTGAATGCTGATACTGATACATTGCTTTCTGTGAGTATTAAAATGCTATCTTCTACCCTCCCTGACCTCAGAACTTGACCTCACAATCAGATATCTCCAGCTCTATCCTGTAACCATGTCCCAGGTTTGTCACATCTAACTAGTGATGGAGTTATGAATCCAAATCATCAGCAGCTACTTTTGTGATAATTCTCCACTCTTGATACTCTCGTTCTCAGACACTCACATAATGAAATTACTTGTTCTTTTTCACTGGGGGCCTCACCTAGATGATCTTTGTCTTCTACATGTTCATTGTTGCCACTCTCTTGAGGATCTTAAGTGAAATCAAATCCAAAGTGTTTTCAACTTTATCTTCACACCTGACTGATGTTACTCTATTCTATGGGGCAATTACATTTATTTACATGTGACATTCTTCCAATTATTTGCTTGATCAAGACCAAGCCATATCAATTTTCTACATGGTGTTAATTCTTCTGTCAAATCCCATTATATATTGCATAAGAAAAATAAAAGTGATAGATTTCTTGAAAAAGTTCCTCTGTAAGTTTTAAGCTCAGTCTGGGTAAGAACCACACAAGAAAATACTTGAGAAACTTCTTATATTTCTTCATGTTTGATACAAAATTAAATTACTTTGGACTAAATTCTTTGCTCTGATTCTTCATACCACTCTTCTCTTTCTTCTACATATATTTTGATTTTTCAAGATATCTTTTTTCCTTATTTTGGAAAATTTCTAAAATCCCTATCATCTTTGAGGTAAACTTCCAGATGACTTGGAGAAGCTCTATACAGTCAGCAAAAACAAGACTGGGAGCTGCCCATGGCTTAGGTCATAAACTCCTTATTGCCAAATTCAGACTAAATTGAAGAAAGTAGGGAAAGCCACTAGACGATTCAGGTATGACCTAAATCAAATTCTGTACAATTACACAGTGAAAGTGACAAATAGATTCAAGGGATTAGATCTGATAGATGGAGTGCCTGAAGAACTATGGATGGAGGTTCATAGCATTGTACAGGAGGTGGTAATCAAGACCATACCCATGAAAAAGGAGTACAAAAAGGCAAAATGGTTGTCTGAGGAGGCCTTACAAATAGCTGAGAAAAGAAGAGAAGCAAAAGGCAAAGGAGAAAAGGAAAGATATATCCATCTGAATGCAGAGTTCCAAAGAATAGCAAGGAAAGATAAGAGATTACTGAGATCTCTTTCTCTTAAGAGATTAAAGAGATCACTGAGAGATAAGAAAGACTTCCTCAGTGATCAATGAAAAAAAATAGAGGAAAACAATAGAATGGGAAAGAGTAGTCATCTCCTTAAAGAAAAATTAGAGATACCAAGGGAACATTTTATACAAAGATGGGCACAATAAAAGACAGAAATGGTATGGACCTAACAGAAGCAGAAGATATCAAGAAGAGGTGAAAGAATACACAGAACAACTATACAAAAAGAGATCTCCATGACCCAGATAAGCCAATGGTGTGATCACTCACCTGGAGCTGGACATCCTGGAGTTCGAGGTCAGGTGGACCTTGGGAAGCATCACTACCAACAAAGCTAGTGGAGGTGATGGAATTCCAGTTGAGCTATTCAAATCTTAAAAGATGATGCTGTGAAAGTGCTGCACTCAATATGCCAGCAAATCTGGAAAACTCAGCAGTGGCCACAGGACTGGAAAAGGTCAGTTTTCATTCCAGTCCCAAAGAAAGGCAAGGCCAAACAATGTTCAAACTACCACAAAATTGCACTCATCTCACACACTGGCAAAGTAATGCTCAAAATTCTCCAAGTGAGGCTTCAACAATACATGAACGGAGAATGTCCAGATGTTCAAGCTGGATTTAGAAAAGGCAGAGGAACCAGAGATCAAATTGCCAACATCTGTTAGTTCATAGAAAAAGGAAGATACTTCTGGAAAAGCATCTACTTCTGCTTCATTGGCTACGCTAAAGCCTTTGACTGTGTGGATCACAACAAATGGTGAAAAATTCTTAGAGAAATGGGAATACCAGAGCACCTTACCTGCCTCCTGAGAAATCTGCATGCAGGTCAAGAAGTGATAGTTAGAACTGGACATGGAAAAATGGACTGGTTCCAATTTGAGAAAGGAATACATCACCAGTATACAGCCTTACTTAACTAATATGCAGAGTGAGTAGGTCAATTCAGTTCATCAATCATGTCCAGCTCTTTGGGAACCCATGGACTGTAGCACACCAGGTATCTCTGTCCATCACCAACTCCCAGAGCTTGCTCAAACTCATGTCCATCTAGTTGGTGATGCCATCCAACCATCTCATCCTCTGTCATTCCCTTCTCCTCCTGCCTTCAGTCTTTCCAAGCATCAGGGTCTTTTCCAATGAGTCAGTTCTTCCCATGATGTGGCCAAAGTACTGGAGCTTCAGCTTCAGCATCAGTCCCTCCAATAAATATTCAAGACTGATTTCCTTTAGGATTCACTGGTTGGATCACTTGCAGTTCAAGGGACTCTCAAGGGTCTTCTCCAACTCCACAGTTCAAAAGCAACAATTCTTTGGTGCTCAGCTTTCTTTATGGTCCAACTCTCACATCCATACAGGACTACTGGAAAAACCATAGCTTTGACGAGATGGAACTTGGTTGGCAAAGTAATGTCTCTGCTTTTTAATATGCTGTCTAGGTCGGTCATAGCTTTTCTTCCAAGGAACAAATGTCTTTTAATTTCATGGCTGCAGTCACCATCTGCAGTGATTTTGGAGCCTCCAAAACTAAAGTCTGTCACCGTTTCCATTCTTTCCCCATCTATTTGCCATGAAGTGATGGGACCAGATGCCATGATCTTTGTTTTTTGAAAGTTGAGTTTTAAGCCAGGATTTTCACTCTCCTCTTTCACTTTCATCAAGAAGCTATTTAGTTCCTATTCACTTTCTGCCATAAGGGTGGTGTCATCTGCATATCTGAGGGTACTGATATTTCTCCCAGCAAGTTTGATTCTAGCTTGTGCTTCATCCAGCCCGGCATTTCACATGATGTACTCTACATACAAGTTAAATAAGCAGGGTGACGATATACAGCCTTGACGTACTCATTTCCCAATTTGGAAACAGTTCGTTGTTCTATGTTCGGTTCTAACTGTTGCTTCTTGATCTGCATACAGATTTCTCAGGAGGCAGGTAAGGTGGTCTGGTATTCCCATCTCTCTAAGAATTTTCCACAGTTTTTTGTGATCCACACACTCAAAGGTTTGGCATAGTCAATAAAGCATAAATTGATGTTTTTTTCCTGGAACTCTCTTGCTTTTTCTATGATCCAATCGATGTTGGCAATTTGATCTCTGGTTCCTCTGCCTTTTCTAAACTCAGGTTGAACATCTGGAAGTTCTCAGTTCACTTACTGTTGAGGCCTCACTTGGAGAATTTTGAGCATTACTTTGCTAGCACGTGAGATGAGTGCAATGTTCAATGAGTTTGAACATTGTTTGGCATTGCCTTTCTGTAGGATTGGAATGAAAACTGACCTGTATGCAGAGTACATCATGCTAAATGCTGGGCTGGATTAAGCACAAGCTGGAATCAAAATTGCCAGAAGAAATATAAAGAATCTCACATATGCACATGACACCACCCTTATAGCAGAAAGCAAAGAGGAACTAAAGAGCCTCTTGATGAAAGTAAAGAGCAGAGTGAAAATCCTGGCTTACAACTCAACTTTCAAAAAACGAAGATCATGGCATCCAGTCCCATCACTTCATGGCAAATAGATGGGGAAACAACAGTGATAGGTTTTATTTGGGGGGGTCCAAAATCACTGCAGATAGTGACTGCAGCCATGAAATTAAAAGACACTTGCTCCTTGGAAGAAAAGCTATGATCAATCTAGACAGCATGTTAAAAAGTTGAAGCATTACTCTGCCATCAAAGGTCCATCTAGTCAAAGCTATGGTTTTTCCAATAGTCATGTATGGATGTGAGAGTTAGAACTTAAAGAAATCTGAGCAAGGAAGAAGTGATCCTTTTGAACTGTGGTGTTGGAGAAGACTCCTTGAACCGCAAGGAGATACAACCAGTCCATCCTAAAGGAAATCAGTCTTGAATATTCTTTGGAAGGACTGATGCTGAAGCTGAAGCTCCAATGTTTTGGCCACCTGTTGAGAAGTACTGACTCATTGGAAAAGACCCTGATGCTGGAATAGGTTGAAGGCAGGAGGAGAAGGGGATGACAGAGGGTGAGATGGTTGGATATCATCAGTGACTTGATGGACATGAGTTTGAGCAAGCTCCCCAGCTGGTGACCGATAGGGAAGCCTGGCGTGCTTCAGTCCATGGGATTGCAAACAGTCGAACACAGCTTAGCGACTGAACTGACTTAATTGATTTTTAAAGTTATTTTTAATATTTTCAGTTATTTATTTATGTGAAGTATAGCTGATTTACAGTGTTTCTGCTGTACAGCAAAGTGATTCGGTTACACACACACACACACACACACATATTCTTTTTCAGATTCTTTCCCATTGTAAGTTATTATGAGATGTTGAACACAGTTCCCTGTGCTATACACTAGGTCCTTTTTGCTTATCTATGTTATACATAGTTGTGTATTTCTGTTAAACTCAAATTCACGATTTATTCCCCCTTTCCTCCTTGCTAACCAGTAGTCTGTTTCCTATGTTGGCAAGTCTGTTTCTGTTTTGTAGATAGGTTCATTTGTGTCATATTTTAGGCTCACATGAGATTTGTCTTTCTCTGTCTTACTCACTAATTTCGCTTATTATGAGAATCTCTAGGTCCGTTCATGTTGCTGCAAATGGCATTATTTCATTTTTATGGCTGAGTAATTTTTCATACATATATGTATGTTTCAATATATATAAATATATACCACACCCTCCTCATTCATTCATTTATTGATGGACATTTATGTTGCTTCCACATATTAGCTATTATAAATAGTGCTGTTATGAACATTGGGGTGCATGTATCTATTCAAATTAGAATTTTCATCTTTTCCACATATATGTCCAGGAGTACAATTGTAGGAACATACAGTAGTTCTACTTTTAGTTTTTTAAGGAACCTCCATACTATTTTTCATAGTGGCTGCACCAATTTACATTTCTACCAACAGTGCAGGAGGGTTCCCTTTCCACCGCATCCTCTCCAGTATTTATTGTTTGTAAACTTTTTAATGATGCCATTCTTATTGGTGTGAGGTGGTACCTCATTGTGGTTTTGATTTGCATTTCTGTAGTAATTAGCAACGTTAAACATCTTGTATGTACCTGTTGGCCATCCGCATGTCTTCTCTGGAGAAATGTCTATTTAGATTTTCTATTCATTTTTCGATCGGGTTTGTTTTTTTTTTAATATTAAGCTGTAGGAGCTGTTTGTATATTTTGGAAATGCTTTAATTGATGTTTAAAATAACAAACCAATATTAGATCTTGATGGCATTGGTTAAAAAGTTATTCATCATACAGAGCCTGCTTAAGATTTTATGTTGAAGAAGATGAAGGAAGAGGAGGAATTGGGGAGAGGAGGGAGGAATGGGAAGATAAGGAGAAGAAGAAAAAGAAGAAGGAGGGGAAAGAGAAGAATCTAGTGTTTCTAGAATTTTTTAATTTCCAAATTTTTGTAGACTGATACTTTTGTAAAATGAAACAACTTTATAGCAATGTGAAATTCAGCTCAATTCAGTTACTCAGTCATGTTCAATGCTTTGAACCCCATGGACTGCAGCACAACAGGCTTCCCTGTCCATCACCAACTCCTGGAGCTTACTCAAACTCATGTCCATCAAGTTTTTGATGCCATCCAACCATCTCATCCTCTGTCATTCTCTTCTCCTCCCACCTTCAATCTTTCCCAGCGTTAGGGTCTTTTCAAATGAGTCAGTTATTCCTATCAGGTAGCCAAAGTATTGGAGTTCCAGCTTCAGCATCAGTCATTCCAATGAATATTCAGGACTGATTTCCTTTAGGATGGACTAGTTGGATCTCCTTGCAGTTCAAGGGACTCTCAAGAGTCTTCTCCAACACCACAGTTCAAAAGCATCAGTTCTTTGGCTCTCAGCTTTCTTTCTGGTCCAACTCTCACATCCATACATGACCACTGGAAAAACCATAGCTTTGACTAGATGGACCTTTGTTGGCAAAGTAATGTCTCTGCTTTTGAGTACGCTGTCTAGGTTTGTCATAGCTTTTCTTCCAAGAAGCAAATGTCTTTTAATTTCATGGCTGCAGTCACATCTGCAGTGATTTTGGAGCCCTCCAAAATAAAGTATGTCACTGTTTCCATTGTTTCCCCATCTATTTGCCATGAAGTGATGGGACCATATGCCATGATCTTGGTTTTCTGAATGCTGAGCTTTAAGCCAAATTTTTCACTCTCCTCTTTCACTTTTGTCAAGAGGCTCTTTGGTTCCTATTCACTTTCTCCCATAAGGGTGGTGTCATCTGCATATCTGAAGTTATTAATATTTCTCCCAGCAGTCTTGATTCTAGCTTGTGCTTCATCCAGCCTGGCATTTCACATGATGTACTCTGCATATAAGTTAAATAAACAGGGTGACAATATACAGCCCTGATGTACTCCTTTTCCAGTTTGGAAACAGTCTGTTGTTCCATGTCCAGTTCTAACTGTTGCTTCTTGACCTGCGTACAGATTTCTCAGGAGGTAGGTAAGGTGGTCTGGTATTCCCATTTGTTTAAGAATTTTCCACAGTTTGTTGTGTAGCTGTGGAGGTTCGGTTCAGCAGTGGCCTGCCACAGGGGCAGAGCTTCTGGTTGCAGCAGACCTGGATATGGCGTAAGCCCTCTTGGAGGAGGTTGCCATTAACCTGACCATAGAGCTGCCAGAACTTACACAAGACTGGGGAAACAGACTCTTGAAGAGTACCAAAAATGTGAAATTACTCTGTTTCTAAATACTCATCACAGTTTTTAAACCTAGCTAACCTCAATCCCCCAGCTGGTCAGTAACAAATAGTTTTGTGACTAGCACAGATCTGCAAACTACACTTTGCATTCACAGACTGGAGTATTGTGGTGCCACAACAGAGCTGGAGGTTTGTTTCATTGTACAGGAGACACGAATCAAGACCATCCCCAAGAAAAAGAAGTGCAAAAAAGCAAAATGGCTGTCTGAGGAGACATTATAAATAGCTGTGAAAAGAAGAGAAGCAAAAAGCAAAGGAGAAAAGGAAAGATATATCCATTTGAATGCAGAGTTCCAAAGAATAGCAAGGAGAGATAAGAAAGCCTTCTCCTCAGCGATCAATGCAAAGAAATAGAGGAAAACAATAGAATGGGAAAGACTAGAGATCTCTTCAAGAAAATTAGAGATACCAAGGGAACATTTCATGTAAAGATGGGCTCAATAAAGGACAGAAATGGTATGGACCTAACAGAAGCAGAAGATATTAAGAAGAGGTGGCAAGAATACACAGAAGAACTGTACAAAAAAGATCTTCACGACCCAGATAATCATGATGGTGTGATCACTCACGCTCACCTAGAGCCAGACATCCTGGAATGTGAAGTCAGGTGGGCCTTAGGAAGCATCACTACGAACAAAGCTAGTGGAGGTGATGGAATTCCAGTTGAGCTATTTCAAATCCTCAAAGATGATGCTGTGAAAGTGCTGCACTCAATATGCCAGCAAATTTGGAAAATTCAGCAGTGGCCACAGGCCTGGAAAAAGTCGGTTTTCATTCCAATACCAAAGAAAGGCAATGCCAAAGAATGCTCAAACTACTGCACAATTGCACTCATCTCACATGCTTAAAATTCTCCAAGCCAGGCTTCAGGAATACATGAACCGTGAACTTCCAGATGTTCAAGGTGGTTTTAGAAAAGGCAGAGGGACCAGAGATCAAATTGCCAACATTTGCTGGATCATCGAAAAAACAATAGAATTTCAGAAAAACATTTATTTTTGCTTTATTGACTATGCCAAAGCCTTTGACTGTGTGGATCACAATAAACTGTGGAAAATTCTGAAAGAGATGGGAATACCAGACCGTCTGACCTGCCTCTTGAGAAACCTGTATTCAGGTCAGGAAGCAACAGTTAGAACTGGACATGGAACAACAATCTGGTTCCAAATAGGAAAAGGAGTACGTCAAGGCTGTATATTGTCACCCTGCTTATTTAACTTATATGCAGAGTACATCATGAGAAACGCTGGACTGGAAGAAACACAAGCTGGAATCAAGATTGCTGGGAGAAATATCAATAACCTCAGATAAGCAGATGACACCACCCTTATGGCAGAAAGTGAAGAGGAACTAAATAGCCTCTTGGTGAAAGTTAAAGAGGAGAGTGAAAAAGTTGGCTTAAAGATCAACATTCAGAAAACTAAGATTATGGCATCTGGTCCCATCGCTTCATGGCAAATACATGGGGAAACAGTGGAAACAGTGTCAGACTTTATTTTTTTGGGTTCCAAAGTCACTGCAGATGGTGATTGCAGCCATGAAATTAAAAAATGCTTACTCCTTGGAAGGAAAGTTATGACTAACCTAGATAGCATATTCAAAAGCAGAGGCATTACTTTGTCAACAAAAGTCTGTCTAGTCAAGGCTATGTTTTTTCCAGGGTCATGTATGGATGTGAGAGTTGGACTGTGAAGAAGGCTGAGCATCGAAGAATTGATGCTTTTGAACTGTGGTGTTGAAGAAGACTCTTGAGAGTCCCTTGGACTGCAAGGAGATCCACCCAGTCCATCCTAAATGAGATCAGTCCTGGGTGTTCATTGGAAGGACTGATGTTGAAGCTGAAACTCCAATACTTTGGCCACGTGATATGAAGAGCTGACTCATTTGAAAAGACCCTGATGCTGGGAAAGACTGAGGGCAGGAGGAGAAGGGGATCACAGAGGAGAAGATGGTTGGATGGCATCACTGACTCAGTGGACATGGGTTCGAGTAGACTTTGGTAGTTGGTGATGGATAGGGAGGCCTGGCATTCTGTGGTTCATGGGGTCGCAAAGAGTCGGACACGACTGAGGGACTGATCTGATCTGATCTGATCTGATTTAGAGAGGGTGTGCTTACCTCCACTCCTGCCCTTTACAGACACATTTTACTTGATCTCAAAGCTGTAAAACAAGACCAGGGTCTCAGTGTGAACTTGTACCCTTGGGGTCAGGGCCCCACTCATTAGATGTCCATTTATATTATTGAAAATACTGCTTCCAACGAATAACTGGCAAATACTTTTCAGTCATAGCAAAACATTTGGCTAGCATGCTGTTTTCACTGCCTATTTCAACAACTTCTAAGCTACACTTAACCTTCAGCTTCAAATGGAAATAATACACCTTTACCTGTCTACTCAATGGGGCCAGTGTCCACTCCTGCCATCTCACACGGTCTTTGAAGGCAACATTTTCACCTGCTCTCGGTTTGGTCAGGTACACAATTAGGACCTCACATTGATGACATCCCGCTTTGAGGAGATTCCTATGACACACATGCTACACAGTCCCCCCACTGCAGGTAAGTTGCTGAAAACTCTTTGGTAAGTTCTGGACTCCTCCAGTCTTCACGGTGTTGAGAAATAGCTTTTAGGCTTATTAGTACCCATACTTGGAGAAGGCAATGGCACCCCACTCCAGTACTCTTGCCTGGAAAATCCCATGGATGGAGGGGCCTGGAGGGCTGCAGTCCATGGGGTCACTAGGAGTCAGACACGACTGAGCAACTTCACTTTATTTTTTCACTTTCATGCATTGGAGAAGGAAATGGCAACCCACTCCAGTGTTCTTGCCTGGAGAACCCCAGGGACGGGGGAGCCCGGTGGGCTGCCGTCTATGAGGTCGCACAGAGTCGGACACGACTGAAGCGATTTAGCAGCAGCAGCAGCAGCAGCAGTACCTATACTGTTAAAACAAGCCCAACATGTTTTAGACATTTATAGATTCTGGAGGAAACATTTCCTCATATACACAGTATTTTTGGTCGATAACTTCCAAATAGGCCTGCCTTGAATGAGACGCCCCGTGTCAAAAGTTTCTAGAATCTGCCTAAATTGCCATAGAACGGTCACTCCTATTAGCACCCCCTGAGACTCTGTCACTGTGCAAGCTTTAGCAGCTTTCTCTCATGTATCTTGGAGTTTCTGTACCACCAATGATGGCCCTTAGTCTCATGGGCTTCTGATACAGGGAACAGCCCACCTTGGCCCAATGCTGTATGACCTTAGTGCAGCACATGTGGGTACATGCTGGACTGGCCTGGAAATATAGACGATCTCAGGTCTTTAACCTATGACCCTCCATATCCAGCTGCCCATTTGGCCTTTGATTACAGAAGTAGCACTCTGCAAGCTCAGCATAGCTAGTGAGGCCTCCTTGCTACAGGATCAGCTGAAACTGAGCCCTCTACATACCCTATCTTCAGGAAAGGGTACCTTCGCCTGTTCTCAGGCCCTTGTTAGATGCCACACTGCTACAAGAGTTCATCTCTTAGAACTCTTGGACACCTGGGGAGCCCTTTTGCATCCACACAGTGAAATCCAAAGGGAGATGATTCATTTAACCAATGCTGTCGTCACTATCACACTGATGGAGCTTGCTTGAGAGCTGCTACTTGTCATCTCTTCATCACTATGTTCTGATAAAGGACAGGACCCAAAGGTCAGCGCAAAGGGCCAGTATGCGGCACCTACCTTAGCACAGAATGTCTGCGCCACAACTGGCCTCAGCTTCATGCCTTTGTAGATCTTTGAGCCACGGCCACTGGGCTGACTGTCTATTATGACCAAGTCAAACAATTCTTCTCCAGGGTTGTCTCATTTAGGGTTAAGAGCTCACGCAATCTCTTGCCTCCCAATAAATTATACCCAAAATGCAAATCAAGGTCACACATTTTCTACACATATCAAAGCCACAGTACAATGTCTCACCATGGCACTCCTTATCCTCTTTGGAGTTCTACACAATAAGAGAAACCCAGAGACTCATTTTGCTTTTCAGAACACAAAATACTATCTCCTGAACAAGATGTTCAATGGGACACTCACCACCTTTACTGCTCTCACCATGCAGGGGCCACAATGGTTTCCATAAACAAGTACAAATTAAAGGAAGCATGGAATTCTTTGGTTATCAAACAAATATCATGGGTAAATTGTAATAGAGATAGATGCCATTGTTTATTAATTATATTGAGCTAAAAGGAACAAATAAACATTGCATACATTTAAGGTGCAGAACTTGATGTTTTCACTGAATGTACATCCATACCTACATCTATAGAGTGAAAGAATCACAATCATCTAATGACCCATTGCTGCACAGTTACTATTTTTTGCCTTTTTTGGGCATTCTATTTTTGATGCATTAACTCATTATATGAGTAACAATCATTTTCATATTTTTGTGGTGTATGTGTGGCATCTTTAGTCTTGACATTGAGATGAAAATTGGGGAGGGGGGTGTACATTACACTTCTATGAGATGACATCAAGCTCCCGATTTCACAAAAGCGTGTGTGTGTGTGTATTTATACACATATGAGGATGGCACTTTAAGAAACATACCAGTATTTCAGGAAACAGATATGTCTTGAGTGCCTAGGATGTGTCAGATTTTGTACTTGGTTCTTGACTTACAGTGAAGGACATAAAGTCAATACTTCTATGATCCAGTAATTTCTATTTTCATGGGCAAAGTACTGGTTCATGGTATTGGCGTGGAGCAGAGGAGAGCTGCTTTGGTTAAAGGGTGTGGGGAAACCTTTTCTGAGGAGTTCATATCTGAAACAAGATTTAAAGAATGAGATATAATCAGTTGTGTGAAGATTTGGAAGAAGAGCATTTTAGGTAGAATAACAAGTTGCCACGTCATGAAGCAAGAATAAGAACAGTGTGCTGAGGAATTGCTAAAGGTTGAGTGTAAACTGGAATCAGTCAGAGAGGAGCAGAGCAGAGACAGAAGACTGACACTGGAGAGGCAGAGATGAGGTCTCGTAGGGACTTGTGGGGTAAGAACAGGCAGTTTATCTTATGTGCAGTGGAGGGCTGCTAGATGGTTTGATAAAGTCATGCAGTCTGATTTATGTTTTAGAAAGCTCACTGAATGTTGTGAACTCTGTAGGAACAGAGGACTCTCAGGCTCTTGGCACTACACAGGCATGATCTGATGATGACTGAGAATAGGGTTGTAGCAGAGGGAATATAACAGCATCTAGATGAGCATTTGGGACCACAGGATTTCAAGTCCCATCTCAATTTATAGCTTCACCACCTGAAAGTTATTTGATCTTGAGTAGGTTTCCTAACTTTGTTACCACTTAGTTTTCTCATCTGTAAAATGGGAACAATGATAGCATGTATCTATATCTTAGAGTCATTCTGGGATTGAATGGAACAATTTATGTAAAACACCTGATATCATATTAGAACAATGATAAGCATAGGATGCACCCTTATGGCAGAAAGTGAAGAAGAACTAAAGAGCCTCTTGATGAAAGTGGAAGAACAGAGTGAAAAAGTTGGTTTAAAGCTCAATATTCAGAAAACTAAGATCATGGCATCCGGTCCCATCACTTCATGGCAAATCAATGGGGAAACAGTGGAACAGTGGCTAAGTTTATTTTTGGGGCTCCAAAATCACTGCAGATGGTGACTGAAGCCATGAAATTAAAAGACACTAACTCCTTGGAAGGAAAGTTATGACCAACCTAGACAGCATATTAAAAAGCAAAGACATGACTTTGTCCACAAAGGTCCATCTAGTCAAGGCTATGGTTTTTCCAGTAGCCATGTATGGATCTGAGAGTTGGACTATAAGGAAAGCTCAGCGCCGAAGAATTGAAGCTGTTGAACTATGGTCTTGGGGAAAACTCTTCAGAGTCCCTTGGACTGCAAGAAGGTCCAACCAGTCCATCCTAGAGGAGATCAGGCCTGGGTGTTCCTTGGAAGGGCTGATGTTGAAGCTGAAACTGAATACTTCGGCCACCTGATGCGAAGAGCTAACTCATTTGAAAAGACCCAGATGCTCGGAAAGATTGAGGGCAGGAGAGGAAGGTGACAAAAGAGGATGAAATGGTTGGATGGCATCATTGACTCAATGGACATGGGTTTGGGTAAACTCCCAGATTTGTGACGGACAGGGAGGCCTGGTGTGCTGCAGTTCATGGGGTCACAAAGAGTCGTACACAACTGAGTGACTGAACTGAACTGAACTGAACTGCAGGAAATCTGATAATGTCCAGACTTTAGTTAATAATACTCTTTCAGTGTGGGTTCACTAAGTTGAACAAATGTTTAATACTAATGTACAATGGTAATAAAGGGAATTGGTTGTGGAGTATACGAAAATACTCTTCACAAATATTCTGCAAATCTAAAACTTCTAAAGCAAACTGTTTTTAAAAAAAACAACAACAACACCAAATACTAGGTGATGAGATCTGGAAGATGACAATCACTGATTGGGGGTGGCCATGAGCAATGGTTTGGAGGGAACACTGGCTCCCTAACTTCTACACCACAAGAACTGAACTGGAAAAGATGAGGAAATGTGGCAAATCAAATTGGGAAGGCTCTTTAATGGGTGTTGAGGAAGCACTCCCTTTCTCAAACCAGAGCACCTGGACTCCATTGCAGCCTCCCCTCCCCCATGAAGGTTCATAAGTGGCGCTTTGTGATGT
Organism: Bubalus bubalis; assembly: GCF_019923935.1. Lineage (NCBI taxonomy): Eukaryota > Metazoa > Chordata > Mammalia > Artiodactyla > Bovidae > Bubalus > Bubalus bubalis. Next base: position 138,835,960 of record NC_059181.1, on the reverse strand, counting down.
CAGCAATGTCAGGGCTACCATTGGCTGGAGAAATTTCTTGCTGACCAATCAAACGGACAGTTGTGGCTCTTCATTGTCCGGGAAGGTATATAAAGAGGCCAGGCACCTTGGTGTAGGCCACTGTTGCTGCAAGATGGGAGGCATACTTGGGAAAGTGAAGGAGGAGAAGTCGGAAATTGATGTATGCAACATCAGTTTCGAGGAAGAAGCCTCAATCTCCGAAGAAAGGAAGACAAATAATTCTGATCAGTCCACTGGCTTGGACCCGGAGGTCAGATTACCCTACTCATGTTCTTCCTCTTCATCCCCCACCCGTGACTCACCCTGCCCTTGCCTGGCACAAAACACCTCCCCAACGCACACCCATTCTCTCAAAGTTCTCCTACTCATCCTCCTTCACTAATGTCTTTCTGGATGACTTTGTTTTCTTACCAGATACAAAACCTCATGAAGAAGGTACAATCAACCCTAGAGCAGAATCCGAACAGAAATAAGAAATGGAAGTCGACCATACTAGTCTTCTACTACCACCAGCAGGAGAAAAAGAAGAATGAAAATGGGCCAATGGAGGATGAAGAAACCCCAGAGGATTCTTCCAACACTTCTCCTGACAATTCTCCAAGTAAGCCCCTGTGCCCCCCTGGAGCCCAAGATGCTGAGCCATCTGCTGTAACTCCAGGGAAAGCAAAGGCAGAATAGTCGTTTGTAGAGGGATCAAACATACAACAAAGGTCCCCTCTGGACAGACCAAACTACTCAGATGTTGATTAAAGTACCAACAAGCAGTAAAAAGATGTGTGCGCATGTTTTTTTGATGATGCAGAGGGGAGAAAGGGAAGGGTCCGGTGTGTGAGGAGGGAGGGAGGTGGCGTCCTTTCAGTTTACGGCCCAGACCAGCCAGTCCATACTTACTCAGACACTGGGAGTGAGGACTGGGTGAAGACTGAGAACTGCAGACTGAAGATTTCTGAGCACTGAGGATTTATCCCTGAACACTTCATCCCACTGATGAGGAGGAAAAGGATGTGGTATTTCTGTTTGTTTTGGGGGTCCTGCTAGAGAGAGGGGTGATGGAGGGGTGGTGGCTCTGTGTAGTAACCAGATTCCACTTTAGATGTCTGACAATTGAGTTTTTACCTCTCATCAATTTCTGATCCTCTTCTGGCCCACATTTGGGCAAGCTCATAAAAAGACCCAGGGAATAAGTGAATAAAGGAACACGAAATAGAAACAGATATACCTAACGTTAACCATTGGAATCATTGCCTTGCTGTATTTCCCATAGCCAGAACATCCATTATCCCCAAATAGCCTCTAGTGCACATGGATGCTCTGACCCAATGAGTAATAAAATTAAGTCTTTGGCCCCTATAGTCAGCCTTCAAAATATGAGACCCAATGGACCTTTCCCCTTAGTTACAATCACACTTTTCACCTCAGTTGTTTTTAAAAAGATTCAATCTCAATTAAAGCAGGACCTTCACAGATTGAAACCCATTATAGGAGACCTACTTAGATACTCAAAGAGAAACTCCCCAGGTCAGTAGGTGCCCAATATGCTACTGGAGATCAGTGGAGAAATAACTCCAGAAAGAATGAAGGGATGGAGCCAAAACAAAAACAATACCCACTGCAGATGTGACTGGTGATAGAAGCAAGGTCCCATGCTGTAAAGAGCAATATTGCATAGGAAGCTGGAATGTCAGGTCCATGAATCAAGGCAAATTGGAAGTGGTCAAACAAGAGATGGCAAGAGTGAATGTCGACATTCTAGGAATCAGCGAACTGAAATGGACTGGAATGGGTGAATTTAACTCAAATGACCATTATATCTACTACTGCGGGAAGGAATCCCTCAGAAGAAATGGAGTGGCCGTCATGGTCAACAAAAGAGTCTGAAATGCAGTACTTGGATGCAGTCTCAAAAACGACAGAATGATCTCTGTTCGTTTCCAAGGCAAACCATTCAATATCACAGTAATCCAAGTCTATGCCCCAACCAGTAACGCTGAAGAAGCTGAAGTTGAACGGTTCTATGAAGACCTACAAGACCTTTTAGAACTAACATCCAAAAAGATGTCCTTTTCATTATAGGGGACTGGAATGTAAAAGTAGGAAGTCAAGAAACACCTGGAGTAACAGGCAAATTTGGCCTTGGAATACAGAATGAAGCAGGGCAAAGACTAATAGAGTTTTGCCAAGAAAATGCACTGGTCATAACAAACACCCTCTTCCAACAACAGCACAAGAGAAGACTCTATACATGGACATCACCAGATGGTCAACACCAAAATCAGATTGATGATATTCTTTGCAGCCAAAGATGGAGAAGCTCTATACAGTCAGCAAAAACAAGACCAGGAGCTGACTGTGGCTCAGACCATGAACTCCTTATTGCCAAATTCAGACTTAAACTGAAGAAAGTAGGGAAAACCACTAGACCATTCAGGTATGACCTAAATCAAATCCCTTATGATTTTACAGTGGAAGTGAGAAATAGATTTAAGGGCCTAGATCTGATAGATAGAGTGCCTGATTAACTATGGAATGAGGTTCGTGACATTGTACAGGAGACAGGGATCAAGACCATTCCCATAGAAAAGAAATGCAAAAAAGGAAAATGGCTGTCTGGGGAGGCCTTACAAATAGCTGTGAAAAGAAGAGAAGCAAAAAGCAAAGGAGAAAAGGAAAGATATAAACATCTGAATGCAGAGTTCCAAAGAATAGCAAGAAGAGATAAGAAAGCCTTCTTCAGCGATCAATGCAAAGAAATAGAGGAAAACAACAGAATGGGAAAGACTAGGGATCTCTTCAAGGAAATCAGAGATACCAAAGGAACATTTCATGCAAAGATGAGCTCGATAAAGGACAGAAATGGCATGGACCTAACAGAAGCAGAAGATATTAAGAAGAGGTGGCAAGAATACACAAAAGAACTGTACAAAAAAGAACTTCATGACCCAGATAATCACGATGGTGTGATCACTGACCTAGAGCCAGACATCCTGGAATGTGAAGTCAAGTGGGCCTTAGAAAGCATCACTACGAACAAAGCTAGTGGAGGTGATGGAATTCCAGTTGAGCTATTCCAAATCCTCAAAGATGATGCTGTGAAAGTGCTGCACTCAAGATGCCAGCAAATTTGGAAAACTCAGCAGTGGCCACAGGATTGGAAAAGGTCCGTTTTCATTCCAATCCCAAAGAAAGGCAATGCCAAAGAATGCTCAAACTACCACACAATTGCACTCATCTCACACGCTAGTAAAGTAATGCTCAAAATTCTCCAAGCCAGGCTTCAGCAATACGTGAACCGTGAACTTCCTGATGTTCAAGCTGGTTTTAGAAAAGGCAGAGGAACCAGAGATCCAATTGCCAACATCCGCTGGATCATGGAAAAAGCAAGAGAGTTCCAGAAAACCATCTATTTCTGCTTTATTGACTATGCCAAAGCCTTTGACTGTGTGGATCACAATAAACTGTGGAAAATTCTGAAAGAGATGGGAATACCAGACCACCTGATCTGCCTCTTGAGAAATTTGTATGCAGGTCAGGAACCAACAGTTAGAACTGGACATGGAACAACAGACTGGTTCCAAATAGGAAAAGGAGTTCGTCAAGGCTGTATATTGTCACCCTGTTTATTTAACTTATATGCAGAGTACATCATGAGAAACGCTGGACTGGAAGAAACACAAGCTGGAATCAAGATTGCTGGGAGAAATATCAATAACCTCAGACATGCAGATGACGCCACCCTTATGGCAGAAAGTGAAGAGGAACTAAAAAGCCTCTTGATGAAAGTGAAAGAGGAGAGTGAAAAAGTTGGCTTAAAGCTCAGCATTCAGAAAATGAAGATCATGCCATCTGGTTCCATCACTTCATGGGAAATAGATGGGGAAACAGTGGAAACAGTGTCAGACTTTATTTTTGGGGGCTCAAAAATCACTGCAGATGGTGACTGCAGCCATGAAATTAAAAGATGCTTACTCCTTGGAAGGAAAGTTATGACCAACCTAGATAGCATATTCAAAAGCAGAGACATTACTTCGCCAATAAAGGTCTGTCTAGTCAAGGCTATGGTTTTTCCTGTGGTCATGTGTGGATGTGAGAGTTGGACTGTGAAGAAGGCTAAGCGCCGAAGAATTGATGCTTTTGAACTGTGGTGTTGGAGAAGACTCTTGAGAGTCCCTTGGCCTGCAAGGAGATCCAACCAGTCCTTTTTAAAGGAGATCAGCCCTGGGATTTCTTTGGAAGGAATGATGCTAAAGCTGAAACTCCAGTACTTTGGCCACCTCATGCGAAGAGTTGACTCATTGGAAAAGACTCTGATGCTGGGAAGGATTGAGGGCAGGAGGAGAAGGGGACGACAGAGGATGAGATGGCTGGATGGCATCACTGACTCGATGGACGTGAGTCTGAGTGAACTCCGGGAGTTGGTGGTGGACAGGGAGGCCTGGCATGCTGCGATTCATGGGTTCGCAAAGAGTTGGACACGACTGAGTGACTGAACTGAACTGATGGAACAAAGGAGCATTTTTGTTTTGTTATTATTATTATTTTACCTAGAGACAGAAGTTTGATCTAGATTCTTGGATATGGATTCAGGGCAGGAGATGGATGGCAAAGAAACTATCATGGTGGCACAGTAGCCTGAGGTTTTGGACTCTGTGTGCTCATCGAAGTGTAAGAAGATGATATAGGCATTTCTTATGGCAGGAATCACCATATCCAGAAATAGGTTTTCCTGATAAGTAGTCTCCTCACAGCTCCCTTCATGTCCTTGTTCCTTAGACTATAGATGAAGGGGTTCATCATGGGAGTCACCACTGTATACATGATGGCAGCCACCTTATCCCTTTCTGCAGAGTAGGCAGAAGAGGGAAGAAAGTAGACCCCACTGATAGATCCATAGAAGAGGGACACAGCTAAGAAATGGGAGCCACAAGTGGAGAATGTTTTCCACTTCCCCTTGGCTGAAGGAATCCTAAGTACAGTGCAACCAATAAGGCAATAAGACACACAAATGAAGGTAAATGGAATGAAAATAACTGCTCCCCCAATTACTAGGATTGTCAAGTCATTGATCTGGGTGTCTGAACAAGCCAGCCTTAAAATGGGTTCCAGGTCACAGAAGAAGTGTGGAATTTCTCTCTGATCACAGAAATTCAAGAGGCCCAGCAGACCAAGATGAAGTACAGAAAGAAGATTACAGACAACCCATGGAGTCACTACCAACAGGGCACAACGCTTCAGACTCAGTAACGCAGCATAGTGTAATGGGTAACAGATGGCAATGTACCGGTCATATGCCATGGCTGCCAAGAGGAAATTGTCCAAGTCTACCAGCAACATAAAAAAGTACATTTGTGTAAGGCATCCTGCAAAGGAGATGACTGGGCTCTGGCTTTGGATGTCTGCCAACATTTTGGGGACTGTAGTAGATGTGAAGCAGATGTCGGTGAAGGATAGATTGGCAAGGAAGAAGTACATGGGGCTGTGGAGGTGAGCATCATTGACAATAGCCAGGATGATAAGTAAATTTCCCACCATGGTAACCAGATACATGCACAAAAACAGCACAAAGATGAGCTGCTGCTGTTCAGACACCACTGTGAGTCCCAGGAGGAAAAATTCAGAGATAGTTTGGTTTCCTTGGAGCATGATTCTTCTGTGTCTAAAAAGGGAAAAAATGTGACTTTACTGTAAAATGGTAACATGACACAAAAGCTAGTCAGAGGACATTGTACCATATTATAAAAGTAAATCAAGCCTTGGAACTTATTTTCTGAATCTTATTTTCTGCTTACTAAAATACAAGCTCCACAGGGTATGAATTTTATCTACTATGTTCAGTGCTGTACACCAGTGCTAAAGATAGTGCCCAGAACATAGTAGGTGTTCATTAAATATTGGTTGCATTTATACACAAACGAGTGAATAAATTAAAAAATAAATATTCTGAACATATGACTCACTATCTTCATGACTGTTTTCTGTGCTTTTCTAAGCCTATTTCATCAATTTTAAAATGTGGAGAATATCCACTTTATAGGGTTTTTGTGAGGATGGTAAGGACACATGTAAAATGCTTGTATCTGTACTTTATCTATTGCCTCAGAAATAGTAGCTGCTATCATTCACTAATTTGGAAAAATCACAGACTTTAAAGGCAAAAAGAAACCTTTAGAGAACATATAGCTGAACCTCTGTCTTTGGGCAGTTAAGTATTCAATACGCATACGATGATTTAGCTGATCATGTTTCACTGTTCCAGAGACAAAGATGCCACACTCAACTTACAACAACTGATCCAAAATTTTATCCTTTTACTAATTAGCTCTTCCTCAAATCTTTCTGAAAACTTCCCAGATTTTACATCTCAACAAGGAGAAATTAGTCATTACCATAAATGCTGCTGAAGTCCTGTAGGGATGTCCATTGAATTAAGTAATGCAATGGTAAGTGTTCTTAACATGACCATTTATGGTGGAGCTACTTGGGTGAAAGCCACAATGAAGAAAATTTAGGGGTAACACTTTAACAACATGTGTTTATTGAGGGCTTACAAAGTTGCAGTTGCATTCAAGTGCTAAGTGCTTTACATCAATTATTTTAGTAAATATTCACCACAACTCGGTGAGCTAAGTAGGTCTATTAAGAATATGTTCCATTTGCAGATGAAGAAATCAAGAATTACATAAAATAAGAGTGATGCATAGCTAGTGTATATTCTGAGCCCAGCCTGACTTCAGAGCCTTCTTGATGAACTGTTAATACTATGCTGTATAACTACTATACTGCTTATGGCTGCGTGTTTGTGAAGAGCCTCACCTATGTTTTAGGCACAGAAGAGCTTGCTCAGCCAAAGTCAAAAAGCTAGTAGATGGTGGAGCTTGACTTTGAATCTTGATGCCAAAATGTTTTTGCCATCTCTGTATAAGTCCAAATGAGAGCAGATGGGCTTACAAATGGGAAGCTTTGTCTTTGCTTATTCCAATTTGCACCTTATCTATGCTGCTGTGAGATCCATGTTATTAATACACAGTTGTTACTTATTCAAAAATCTGTATGTCTTCATACCACCTTTCCAGTCTAACACAACTGGATTGCCATTGTATTAATTCACCTACTTCTGTTGGTTTGCTGTTTAGCTTTGTACACTTTGAAAAAAGAGGTTAGCATAACTAATGGATAGTTGAAGCAAAATTGCAGGAGAAATGTTGCACTTACTTAACAACACAATTTTCCCCAAGTACTGTAGCAGTTCTCATTTGCATACTAACAAATAAATGTGCTAATTGTAAATCCCAGGCAGGATCAGTTCTTGTGGGACCTCTGCTAGGCAACATTTAGCCATTTCATATGTACAGAATGTACTGAAAATAATAAACTGACATATTATTATAGATTCTTCACTGATGCAGACTATATTAGCAAAATTTGACAGTCTATGTTTCTGATTTGATCTTCAAACACCATATCAGTTAGTTCAATTTAACTGCTTGTACTCATCTACTCTCCCTAAGCTGGCACCATCTTTTACAACCAAACACATGAGTATATTCAGCTTTTCGACTCTTGTGTGTTCAAGTCACTGATTTGGTACAATACTTTTGCAGTGACCTTGAGGAACAAATGTTTGCATATTTGAGTTGAGAGTCCCTCTGCTATGGAACTTACCTACATGTTTTGTGGCTGTTTCCAAAGCTTTTCAGAAGGAAATGATTCCACTTCCTCAACTTAAAAAAAAAATGGTGATTTTCCCAGCGACAGATGCGAACATTTTCCCTTCCTAAAAACAGAAAAAGGCAGAGGAGAGGGCTGAAATAGAACTGAAAACCTCAACCGGTGGTGTTGTCTCTGCTCTTGGATTTAGAAAAAGATCACCCTAGGGCTCAGGACACAATCCTCTAGGCTGCTCATTAGAAACTACTCTCAATTCCATCCTCTATGGACCAAGACCTCCCTACTGGGATATACTGATGTTCACTGATTTCTCATATATTTTATTATAAATATAAATAATTATTATACATGAATAATGTATATTAATTATATGCATAGTATAATGTATACATATAAATTATATATATAAGTCATATATATATATATGAATAGAAAGCAAGCCTATGTCCCTGTTGTATTTTCACTCTAGTTAGAAAACGAAAATACCAACTTTTGAAGGAAAATTTCACATTCCTTTCTACCTAATAGTTATCTTTTGTATCTCCATATAATCCAATAATAAGCTGACTTGGGTAATATTTGGAGAGCTTTAGTAATGAAAGCAACACTGCAGAGTACTTATTATTTGTCAGGCATTATTCTAAGCCCTTCATGTATATTAACTCAGTTGATTTATTTTCACAATAAAATTTGAGGTAGGTAAAAATATCATCCCCTTTTCACAGAGGAGGAAACTGAAAACCAAAAGGTTAAATGATTTGCCCAAGGTCATACAACTATTTGATGGCAGAGCCAAGGTTCTTACCAGAAACTCTTGCTCTTGATACCATTTTCTTAATTGCTGCATTAAATTATCACTTATTAATCATGGGGGATCTTTGGAAGGGGGAAAGGCATTCTGAGAATTTGACTAAAAATATCTTTGGAAATATCACTCATATCATTCTCCCTATCCTAAATCCCAGCGAATGTCCTCACTTCCTGTTTAACTCTACATCCAAACCAAGAGTTTGTGAACGTTTCACTACCCTCTTTTTTCTTAATGTTATTATGGAAGGACATCCTTCCTCTTATTGAAGGCCAATCCCTTCACCTATATTCTGGATTCCTTCCCCTATTGCCTTACCAAGGGACTTATGTTATCAGTTAATTTCTTATATCTTCAGCCAACCTTTCTGTACTGGATTTTTCTTTTGGCTTTAAAACATGTTATAATTGTTCCTACATTCAAAACAAAACAAAACAAAACAGACAAGCAAATCCTCCAGGATTCCTTAGCCTCCTCAGTTACTAAACAATCTTACATCTACCATCAAACACAAATTTCTTGAATTGTCTACCTTTCTGTCTCAACTTCTTCACCTCAAGCCACTCCAATCTGTCTTCTGCCCCACACAACTCCACTAAAATAGCTCTTGATAAGGTCACAGTGACACCCGTGTTGCTAAATCCACCCTTCTTAGCAACTCAACAGCACTCACCTCAGATGATAGTCCTCTTTCTTTATATTGCTGTTCTGTTGTTTTTAATTGCTAAGTTTTGTCTGACTCTTTTGTGACCCCATGGACTGTAGCCTGCGAAGCTCCTCTGTCCATGGGATTTCCCAGGCAAGAATACTGAAGTGGGTTGCCATTTCCTTCTCCAGGGGATCTTCCCAACCCAGGGATAGAACCCTGGTCTCCTGCACTGGCAGGCAGATTCTTTACTGCTGTGTGTGTATATATACATATAAGTAAGTATATACATATGTATAGGTATATACATATATATATATATATATATATGTATATATATTCCAGTAGTCATATATGGATGTGAGAGTTGGGCTAAAGAAAGCTGAGTGCTGAAGAATTGATGCTTTTAAACTGTGGTGTTGGAGAAACCTCTTGAGTGTCTCTTGGACTACAAGGAGATTCTAAAGGAAATCAGTCCTGAATATTCACTGGAAGGAATGATGCTGAAGCTGAAACTCCAATACTTTGGCCACCTGATACAAAGAACTGACTCATATGAAAAGACCCTGATGCTGGGAAAGATTGAAAGTGGGAGGAGAAGATGACAGAGGATGTGATGGTTGGATGGCATCACCAAACTCACTCGATAGACATGAGTTAGAGTAAGCTCCTGGAGTTGGTGATGGACAGGGAAGCCTGGCGTGCTGCAGTCCATGGGGTCTTAAAGAGTCAGACACGACTGAAAAACTGAACTGAGCTGATAGCTGACTTACAATGTTGTTTTAGTTTCAGGTGTACAGTGCAGAGATTCAGGCATATATATATGTATATATCTATATCTATATATTGCTCTTTAGATTCTTTTACTTTATTGGTTATTGCAAAATATTGAATACAGTTCTCTGTGCTATACAGTAGGTCCTCTTTCTTGATGTACCTTCTTTTGTTGGATGTTGAGAACCCTAAATCCCCTGGTTTTCCTTCTATCTCCTTAACCACTCTTCCTCCATCTCCTATCATGGCTCTCCCATATAACCTTTAAATGTTTTGTTGTGATGTCACAGAATTTTTTTATTTGCTCACTCTATTCTATCCCTAGAATAAAATTATCCACTTTCATTACTTCAGTTAAATCTTTATGTTGATGATTCTGTTTCTTTTCTTTAATTAGCTCTCTCTCTGAGCCCTGGAATCATATGCCTAACTGTTTGTTATAAACACTTCTATATCTCATAGGCACCTCAAATTCATTATTTTCAAATCCATACTCATTGCCTACCCACACCACTGCTGAAACCAATTTCGGCCCTGTTCCATTATTCTTTACCTCAGTAAAATGTTACATCATTGATTTTTGCCATTTTTTTTAAACTTCCATCTTTATTTCTTAAGATCTCATTATTTAAATCTTGTAGATTCCCCATCTTAAATATCTCTCAAATGTATTTCTCCATCACCCTTTTGAAGCCATCACCACATTTCTATCTCTACTTTTGTTCCTTACAAACAGTTTTAAGGCTGATACTCTTCAGTGACTTCATAGTCCTCTTAGTTTATGGCCCAGAATTAATAATGTACCTACAATGCCTGGCCTTCTTCTGGATTCTCATGTTGTACCACTTTCCCCTTCTTTCAGTTTCTTGAGAGTCCCAAATTCCTTCTTGCCTTATTGTTTTTTCATATGTTTATATTTTCTTTCTGGAAGGAAATACCCTCTATATTTGGCTAACATGTTTTTACTTCAGGTCTCAAAATTTTTTTTTGGCTCCACTGAGAGGCATGCAGGATCTTAGTTTCCTGAACAGGGATCAAACCCAAGCCCCTTGCAATGGAAGCAGAGTCTCAACCACTGAACCACCAGGGAAGCCCTTTCAAGTCCCATTTTAAATTCTCCTTCTGAAGGTATACCTTCTCTGATCTCTCAAACCTATGTCAAATCCTTGCAGTGACATCCTATAGCCACCTATATATCTCCCATAAACAGTACTTTGAGTACTTATTTTTCCTGTTATTCTATAAATTCTATAAGTACAGGAATATGTCTATCTGCTGCTGCATTCTCAATGCTTAGCAAAGTGCATGACAAATTGTTCATGCTCAATAATTTGTGAATGATTGAATTAATTGTGAAAGTCTCTCCACCATGTTTGACTCTTTGCAACACCATGGACTATACAGTCAGTGGAATTCTCCAGGCCAGAATACTGGAGTAGGTAGCCTATCCCTTCTCCAGCAGATCTTCCTGACCCAGTAATTGAACCAGGGTCTCCTGCATTGCAGGCGGATTTTCTACCAACTGAGCTATAAGGGAAGTAGAAGAATAGAAATTATTTATGGAACATTTAATTTGGGGTGGGAGTAGAGATCAAGGAGCGCTTCCCAGGTGATGCTAGTGGTAAAGAACCCACCTGCCAGTGCAGGAGACGTAAGATACCTGGGTTCAATCCCTGGGTTGGGAAGGTCCCCTGGAGGAGGGCATGGCAATCCACTCCAGTATTCTTGCCTGGAGAATCCCATGGACAGAGGAGCCTGGCGGGTGACAGTCCATGGGGTCGCAGAGAGTCAGACACGACTGAAGTGACTCAGCACGCACAGAGAGTTCATGGAAGACTTTAAAGAGAAAATAGGTTTAAAAATATGTGGTGCATAATGAAATGAAGGATGAGATTGAGGCATTCTAGCAATTTGAAACATAATTTTTAGATATAGGTGGGGAAATGTGAGTCCTCAAAGTACGAGACAGGTGCAGTTAACTTAGAGTTGCCCAGTGTGGGCTGTAAGCAAGGGAGAAAGGGGTAGAAGGTGAGATTAGAAAGTAATAGGTTGAGTATGGTTGTGAAGGTTTTGTGTATAACATATAATTAATGATGCTTGGCACCATCTAAGAGAAATAGCAAGAGTCATTTTGTGCCGTGGGAAATTCAGAGATCAGAGCTGACTGACAGGTACTGGGGAAGAACTAACATCAGAAATACAAAGCAAAATAGCTATAATTCCTCCTTTCCTTTGTGGCTCTACTTCTATGTTTGGAGGCTCCCTGGAAATCTGACTCCCTATTTCTAGTGACCAGAGGGCATGTATCGGGCTTGCATAACTTTCCAAGTCACTGGAGAAAGGGCAGAGTTAGTTATAAAGAATGAGGAATGAGGAGTCGTGTCACTCTATAGTAAACATATCAGCACAATTCCCTGGGCCCATAGAAAAACAGTGTCTCTTCATACCTCTGTTGTGTCCCTTTTTCAATTTGGTAAATCACATCACAAATGTCATTGGATTGTCCATTTTTCCAGGAGACTTGGACTTTCCTAGAGGATATTTCTAAGTCTTCAGGCAATTGGTATGCAGCATTGTAATGTCTGATTCTTTTAAGGGACATATTTGGAAACAGAGAACAGTGACACTGACCTTTTCTCTGAGAAGCTGCCTTTGCAAACGTCATAGCAAATGCGTTTAGGAATTGCTCATTTGTGGGGGCTGTTCAGTGGCTGGGGAAGTAAGGTGTCCTGGGAATTGACAATAGCAGCAAAACAGTACAGAGAAGAGCAAGGATGTTCAGATATGATGAATGGAGTCATTTTAGTTTTGAAAAGATTGATGCTTCCTCCTTTGGAGGATGGATCCATATACCCTTAAATTCTTAATTGAGTGTATGCTTGTTTGTTTGATACAGAGGATCATAAACATGGCCAGGGTTTCAGTTGCACTTATATTCTCAACTACCTGAGTGACCTTTGGAAAACCCTTTCTCTGGGTATTAGTTTTATTCTCTGTAAAATGAGTGAGTTAGACTAAATTATCTCTACGCTCCCTTCCCACTCTGACATTTGACAATTCTATGATTTATAATTGGGTACACTTATGCATGTTGTGGTGGAGATGTGATCTTACATGACTCGAAGGTGGATAGTAGAAATAGTACAATTTCTTTTCATCTAACACTGTGGGTTTGGTGTATGTGTTTTGATGTATAATTCATGAAGTTTTTCAATTTTTAGCTTAGGGAGTGTTCATGACAATAAAATTACATTCTGCTTAATCGGTTCACCTATGTTGTGTGTGTGGGTAGGGGGCTTACTATAGAAGAGTGTGTTAGCGAAGAGAGGTCATCTGGAGGTGGTAATAAAGGTAAGCTCTTGTTTGTGATGAACAGACAGGAGAGAGGGGAGTAAAAGATTAAACATAGCTTTAAATAATCTGTTTAATAGAAGTTTTTTATTTTTTTTTTATTATTTTTTTACAAGTTTCAAAATCGAAATTTAATGATAATCATATTCTATGGAAAAGAACTAGGAAGCTTGTCAACTAAATTGGAGCCAATCTCTATTTAAACCCTAAATGGAAACCTCTTCAAGGTGGATAAACAGACTATCCATTCATTGGTTGCTTCACTAATGGAATAAAGAAGCAGTGTTAGAGCTCTTCTTCAGGATTAGAGAAGAGGAAATGAAGTGAGAGAAGCATCCCATAGGTCTCCTCTCTTCTCTAACTCTCATTCAATTGGGAAGGGGGTGCAAGGATCCAGGATTCACTCTCCTTCTTACCTGTTTCTCTTTTTCTTCCATAAACCCTTAACAGGAAAAAAACAAAAATCACTGAGAGGAGTGAGAAAGCTGAGAGATCAAGGGTTAGATTAACTATACCATCCCTGTTCCATCCAATTAACAATTTATGGAGGTTTTGTTGGCAGCTACATAAGGAGACATTGGGACATAGGGGGAGCATTGAAGGAAGACCAGTAGGGAGATATTTGGGCATCAAAGTTAAATCATTTAGTTCCTATTATTGTAGAGAATCATAGCAGATGGTGTCACACTTTACTATTCAGCTTGCTTTATTTGATGCATGAGCCATAGTTTGCCAACCTTTAGATTTTATGCTTCCCCATAATGTTAGTTTATTGTGTGAGTGAAAAGAAATGCAGGGAAGTAAAATGTAGAATAGATAAAGCACAGGTAATCAAGATCATACTCAAAAGCAGCTATACAGAACACATAAATTGTTTCAGGAGAACACATACATGTAGTTATAACTCAAGATAACTCAAGATAACAGGCAGAGTGACAACTCTGCCTCCCAAAGTAGTCTTTCAAAGCAACAACTAAACAAGGGTAAACAATAGCATGTAAAGTAGAGGATCTGAGCAGGCCGAGTTAGGTGGGTTTTAGAAGGGACTTGCTGGAGAACAGAAGTTGAGGGGCAGTGACCATTCCTATATGCAGAATTGTTTCATAATCAGGTCACTGGGACACCTTTCTAGTCAATGCTTCAGTCTCAGTAGTAATCTTGACATTTTCAACCATGGTATGGTATTATTGGTCTATGTTAGGTAATATTTGTTATCATGTGGGTATTAAGGAGCACACTGTCCTTGAAGACAGCTGGCAAGGGAACAAGGTACTTGCAAGCTTCTAATTGGCTTGGGAAAGGATAAAATTTGCCACCTGAAGTGCCAAGGGAACAAGTACACAGTGTACTTCTTCCCTAATGAGATTCAAGATTGGTGGAGAATGAGGATCTTCCTAATTTTCAGTTATTTGGATGGTGTGTCCAGAAAGGCAGAATTCAACAGTGAAGTGCAGAGTAAGGGGCACAGTGACTCAGGGTTTAGCAGCCCTTAAATCTCCATTGCCTTCTTCTAGAACCAACCTGAGACATGGGTCTCTTGGGACAATAGCCATGTCTTCAAAGGAAAAAGCCTTTTGCTGGGATACAAGACCTTTGGTCCCAGTCTGGCTTGAAACCTTATTTTCAGTGTAAATTTGAACATATTATTTCCCTAATATGCATATCGGATTTATGATCTGTTAAACACAAAGGAATTCCTTTCCTGGCTGTGTAACTTGATCCCATCAGATAACTTGATTTCTAAATTTTTAATTGGAGGATAATTGCTTTACAATGTTGTGTTGGTTTCTGCCATACAAAAATGTGAATCAGTCATAATTATATATGTCCCCTCCCTCTTGAGCCTCCCCACATCCCACCCCTCTAGGTCAACACAGAGCATTAGGCTGGGCTCCCTGTGCTATACAGAAGCTTCCCACTAGCTATTCTATTTTACACATGATGGTGTATATATGTCGGTGCGACTTTCTCCATTCATCTCACCCTCTCCTTCCCTTCTGTGTTCACAAGTCCATTCTCTACATCTGTATTTATATTCATACCCTGCAAATGGGTTAATCAGTACCATTTCTCTAGATCCCATATATATGCATTAATATACAATATTTGTCTTTCTCTTTCTGACTTCATCCTGTGTGACAGGCTCTAGGTTCATCCACCTCAAGATAACTTTAGAATATAACAATCTTTATATTTACCACATGATTGTTTGGAAGAGTAGTAGATGGAGAGGGGACTGCAGGGAGTTGGATAATTGGAAAAGTAGAAGTGCTTTAGTGAGCTCCACCAATACATAAATCTCGAGGGGAATGCAATTGCAGACTCTTTCATTCAACTGTGTCACCTAGCAGAGCTGCCTTATACTTTACCTCTCTTCTCTGTCAGTTTCTTTACTGCTATGGATTGAATTGTGTGCCCCTCCTAAATCCATATGCTGAAGCACTAGCCCTCAGTGTGATGGTATTTGGAGATGGGATCTTTTGAAGGTAATTAAGTTTAGATGAAATCGTGAGGATGGGGACCTCATGATGGGATTAGGAAGAAAAGTTATGACGAACCCAGACAGCATATCGAAAAGCAGAGACATCACTTTGCCAACAAAGTTCTGTCTAGTCAAAGATATGGTTTTTCCAGTAGTCATGTATGGATGTGAGAGTTGGACCATATAAAGAAGGCTAAGTGCTGAAGAATTGATGCCTGTGAACCGTGGTTCTGGAGAAGACTCTTGAGAGTCTCTTGGACAGCAAGGAGATCAAACCAGTCAATCCTAAAGGAAATAAACCCTGAATATTCATTGGAAGTACTGATTCTGAAGCTGAAGCGCCATTACTTTGGTCACCTGATTCGAAGAACCAACTCATTGGAAAAGAGCCTGATGCTGGGAAAGATTGAGGGAAGGAGGAGAAGAGGGTGGCAGAGGATGACATGGTTGGATGGCATTACCGACTCTATGGACATGAGTTTGAGCAAACTCCATGAGATACTGAAGGACAGAGGAGCCTGGCATGGTGCAGTTCATGGGGTTGCAAAGAGTCAGACATGACTGAACTGAGTGATTGAACAACAATGAAAAGGGCCGTCAAAGTGCTCTCTCTCTCTGCTATGTAAGGACACAGTAAGATGGTCCTTGTTTGTAAGCTGGGAAGAGAGCTCTCACAATAAACTGACTATGGTGGCACCCTAATCTGGAAATTCCAGCCTCCAGAACTGTGGGAAAATTAATTTCTGCTGTTTAAGCCACCAGTGGTATTTTGTTATGACAGCCTGAGCAGACTAAGACAGTTACCCTCTCCTAAACTGGTCTTGCCATGTGACATGTAAAAAAGGAAATCTAATGCCACCAACTTGAGTTTATGTTCTTGAGAATGTGTTAGAACCTGACTCTTCGGGGGTCTCTTTTTGGGGGACAATACAAATTATTTGATTGTTATAGTGAGAAACTGGGCTTGATTACCCTTTTTTGTATCAAAATAATCCCCCCACCTTGTACATACAGACTCCATTTTACACAATTTGTGTATTTCTTCTTTACTAGGGTGTCTCTTTTCCATGTTTGCTACCCCTTAATCATGGGAACAAAGAAGCTAGAGGACTTTATAGCAGAGTTCAGAACTATTGGCTTCTCTTTAGGTATGACACTGATGAGCCTGTTTACCATTTTTTCCTCAACCATGGGATATTTTTTGGATTATCAAATATATGGTCATTATGTCACCTGTATATCCACAACTTTACTCTGTTACTTGTTGAGTTGTATGAACTCTTCATGGTTAATCCATTAATAAGTTAATTCAGGCAATGTTTACTGAGCACCTATGAACATGCAGAGTTCTGTTCTAGATACTGCGGTAGTTATGAATAAGAAAGGCAAATTCATTTTTGCCCATATAGTGTTTGTATACTAGTGGCAGAATACAGATAATGAATGTATATAGAGAAATGAATTTAAAAACATACTTTTAGTAGTGTACTCATTTTCACTATATTGATTCTTCTGATCCATGAACATGGTATATTTCTCCATCTATTTGTGTCCTCTTTGATTTCTTTCACCAGTGTTTTATAGTTTTCTATATATAGGTCTTTAGTTTCTTTAGGTAGAAGTATTTTATTCTTTTTGTTGCAATGGTGAATGGAATTGTTTCCTTAATTTCTCTTTCTGTTTTCTCATTGTTAGTGTATAGGAATGCAAGGGATTTCTGTGTGTTAATTTTATATCCTGCAACTTTACTATATTCATTGATTAGCTCTAGTAATTTTCTGGTGGAGTCTTTAGGGTTTTCTATGTAGAGGATCATGTCATCTGCAAACAGTGAGAGTTTTACTTCTTCTTTTCCAGTCTGGATTCCTTTTATTTCTTTTTCTGCTCTGATTGCTGTGGCCAAAACTTTCAAAACTATGTTGAATAGTAGTGGTGAGAGTGTATTAAAGATCTAAACGTAAGACCAGAAACTATAAAACTCCTAGAGGAAAACATAGGCAAAACACTCTCAGAAATAAACCACAGCAAGATCCTCTATGATCCACCTGCCAGAATGTTGGAAATAAAATCAAAAATAAACAAATGGGACCTAATTAAAATTAAAAGCTTCTGCACAACAAAGGAAACTATAAGCAAGGTGAAAAGACAGCCTTCAGAATGGGAGAAAATAATAGCAAATGAAGCAATGGACAAAGAATTAACCTCAAAAATATGCAAGCAACTCCTGCAGCTCAATTCCAGAAAAATAAAAGATCCAGTCAAAAAGTGGGCCAAAGAACTAAACAGACATTTCTCCAAAGAAGGCATACAGATGGCTAACAAACACATGAAAAGATGCTCAACATCACTCATTATCAAAGATATGCAAATCAAAACCACAATGAGGTACCATTTCATGCCAGTCAGAATGGCTGCTATCCAAAATCTACAAGCAATAAATGCTGGAGAGGGTGTGGAGAAAAGGGAACCCTCTTACACTGTTGGTAGGAGTGCAAACTAGTACAGCTGCTATGGAGAACAGTATGGAGATTCCTTAAAAAAACTGGAAATAGAACTGCCATATGACCCAGTAATCCCGCTGCTGGGCATACACACCGAGGAAACCAGAATTGAAAGAGACACGTGTACCCCAATGTTCGTCGCAGCACTGTTTATAATAGCCAGGACATGGAAGCAACCTAGATGTCCATCAGCAGAAGAATGGATAAGAAAGCTGTGGTACATATACACAATGGAATATTACTCAGCCATTAAAAAGAAAACATTTGAATCAGTTCTAATGAGGTGGATGAAACTGGAGCCTATTATACAGAGTGAAGTAAGCCAGAAAGAAAAACACCAATACAGTATACTAATGCATATATATGGAATTTAGAAAGATGGCAATGATAACCCTGTATGTTAGACAGCAAAAGAGACACAGATATATTGAACAGTCTTTTGGACTTGGAGGGAGAGGGCAAGGGTGGGATGATATGAGAGAAGGGCATTGAAACATGTATAATATCATATGTGAAACGAATCACCAGTCCAAGATCAATGCATGATACAGGGTGCTCGGGGCTGGTGCACTGGGATGACCCAGAGGGATGGTATGGGGAGGGAGGTGGCAGGGCGGTTCAGGATGGGGAGCACATGTACACCCGTGGCGGATTCAAGTCAATGTATGGCAAAACCAATATAATATTGTAAAGTAAAATAAATCAACAGAAAAAAAATTTTAAAGGAAAAATAAAATAAAAACATACTTTTAGCTAATAATAACTAGAATAAATACTAAAATAAAATAGTATAGAGAATTGTTGGGTCAGTGACTGCTTTAGGTAAGTTGATCAGGGAATTTTTTGTGAGTAAGTGACAAATGAGCTGAGATCTAAGTAATGAGAGATGAGAAAGAGCTGGAGAACTGCAGATAGAGACTAGTGCAAAAGACTTAAGCTGGAAATGTACAGGTCATGTACATAGAATGTAAATTAAATCAAATGTGTCTGGAAGTAAAGAGAGAGAGATAGATGATGATGTCAAAAGGCATGCTAAGGCCATATAATGACAGGGAGGGGGTGATCCAGAATGCTATGGTAAAGTGTTTGGACTTAATTTCGGAAGCAGTGGAAAACCCTGAATAGAATTTAGAACGGAGGGAAAGGGGTCTGGTTTACACTTCGCAGAGATGATTCTGGCTGCTATCTGAATGATGAGCTACAGGGGCAGAATAAAGATTGAGAGTAAAGACTGGTAGCCTAAAGTAGTAGGCTACCATAGTACTCTAAGAGAAATACAAGTGGATTGGGCTAAGAAGGTAAAGAGAAGTCTTTGAATATTGTATGTTCTTTTAGAATAGAGCAGGCAAAGTTTGATAGATTAGATATAGGGGTTATATGCCATGCCATGACTATGGTCATCTCAATAGCTCGTATTCATTTTTGCCTTCCTACTCAACTTCTGCCATTAAAATATAATCTTCTCTTGATTTCCAGTATTCTTATATTTCAATATAACATGCCCTAGTGTGAGTCTACTTGCATTGGTATTGTTAGTTACTCAACTGACCCTTTTAGTCTGGAAACTTTCTTCAGTTCTGGGAATTTTACTTAAATGATTTATTTGATAATTTCCTCTCCTCCATTTTCACTGTTCTCTTTTAGGAAAACTTATTTTTCTTATTAAACCTATTCCAAACCTCCTGGTTTGATTTTCTAAATAAATGTTTTTTTATTTTCTATCTCTTTGTTTCTTTGGTCTAGTTTACTTGAGAATTTCTCAACTTCATTTCCCACTACTTCTACTGAGGTTTTTATTTCTGCTGTCATTTAAAATATCCAAGAACTCTTTTATTTAATGCCCATTAAAAAATAATATACTATTCCTGTTTGATGATTATAATATCTTCTTTTATATTTTTGATGATCTTAAAAGATTATTAAGTTCTCATCTTTCTGAAATGTTTCCTCTAAGTTCGTTTTTTCCCCTCATTTGTTTTCATCTCTTTCTTTCATATGTCTTGGGATCCTTGGATGTTTGGTTATATTTGAATGGGGGATGACAAGGATGATAAAAAGTTTTGTCATGGTGGGCACTACTATCGGATGATTTGGCTGGATCCTTTACTTTGGTGAACCCCTAATTATTTTCAGATAATTTCCTGTAAGTCTGGTCAAATTGTCTCAGAAAATAATCTTCTAATCTTCTACTTGGGGGATACAAGGTAAGTTTGGCTGTAAGTTTCTGGGAACCAAGTAGAAGAGAACTAGGGGTCTCAACATGCAGTATATAGCTAGACTTTCACCTAATCTTACACTCAGCTCTGAGACACATAGAACTCCTATTTAAATTCTCATAGAATAAATCTCTAGTCTTCTGTGAGAGGAAAGTATATAGGGGAGTTACCTGGCTGCGAAGAATAAAGAACGGGATTTGGAGGCCTAATTGCTTCGCGAATCACCTTTGCACTATTCCGACTTTTGCCCTCACTTACAGAAGTACTGGATGCTGACTTGACGCTGCTAGCTTCTGAGACTTTTGGAAGTTCATTGGTATGAGTTGTATTGTTCATTTTCTCACTGCTGGTTTAGGATTCAGGTTTCTTGGGTCTGCTAAGCAGTTGACATTTTCTCTTTAACTTTCCATTTCCTAAAATGCTGCTGTTTTCATCCTCTTTCCTGTTCTTTTCTTCTCATGGGCTTATGGCTCTAAAATAGCTCTTTTATGTCATTTGTAGATAAATATGAATGTCTGATCCACTGCATTTAACTGGGAACCCTTTTTCATCATAGCATTTAGCACGTTTATAGTAGCATTTTTGTCATATTATATATTTATTACTTGCTTATTATATGTCTCTATCTACAAGTGTGCATGTTTCACAAAAATTGAGATATTGTCTGTCTTATTCACTATGCATTTCTAGTGCCTAGGCCATAATAGATGCTCAGTAAATATTTGTTGAATAAACTAATTTGGCACATTTTATTATTTGGAAAAAATTATATTTGTAGTCTTCACATCTGATAGTATTTGCATTAAAAAGTAAAAATACTTATACAGCAAATTTCTGTTGTTCAGCCACTAAGTCATGTGTGATTCTGTGACCCAATGGACTACAGCACACCAGGCTTCCCTCTCCTTCACTATCTCCCAGAGTTTGCTCAAATTCATGTCCACTGAGTTGATAATGCCATCCAACCATCTCATCCTCTGTCTCCCCGTTCTCCTCCTGCTCTCAATCTTTCCCAGCATCAGGGTCTTTTCCAATGAGTTCGCTCTTCCCATCAGGTGGCCAAAGTATTGGAGCTTCAGCTTCAGCATCAGTCCTTCCATGAATATTCAAGGTTGATTTCCTTTAGGATTGACTGGTTTGATCTCCTTGCTGTACAAGAAACTCTCATATAGCAAATTAGTCAAATAAAAATGATATTATTAGTGACTCAAGGAAAAAAGGTATTTAACAATATGTGTAATAATGGTACAGAAACTTTCCCTTTTTCCATACATATTCCAATTTTAATTTTAAAAGACCAACTGGCTGTGCATAATAAATTTATTTTAGAGAAGTAATAAAAGCCAAATGGAGATCAGTTAGCAGATTTTTGCAGTATTCCAGGTGAGAAAAAATTGTCACCTAGTAAAGGGATTAGAAATTGAACAGAAGGTGGAGGAATTTAGAAGATAGAGTTAGAAGAACTTGGTTACCTTTGAATGAGGGAGAAGTAGATAAAAAAGGAGGCATTAAGGTGTTAAGTGTGAATCCTAGGTTTCTGGCTAGATGGACTGTGGCACCCTTCACTCAGATGGTCAGACTAACTGGAAGAGGACAAGAGTAGATATGGGGAAGCAAGCATTGACGTTAATTTGATCTGCTTCTTTTGCTGTCCAAGTGTTTTTCATTTGATTCTTTTTCCCCAAACTTAGAAAAAACGTTTTAGTCTGAATTACTCAGAATTTATTTTCTTGGACTCCAAAATCACTGCAGATGGTGCCTGCAACCATGAAATTAAATGACACTTGCTCCTTGGAAGAAAAGCTATGATAAACCTAAACAGCATGTTAAAAAGCAGACATCACTTTTCTGACAAAGGTCTGTCTAATCAAAGCTATGGTTTTTCTATTAGTCATGTATAGATGTGAGAGTTGGACTATAAAGAAAGGTGAGCACTGAATAATTGATGTTTTTGAGCTGTGGTGTTGGAGAAGACTCTTGAGAGTCCCTTGGAGTGCAAGGAGATCCAACCAGTCAGT
The DNA here is from genome assembly GCF_019923935.1 of Bubalus bubalis. Classification (NCBI taxonomy): domain Eukaryota; kingdom Metazoa; phylum Chordata; class Mammalia; order Artiodactyla; family Bovidae; genus Bubalus; species Bubalus bubalis. The sequence goes on along the minus strand of NC_059181.1, from coordinate 138,813,478 downwards.
CCTAAAGGAAATCAGTCCTGAATATTCATTGGATATATGCTGAAGCTGAAGCTTCAATACTTTGGCCACCTGATGTGAAGAACTTACTCATTTGAAAAGACCCTGATGCTGGGAAAGATTGAAGGGGACAACAGAGGATGAGATGGTTGGATGGCATCACCAGCTTGATGGACATGAGTTTGAGCAAGCTCTGGGAGATGGTGATGAACAGGGAAGCCTGGAGTGCTGCAGTCCATGGGGTCGCAGAGAGACACGACTGAGCAAATGAACTGAACTGAAATGAACTGAACTCAGATTTCCAGTATTCTATTTTGCTCTTCCTGCATGTGTGTGCTCAGTCTTGTCCAACTCTTTGTGACCCCATGGACTGTAGCCTGCCAGGCTCCTCCGTCCATGGGATTCTCCAGGCAAGAATATTGGAGTGGGTTACCATTTCCTCCCCCAAGGGATCTTCCCAACCCAGGGACCTAACTCACATGTCTTGCGTATCCTATATTGGTAGGCAGATTCTTTATCACTGTGCCACCTGGACTTAGATAAGGAATAAAGTGAATGAAAAATCATTATTATTATTGTCTGACACCACTAACTATTAATAGCAATACAGTGTAGTCTAAAGGCTATCCGTTGAGTGCATAAAATCTACTGACCTGGGGATAAGATGATGTGGGTTCTACATTCAGTTCTGTCACTAACTCACTGTGTGATGTCAGACTAATCATCAGCTCAGTTCAGTTCAGTCCCTCAGTCTTGTCTGACTCTTTGTGACCCCATGCACTGCAGTATGACAGGCCTCCCTGTCTGTCACCGACTCCTGGAGTTTATTCAAACTCACATCCATTGAGTTGATGATGCCATCCAAATATCTCATCCTCTGTTGTCCCCTTATCCTCCCGTGTTCAATCTTTCCCAGCATCAGGGTCTTTTCAAGTGAGTCAGTTCTTTGCATTAGGTTGCCAAAGTATTAGAGTTTCAGCTTCAGCATCAGTCCTTCCAATGAATATTCAGGACTGATTTCTTTTAGGATAGACTGGTTGGATCTTCTTACTGTGCAAGCGACTCTGAATAGTCTTTTCACCAGAGTTCAAAAGCATCAATTCTTCGGTGCTCAGCTTTCTTTATAGTCCAACTCTCACATCCATACATGACTATTGGAAAAACCATAGCTTTGACTAGACGGACCTTTGTTGGCAAAGTAATGTCTCTGCTTTTTAATATGCTGTCTAGGTTTGTCATAACTTTTCTTCCAAGGAGCAAGCGTTTTTTAATTTCATGGCTGCAGTCACCATCTGCAGTGATTTTGGAGCCCCAAAAAATAAAGTCTGTCAGTGTTTCCACTGTTTCCCCATCTATTTGCCATGAAGTGATGGGACCAGATGCCATGATCTTCATTTTCTGAATGTTGAGTTTTAAGCCAAGATTTTCACTCTCCTCTTTCACTTTCATCAAGAGGCTCTTTAGTTCTTCACTTTCTGCCATTAAGGGTGGTGTCATCTGCATATCTGAGGTTATTGATATTTCTCCCGGCAATCTTGATTCCAACTTGTGCTTCATCTAGTCCAGCATTTCTCACTATGTACTGTGCATATAAGTTAAATAAACAGGGTGACAATATACAGCCTTAATGTACTCCTTTCCCAATTTGGAACTAATTATATAACTTTGGTTTCCTGATGTGTAAAATCAGGTTGCAAATATAGTAATTGCTATTTTGCTAAGCTATTATTTGCCTGGGAAATTAGAGAAGATCCATGTTTATTTTGAGGGCTAGAAAGAGTATTTATGAATAATTAAGGTACAAATTATTATTTGGGCTTCTCTGGTGGCTTAGTGGTAAAGAATTTTCCTGCCAGTGCAGGAGACGCAGGAAATGCAGGTTTAGTCCCTGGGTTGGGAAGATCCCCTGGAGAAGGAAATGGCAACCCACTCTAGTATTCTTGCCTGGAAAATCCCATGGACAGAGGAGCCTTGTGTGCTACAGTCCATGGGATTGCAAGGAGTCGGACATGACTTAGCAACTAAACAACAGTAATGTACAAATATGTTCTGAAGAGAAAGCTGCGATATATTCATCTCCTGGCAGCTAATTATGGCCACTAGTTATTGAGAAGCTATCGTGGGCCATGTGCTTTACCTACGTTTTCATAGTTATTCATTGCTATAAGCATGTGCAGTTAGTGTTGCCTTTTTACCAACAAGAAATGTAAGGCTCAGAGAGAGCAACTTGGCCAAAGTAACACTGCTAGTTAGCAGTATATCCTAGATTCAGATTCAGTTTGGTTGTACTAGAAAGCCAATATATTTTCAGTTTATTAGTACTATCATTTGTGTATAGCAAACTGCCTCTGAAACATGTCTGTGAACTTAAACTCATTGAATCTTATAAGTAGGAAAAAAACCCTGTAAACCCAAGCATCCTGTATCCTGCATCGAACCTCCAATTAAAATAAATAAATTTAAATAAATTAAAAAAAACCCTGTAATCCATCCAGTTCAATATCTTGGTTTACAGGTAAGAAAACTAAAGGCCAGAAAGGAGGAGTTATTAGCCAAAGATCAGACAGCTCCTTAGTGGCAGAGCTGAGGCCAGAGCCCACCTCTTCAGACAATCTGCCCATTGCTCTTTTTCATTTGAGGCCTGAAGATAGGGCCTGATCCTAATCTGCCCAGGTGTGTCAGTGCGTACCAACAGTGGCCTCCTAATCTCACAGGGGTGTTGGAACAATGAAAGTGCAGGAAAAGATTTGAGTGGGGTTTGGATGAAAAAAATTAGTGGCATGAGGTTTTCTTAGCATTTGCAAAAACATAAGATATAATTAAGGAAAGAGAGCTTAATTACACAACAGCTTTTTTTTTTTTTTTTTTTTTAGGAGCCTTTCAATTAGCCTCAGTTTCTCTTCAGGGAGAATTATTCTGTTTTATATGATGTATATCGCTTGTGTTGAATACCACACAGTTGGACCATGAGTGGCTATTTATATGGATACAAGTCCAAAACGCTTAAAGGTTCAGTCCTTCCAGAGGAAAGACTTGAAGGAGATGAGTCAAATGCTGAAAAGTATCCTTGATAGAAATAGCAAGATGTTGTAGGTGAGTTTAGTGGCATTGTACATTTTGTTGAAATCCCTACATTTGGAGTAGAGAAGAGTGAACAATGGGGTGGGCTTTTTCAGAAAGAGCCACTGATTTGGTCATATAGTAAAATTTGATCTATTTTAATATGTTTGCTTGAGGCCTAGAACTTGAAAAACTTCAGACAGAGAGATAAATTTTCCTTTGAGTAACTCCAAATTGCTTTTCACATTTTTATTTTATGTCCACAGAGGGAACACACAATAAATTTGGGTAAGAATGTAGTGGACAGGAATCAGAGCTGATGAATTCCAAGCTTACATAAACTAAGGTTTCCAATCCTGGGTGCTTTTCTTTCTCCCTGTTAGTAGACTTAGTAGAACAAGATAGATGTTCTGAGTCCTCCTAACTCCTGTCCCATTACTCAAGGATTTTGGAGACAAGGCAGTGCAATTGCTGTGTTGAAATAGAAGAGGATTTAGTGTGCTAGGCTGTGAGGGGGTTAGAGGAAGAACAGAGGAGGGAGCAGCGCATCAAGTACACGACTTGTGCTCATAGGAGATGTGTAAATGGAAGAAGCACAGAATCTAGCTCCATGCAGTAACCACAAGCAACTACCACTCATTTTCCTGAATACATGGCAGTAACTCAATGTTAACAGCCTTCTTGACTCTGAGAGCTTAATTACAGAGAAGGACAAGTTCAAATGTTTGTTGGTTTGTCTTAGCAGTCATATTTGTATAGTGGTGTTGACTTTTGAAAATGATGAAACTTGAACACCTTTACTGAGTCAGACATTGTGGATAGCCAGCACTTTGCATGCCTGTCTGATATTTTTTGGTTACAGTCATGTTTTTACATGGCTTGAGGTTATTTCACAGATATACTTCATTTGGTTGTTTCTAGTGATTATATATCCATCCAGCCTATTAATATCAAATGGTGTTTTTAGCCATCCCTCAGTTATGGATCATTTGGAATCTTTCACGAAATGTCTTTTAACCATTCCCATCTTGCACCAAACCCTACTCACCTTTCAAGATCCACGTCCAATATTACCTCCTCCATACCTTTTTTTTTCCTCCAAGCCTACCCTACTTCACCCCCAAGGAATGACACTGGTTCTTTGCTGCTGTAGTTCTTTGTCTTTATTTTACATACAGTTGCCTTCCTTACTATGTTCTGGGATCCTTGAGGGCCAGGATTGGGTCTTACACATAACTGAATCCCCTAAATATATAGCATGGTGATTTATATATATACAGTAGATGAATATTTAAATAGCAATATAATGAATATTTCTGCATAAATTGCTTTTATTTATTTTGGATTATATCCTTGGAGGTGTATTCCTTTTTGTTTGTTTGTTTTCAATTTTTTTATTTAAATTTTTACAGTGTTGTGTTGGTGTCTACCATACAACAATGCAAATCAGCTGTTATTATACATACATCCCCTTCCTCCCTAGCCTCCTTCCCTTCCCCCCATCCTATCCCTCCAGGTCATCACAGAGCACCAGACTGGGCAAGACAAAGAATAAATATTGCCATCAGCAATTTACAGTCATGTTTGCTGACAGTGGTCTTTATTACATATACATATGTACCAAGGTTTTTGGGAAACTTGTGTTTTAATTTGCATTATGCTGAGGTCACATGTTTTATCATGTCATTACACACTCAGTATGTTCCCTACTGTGCATGTTGTTCATTATGTGACCACTCATCTGGTGAGCTTCATACATTGATCTCATATGTTTCACTATTTATATGTTCTGATGGGTGTGTTTTTAAAGTTCTGCTCAATTGCCTATTTTTCACTTTTGATGGTTTCCTTTTTGATCTCCATTTTGTTATAGTACAATGTGCACAAGATTTTTAGTCATATTTTAAACACATCATCCTGGCTTTTATGTTACCGTCAATTTTTTAAATGGCTACACTAGCTAGATAAATCAGAGAAGGCAATGGCACCCCACTCCAGTACTCTTGCCTGGAAAATCCCACGGACGGAGGAGCCTGGTGGGCTACAGTCCATGGGGTCGCTAAGAGTCGGACACGACTGAGCGGCTTCACTTTCACTTTTCACTTTCATGCATTGGAGAAGGAAATGGCAACCCACTGCAGTGTTCTTGCCTGGAGAATCCCAGGGACGGGGGAGCCTGGTGGGCTGCCATCTATGAGGTCGCACAGAGTCGGACACGACTGAAGTGACTTAGCATAGCGTAGCTAGATAAATAATGCTGTTCTTTTTTTCCCCTTGGTTTCACAGTTTAGATTTTAATGTTTAACTTTTTGATCCATCTGAAATTTATTGAAATAGATGACATGAGGTACATATCCAAATTTATTTCTCTTTTTATGAGTATACACTTTCCCCCATAATATTTATTTGTTGTGTTACCTTTATTGTGTGTGTATATGTGTGTGTGTGTATTCTTTCTAGCCAACTGGAAATATTTTTATATATTTGATTTTCCTTTTCTAAAATATGCTATTTCATTGATCAATATTAATTTTTTACTCAATGCCAAATAGTCTTTTTTTATATGTATGGCTTTGTAATAAGGCTTAAAAGGTTTTGAGAGGCTATCTCCATCATTACTAAAAATAATATTTTTTGGCATTTTTGTCTTCTTATTCTTTCAGGTGAATTTCACTATAAATTTGTCATAGCCTATAAAATATTCTTTAGAATTTTAAGTTGATATTGCATTAATTCTATACATTAACTTAAAGAGTCTCATCTTTCTTATATTTTAGCCTTGCTGATTGGAAGCAAGGTGTCTTTTTCCATTTCTTTATTTCTCCAATTATGATTGTATCATTTCCTTTGAATGCATTTCTTTTGTCATTACTAAATTTTTCAAACTATTTTTAAATTAATGATCTCATCCAGTTCTTACCAGGGCTCTCTGCTATAGGTCAGTAGAAGGATTTAGATTCAGTCGAGGATAATCTATTTATTATAGACTTTTTTCCCTAGTATTAATCAGGACTACTTTTTTGGTAACAGATTTATTGAGAAGTAATTCACATACCATTACAATACACATATATGAATGTGTGTACATTCAGTAGTTTTTATTTTTTATTTTTTTTAATTTTATTTTATTTTTAAACTTTACAATATTGTATTAGTTTTGCCAAATATCAAAATGAATCCACCACAGGTATACATGTGTTCCCCATCCTGAACCCTCCTCCCTCCTCCCTCCCCATACCATCCCTCAGGGTCGTCCCAGTGCACCAGCCCCAAGCATCCAGTATCGTGCTTCGAACCTGGACTGGCATCTCGTTTCATACATGATATTATACATGTTTCAATGCCATCCTCCCAAATCTTCCCACCCTCTCCCTCTCCCACAGAGTCCAAAAGACTGTTCTATACATGAGTGTCTCTTTTGCTGTCTCGTACACAGGGTTATTGTTACCATCTTTCTAAATTCCATATATATGCGTTAGTATACTGTCTTGGTGTTTTTCTTTCTGGCTTACTTCACTCTGTATAATAGGCTCCAGTTTCATCCACCTCATTAGAACCGATTCACATGTATTATTTTTAATGGCTGAGTAACACTCCATTGTGTATATGTACCATAGCTTTCTTATCCATTCATCTGCTGATGGACATCTAGGTTGCTTCCATGTCCTGGCTATTATAAACAGTGCTGCGATGAACATTGGGGTACACGTGTCTCTTTCCCTTCTGGTTTCCTCAGTGTGTATGCCCAGTAGTTTTTAATATATTCAAAGCTGTGCAAACTTCCCTACAATTTTAGAATGTATCATCACCAAAAAAGAGAGGAAGAGTCAGAAATTTGTAAATATGTGCAAATATCAAATCATGCTGGACATTGAAATAAACTAACAATAAGATCCTTGGTAACATAAGTGTCAAAAGTTTAAGACCTATTAAAAGTTCAATTCAATTCAGTTCAGTTGCTCAGTCGTGTCCGATTCTTTGCGACCCCATGGACTGTAGCTCACCAGCATCAGGGTCTTTTCCAATGAGTCAGTTCTTCACATCTGGTAGTCAAAGTATTGGAGTTTCAGCTTCAGCATCAGTGCTTCCAATGAATATTCAGGACTGATTTCTTTTAGGATGGACTGGTTGGATCTCCTTGTAGTCCAAGGGACTCTCAAGAGTCTTCTCCAACACCACACTTCAAAAGCATCAATTCTTCAGCGCTCAGCTTTCTTTATGGTCCAACTCTCACTATTAAATAAAGTAAAAGTACACACATTTAAAAAAAATCAGATAGCTTTTAATCAAAGCAAACAAACCACCCCCCTATATTTACCATTCTTGCACCAATCCTCAAGACCTTGGCAACCACTAATTCATTTTGCTTCTGTAGATTTGCCTATTCTGGACTTTTCATATATATGGAATCATAAAATTAAAAAATAGACTTTTAAGAAGAAGCAAAAGCAACATTTGTTAAGCACCTAAATACCTGTTAAGCACTTTGTGTATATTTTTTTCTTATTTAATCTTCAAAACAGTCATTTAAGATAGTCACTTATTTAGGTAATATTATTTCCATCTTATGTAAGGGAATTGATGGCAGAGATGTTGAAAAAGTGTCTAGGATCACAGGATTACAATGTGACGGAGCCTAGACACTTTGCTCAGATCTTTGACCAAGTCTTTCTACATTACAGTGGCTAGGAAGTTTGGAACCATCCTTCTCATGCTCTTACAGTAATGGTCCTTGGTTCCTCACACTAAGACCAAGCACCAATATGACATTTCTGTCACTCTGAGGGCTGAGAGAGCAGAGTAGGATGGAGTGTTTTGTACAGCATAGATTCATGGAACTATAGAAATTTTCTTTCAGCTTCCCTCAGTCAGATATTGAGTATAACCAATGATGTATGTACAGTTTAACTTGCAGAGCCATGGGAAATTATAGCTCAAAGCTGGAAAGAACCTCAGAGACCGCCTAGTCTAGCTGCTTCATTTTATTGGTGAAGAATCTAGGACCCAGAAAGAGCAAGATATTTGCACAAGATGGTATAGCTCAAATACAGTGACTGAAATGACCTTTCATCTGTTATTGAAACAATGAATGTACCGAAGATGAAAGTCCTATCGAGAATACCTTCAGAAAACAAATTAAGGGGAAAGCCAGATAGTGATGTGAAAAGGTCACTGAATCAGGTCAAGGCGATCTGGGCTACAACACCAGCTCTGCCACTAATTCACTGTGTCTCTTAACCTCTCTGGACTTCTGTTTCTTCATCTGGAAATATGTGAGTTGGAATGTAAGATCTTTTGAAAGACTGCATTTGTTAAACACTCAAGAAATTTTATTGAATAAGTAAATAAGCGAACCTTTATTTAAGTTCTAAATGTTATGCTATTTTTGGAAGATTCCTTGTGAACTACAACACTGAAGAATTGAAAAGAGATAACTAAAACATTTTTCTTAAAGAGCTGGTACTGTAAATTTATGTGCCTCTAGTTTAAATGCATGAATGCATTTTTAAACATGAAGCGTTGCTTCTTCAACAAATAACAGGAGTGCCTGATTATTTCCTATAAGTACATATCCAAGAGACATTAGCCAAGGTAATAACATACCCATTGTAGCTGTTATATTGATACTAGTTAATGCAATGGCATGTGCAGATGGAGTGTATCAAATCATTTCCTTAATACAGTCTTAATTTTGTATGCTTATTTCCTTTGAGAAGAAAAAGCAATTCAATCTTATTTTAAGGGAAAAAGATTTCACTATCTTCTAAAGACTAATAGAGAGTCACTTATTCATTCAAGTAATATTTATTGATTGCCTACAGTGCATACAGATGTCAAGGAATAGAGTTATCCTAAAATGGGAAATTTAAAAAATGATACAAGGATGTGAAACTAACATTGAAAACCTGTCTTTTTTATGATTCAAGATACATGAACCACGAGGAGCTGTTTGTTTAAGCCTGTGCAGGTTGAAACTTTCACAGTGGAGAGGCAGAGCAGATGATGTGTGTGTAGGGGGTGAGTGGGAGGGCAAAGAGTGCAGCTCAGTAAGCAGGAGCTGAAGCAGGCAGCAGAAAAACGATCATATTGATGCATTCCTCCTCCCTCTCCCACCTCCCATGATGAAATAATAATAGGGATCTGTTCCATGTGTATTGTATCACCCTTCAGAGTTTACAGAGTGCTTTCACATTCATTACTTTATTTGATCCTCATGCCAACCCTAAAAGACAGGCATGGTGGATATTGTTTTTAAGATAAGAAAATACGGGGCTCAAAGTGGTTAAGTGGCTTTTCCACTGAAAGACAATACAAATTAATGCCAGGACTAAAACTCATGTCTTTTGTCTCTCAAAGCAGTGTTTTATCCATTGTGTCCATTCCTCCTAGGAGTTCCTACTCCAGTCTTCCCATTAGGAAGTACTCGTTGAATACTTGCCGTTTGTTGAATACTCCCCTGGACAGGCTGCTGTTTTGACCAGCAGTAGCAGAGGCAGAAGGAGTTAATTCCAACAGTTTGGGTAGAGCAAAAAGGTGTGAATTACTACCACAAGTAAAGATGCTTCTTTCATCTGTTCTGGCCAAAACTGCTGTGTGTGTGTGTCTCTGAGGGATGAATAGGGGCTGCAACATGGAGATTATATTAATTCTTTAGTCAGCCTCTCTAAGGTTCACTGGTGTCGGTCTGAAGTGATAGTATACACAAAGCAATACTTCTGATTCCATTTGGTGAAATGGAGAAGGAAAAAAGTTAATACATAAAGTAGCAGTGGTCATAAATGAAGAGAGTAGAATTCAGTGAGCAATTGATATGTACCAAGTGCTTTACTTAAAATATTTTACTTAACCTTCACTATTGTCCCATGACAAGGGTCCCTTCTTTTACAGTTTACTGCACTTAGGCAGGTTAAGTCCTAAGTCACAGACTGAGTGATCTCTGAAACCAGGATTCAAATAGGTCCAGAATCAGACATCTTAACTACTACACCAAATAAAGAACCTATGTTTTCTGGTGAATTGAAACAGATATTGCTGTTTTAAAAATCAAGGTTGGGAGAGCCCTCTGAGATTTCCTCATCCAGCCTCTCACCAAATACAGAAATCGCTTTAAACACCCATTGCTGATGGCCATTTCAGTGAACCACAGGGGCTATGATTAAGTTTAAATTCTACACGTGGAGATGTATCCATATGGATTTATCCCTTCTCTTGTTAGGTGCTTAATCCAGGGCAAGACCCAGGCATTTGTGTGAGGGAGCAAGTCAGCATTAGAAGTATCCTGTGACTACAAGAGGGAGGGATAAAGTCCATGCACATAGCCTCAATGTCACCTGACTCCAACTGTTTTGAGATCTGGTCCTTTGCTCTGATGGACCTGACCAACAAGTCCTTGTGGAATTTGCAGTCAGTTTTCTGCAGCTGCATTACCTTTGTCCCAAGCATGGTTAAAGGAATCACTCAGGTGATGATCAGGCAAGAACTTCATGAATCTTTCTGTTGGTCTTTCACAGGATCTAAATGATACTGGATACCTTGAGTTCAGTTTCTGATGGCCATTTTGAGGCATTCTGATTCTGCAGCCATCTACCAGTGAAGAGATGATCAAGGTCCTGGGAAACCCTCTACTTACTGAGCAAAATAGTCAGTGTCTGTGACTTATACTGTTTCAGAAATAATATCATTAATACTGAAGGGAGGAGGGGGCTCTCTGTCAAGATGAAATCAGTTGACATATTTACTCTATTGTTACTTCATCTGCAGTCATTCCTTGAGATTGATTTGGAAAAGTGAGGGAGGGTGAGATGAAATTCCACACCCCCAAATTTTCTAAGAGTTTGTAATCCTGCATCATAAATCAGAATTATTTCTTCAAGTGGATTCCAATGCAGAACAAAAAATATAAAACAAAAGTTGAACAAATTTGGCTGGAAAAGTGTGAGGTGCCTATGGGTCCATTGCCTAGCACTCACCTCTCCCTCTCCAAGACACTGCTGTAGAAACTCAGTGATAGTTTGAAAACACCAGGTTAATTGAAACTGCTCTTTTCATATATGAAGAAACAGTGTCCCCAAGAGAGAGCAACTTTCTTAACTAGTAGTGGCAGAGGCAGATTTGGAATTCAGGTCTCCTGATTCATACCACAGAATATTGTTTATTACCACATCCTCCAAAATCCCTTTCATGAAGTGAGATACTTTACACAGCTGGGAGTTTGGGATGAAATGGGCTGCTTCTTTGGCAAGTAGAAGTGTCCCCTATCCTCTAATCAGCCCCAGCAAGACTAGAGACAGTTACAACCTCATCAGCTTTCATCATTTCTACACGGGGAATGGTAGATCTCAGGGGATACCAAAATACTTTAATAATAGACAGTCCTCACAGTCAGAACTGGGTTTATAATTTGTAGTCCCAGTATAAAATGTTAATGTGAAATCCTTTGTTCAAAAAGCAGAAAAAATTGCCATTAAAGATATTCAAATACAGTTTTTTTTCCTTTCAACTGGAGTGTGTCTGTCAATCTCTCACAGTATTTAAAGTTTTCCTTTTAATTTCATACTCCTTTCAGGCACTGGGATACTTGTGGGGCAAGTGAAGACTCTCACAAGTGCCCTGTTACCGCACCCTGTGATTTGGTGCACATGTGTGGGGCCCACTGGCTGCTGGGTCCTTTTCCTTCCTTCTGGGTAGATGCATTGTATCCTGGTCAAGAGTAAATAAGTAGACCCAGGCATATCCTCTTCCCATGGATCAGCCACCCCAACCCAGGGTAGACAGGTGACCACCAAGAGTATTGCAGCCTCTCCACCAGGATGCACTAGGTGCCTGGATCTGGGTGGGCAATAGGGCCGGCTGAGTGATCTGCCAAATATGCCCCTGTAATACCACAGCAGGGCCAGGATGGCTGGCTGTCATCACGTTCAACCCCGAGGTGTTACAGGGCATGTGTACCTGACCCCCATCCTCCCCTGGCGCATGCCCAGATCCCTGATTGTGGAGGGCTGCAGCAGTCACTAGTAAGACAGAGAATCTGTTCCCGGGAGGTGGAGAAGCAGTCAAAGATGAGACTGTGTGCTAGCTGAGACTCCGAGCTTCAAGTGCCTAGTCAATTATTCTATCACATTTTGGTTTTCACTTACAAAGCACAAATTTGAATTATTAAAATTCAAACAGTGGCAAGTACAAGTCTCTTCTAAGCTCAGGACCCTGTACTACTGCACTAATCACATGTCCATGAAGCCAGTTCTGCTTAGAGACAGGGATCTCTTTTGTCTTCGTGAAGCAGTATAGTGTAGTGGTTAAAGAGCACGAGCTCTGAATCAGACTGCCAGACTTTGAGGCCCACCTCCCTCACTTATTTTTTGACCCTATACAAGTTACTTAACTTTTCTATCTCAATTTTCTTATCTGTAAAATAAGGATAATAAGATTACATGAAATGAAAATATCTCCTGCCATATCAATAAACAAGAAATGTCACAGCCATCAGCGATTTCTTGCCTCCAAATGCGAATGAGGGCTCCCCAAACTGCAATCCAGTGGATGCTGCCATCCCTAATGGTGATTGCTGAGGACCCTGGCAAATGCAAGAAGCAGCCAGCTATCTACCACTCTTTAAGGTGAACAAGGAAACAGGATTTGGCCCCAGATAGCTGGCGACTTCACTTTCACTTTTCACTTTCATGCATTGGAGAAGGAAATGGCAACCCACTCCAGTGTTCTTGCCTGGAGAATCCCAGGGACGGGGGAGCCTGGTGGGCTGCCACCTATGGGATCGCACAGAGTCGGACACAACTGAAGCAACTTAGCAGCAGCAGCAGCTGAGGTGCATATGAAAGGAATGAATTCAGTGAGCCCACAGGCTTGCATCTTCTCATACATAGAATGCTAAATTCCTTAACTTCATACCTGATGTTTGACATTTAGATTGCCTGCTCCCTTTGTTGCAAACTTGTGTATAGCCTGACTCACCCTCCTTGCTCCCTTGGAGCAGTTTTCTCAGAGATACTGAGATGCTGTCTCCTGGGTCAGAGTCCTAAACATTTCCACCAAATAAAATAACTCTCTACTTTCAGGTTGTGGCTATATTTTTTAGTCGACAATAACTTAAGTTTGCTGTGAGGTAATGCATGCACATTGAATAGAATAATGCCCAGACATGTTATCCACTTAATTACTTTTTCATTCTTATTTTTTTTGCTCATAGTGTTGCAGAAAGGGGCCCGAAAGTGGGCTCTTGTCTAACACTCAGAAATGAATTGTCCAAGGAGACACATGTGCTGACAAAGCAAGAGATTTTATTGGGAATCTGTGCCTGGGTCAAGAGCAGCAGGGTTAAGGAACCCAGGAGAACTGCTTGCAGTCCTGGGTTTTATGATGATGGGATTAGGTTCCAGGTTGTCTTTAGCCAATCATTCTGACTCCGAATCTTTCCTGGTGGTGCACACCTTGTTCAGCCAAGATGGATGCCAGTGAGAAGGACTCTGGGAGATGGTTGGACACGTGGTGTCACTCTTTGACCTTTCCTGAACTCTCCCTGTTGGTGGGGGCTTATTAGTTCCGTGTTCCTTACCAGGACCTCCTGTCATAAAACAACTCATGCAGATGGTGACTATGGTGCCTGGCCAGGGTGGGCGGTTTCAGTTAGTGTGCTTCCCCTAACACTAGGGTTCTACAGTTTTTAGATATTCATACAAGCATCAGGTTTTGTTTACTCTGGATCTGCTGTAGGTCTGTGTTCCAAATGGTGTTTACCCATTGTCTGTACAGCATATAACCAGACTTAGTCTCCAGTGACTGCTCAGGCTTCAGGGAAACTCCACTAGATTTATACAAACTGAGTGAGCTGAGTCAGCTGTCACCGGTAGAGTTCAGTCCTTTTGCAGACTCAGGACCCATTTGAGCTAGTGTTAGGCTATATGACACTGGGTCTCAATGAAGAGGAAAAGTTAAAACTTTATATAACCTCCTGTTCCTTCTGCCTCTGTAACTCAGCTTGCTGCTTGTAAAGTCTGGATCACGTAGGTCACCTAGTCTCAGAAAATGGGGACTTACAATACTAGGAACTGGAGCTTATTCACTCTTCCTTGTCCTGCTCTTTGCAATTGCCTGGCCCTTGCAAACCTGCTTAATCATGCCTGCCCATGTAAAGGTCAGGCATCCCCCTCCCCATCTTGACTGCTGTTCCTGTGTGCATGAAACCCCTTAGTTTAAACCAGCCTATTAACAGCTAGTGTTGCCCACTATAGTCTGTCTATAAAAACTCTGTAATCCCTTTGTTCAGGGCTCAGAGCTTGGAGTATTAATTCCTCTGGGCCCGCCGGTGTAATAAACTTGAGTTCTCCAACTCTCCAAGTGTGGTGTTCTTGAGTACTGTTTTCTGCAACATCAGACTACTAAATTCAACTTCAGGGACATCACTTCTCATTTTGTTGCTTTTCCAATAGGCTTTTAAGAAGAGGATGTTGTCTTATAAATAATGGCTCTTAATTATAGGGTTAATGAAAAGGACCATCCAAGGCAATCTCTGGTGTTCCCATCTCAGCAAACTCTTAGTTGCAGCATGTGGGCTCAAATTCCATGACCGGGGATAGAACCTGGGCCCCCTGCATTGGGAGCATGAAGTCTTAGCCACTGGACCAGCAGGAACATTCCTATTCCCTCAGATGTGATCAGAGAATAACCACTGACCTCTGTCTGTACTTGCCACTCACAGTGACAGGAGAACCTGAGCCTTGCTTCCCAGGGAGCTCTCAGCTTGTCTCCAAGCCCTCTGTCCCCACTCTGCACACAGGCAGGGTGGGCTGCAGGCAGCTACACTTGGGGGCTGGGTCTCCTCCCCAGCACGGCTCCAGATTGCAGTACTCAGAGCAGCTTCTTTCTCTGACTGAAGGGTCTTGCTGACAGAGTTCTCAGTCACATTGAGCTCAACCAGAGCCCATCCCCAGGCTGAGTCAGGAGCTGACCACATGCTCAGATATTGGGAGAGGGTGGTTCTGGGGGTCCCAGTGACAAGATTCTACAGACCCAAAGGCTGAGCTGCAGAGTGCGGCTGGTTGCGTGGTTCCCAGCTACTGTCCAAGCCAAGGGCATCTTAGGGACTCTTTTGGCCCAGACCACTTGGATTTCCTGGAGGGTCTGGTCAGGGGTGTCTCATTGTTGACTTAAAAAATGGTCAGAACTTAAAAGTTGAGAGTTATGTTTCATTCTGTGGGAATTTTTAGGACTTCAAGCCCAGAAGACAGCATCTCAAGTAACCCTGAGAGAACTGCTCCCGGGAGGTGGGGGAAGGAGTCAAGTTATATAGAAGTTTGCAACAAAGGGCAGGTGGGTCTTCCCAGGTGGCACAGTGGTAAAGAACCCACCTGCTGATGTACAAGACACAGAAAAACCAGGTTCTGTCCCTGAATCAGGAAGATCCACTGGAGGAGGAAATGGCAACTTGCTCCAGTATTCTTGCCTGGGAAATCCCATGGACAGAGGAGCCTGGCGGGCTACAGCCCATGGGGTCGCAGAGTCAGATGCAACTGAGCACACACGCATGCACAGTCTGAACATCAAAAGTATTTTTGTGAATTAAAGAAAACCAGATATCCCAAGTTAAGTAATGTAGCACTTTTCTTTGTATGGGAAGATGCGAGAGTCTGGGCTCACTGAAATCATTCCTTTCATATGCATCTCAGTTATCTGGGGCCAGTATCCTGTATTTTTCACATCCTGAGCACCTCAAGGTGTAGGGAGTGGCTGCAGCCTAATGCTGCTGATCCTAGGTCTTCTTCTCTTTCCTGACTGCCCTGGAGAGCTGGAATCCGGTGATGATGTTGACATCCTTGTTTATTGATAAGGCAGGAAATATTCCAATTCTCACCATTCAGGGAGGAAAGTGTCTTGCCTCCTGGATTTTGAATGGCCTCCTGTTCAAGCCTCCCGTTCAAGCCTCCTTGGGTCAGGGGGACCGGCTGGAGCAAATCTACCGTCCATGCAAGGGAAGAAATCCTGGAGCTTGGACGTGGCTGAGGTCTCTCTCACTGCCCAAGTGTGTTCTGTGACTCAGAACACCAAAGCTGGGCACTGGGAACAGATACCAGGCTTCTGAAGAGGCAGAAGCCATTTCGTAGAATTCTGAGACCATGGCTCAGCTGGGACTAATGGAAAACAGAAATAAGCAAGCCCAACAACAAATATTTTCTAAGTGTTCATGGTGTATACAAACTTATTCTAGGCTGTATTAGAAGCATAGAGAAGAGAATGGGGAGAGAGGTGGGATATAACCCTTTCTCTTGAGGAGCATAAAATATGGGCCCCAGAGAAGAAAAGTTTTAAGTACATAAAGGAAAAGTCAAGCAGAAATGGATTTTACTTGATGTTTTTCTTGAAAGGGGGTATGTGAAATGACTATTTCAAACTCAGGAAGTTCCCACTAATTCACATTTTAATTTTAGAGATTTGTTCCTACCTAAAAAATGTAGCCTCAATTCAAAACAACAATAAAGGTGTTAATTTCTCTTCACTAAGAACTGCCACCTTTTCCACACATGCTGATTGACCCTGATAACTAATTGAATTATCTAAAATTACTTTTTTCCTGATTATAAGAGAATGGCGTGCTCATTATTGAGAAAGTGGAAAATACAGAGAAATAAGATGACTATGACTCAGCACCTAGAGACAATTGCCAGTACTTTGTTATATGTCTTTTTTGTGTTATACTTTTATTTATTTTTATTTATTTATTTATTTTTATTGAAATGAATCCACCACAGGTATACATGTGTTCCATACTTTTAAATGCATGCATACATGTGTGTCTATAAATGTATTTCTAGTAGAATAATGATGTGATATTATTTTGTGCCATGTTCTTTTCACTTGAAATACATTAGAAAAATATGCAAGTCAATAAGTGTTGTTCCTCTTGAGTTTAATGGTTTCATAATACCCACTGTATGGATGAACTCTCAGGACTAAATGGTTAACAAAGAACTTTGAAAAGGTTGATAAGAAGAACATATAGCTTCTATCAATGTGCTCAAAGCAAAAGATGAAACACACAGTTTGGAATGTGACTGCATTTTGTTAAATTCATGAGTGCTATGTTGTGAACAGTCGTGTCCGACTCTTTGCAGCCCCTTAGACTATAGCCCACCAGGCTCCTAAGACCATGGAACTCTCCAAGCAAGAATACTGAAATGGGTTGCCACTTCCTACTCCAGGGGATCTTACCAACCCAGAGATCTAACCCGTGTCTCTTATGTCACATGCACTGATAGGCAGATTCTTTTACCACTGCGTCACCTGGGAAGCCATGAGCCTTGGTTAAATGAAGTTACTTGAAAGAAGAATTATATTCTATGATAAAATCTCATGTGAGCACAAAGACTTTAAATGATACTTTCGTTTGAACGAGTGGAAAAGAGAAAAAGCTGATGTTCTAAAAGATTTTACCAGACATTTTCCCTCAGGTTTTGGAGTTGAACGGGCATATTACTTTGGTGTAGAAAACTGAAGCCAGCCTGTGTCATCCCAGTGAGTGTCCATCCCAAGGACAGAGGGAGAAAAGCAGGTGAACGCCATGATTCCATAACTGAGGCTGAGAGCAGTCAGTAGGAGGCCGGGGCATGAAGGACTTGTGTTTGCCCTGGAACTGAGAGGCTTCTGACGGTGAGGTGAGGATGATGAATGTTTGTGAATGCAGTGTAGAGGGAGTTAAAGGCTTCACAGTCACAGAGGATAAGGAAAAAAACATGGCAGCTTCATCAAAGGAGGAATATCACAAAATACATCATCAGTAGTGGAGTTCATGGTCTGCGGTGCTTGGAAAACAAGTTAGACAGGATACTGGCCATGGGCACAATGAGCAGAGAAATCTAAGCAGAACAGAGAGATAAAAGGAGACTCACCCCAGTGAAGATGGCCAGCCAGTTTTGCTACTATAGGGAGAGCATAGAGGAGGGTCATTAGCCCAAGAGAAGGTTAAGATAAAGGTAACTCTGGAGGATCAATCAGTTCTAGGAGAATGAACTTTGCTGTAACATTAGTTTCCTTCCATAGTTCCCCAAAAGCATCTGGGATAAACCTCCTAAGGCACAAGCTCAGGGATCTGATGATATTCTGGTTTGGTCCTCTAGTTTTGTTCCTACTCAGAGTTGTCACAAAATTAGTAGAGGCAATTTGGAGTCATCCCAAGGGGTAAAACCAATTTACATCATTCAAAATTCATTTAAAGGCATGTTTAATTAACATAATATTTAATTCTACTTTAATTACTTTTAAGAACCCACATATTGCTTTGGGGAATTAGTAAAATTAGACAAAATTAGTGTGTCATAACATGGAACATGTTGGGAATCATTAGTCTAAACCATCTGGATAGATGGCTGTCTCCCTTTCTACTTGATAATTGCCAGCATTAAAACCCTACACCTATCCATCCTCCCCTCCATTCACCTCCAGTAGGTATTCTCTTGAGAGCAGGGAGTTCTTATGTTTATCCAACAATATTTACATATTTTTAACTTGAACCTCTGATTCAGCCCAAAGAAACATAGCCTCAGTTTCCTCGTGTATGACCTAAAGGTAATCACAGTTTCTTCCTATCTGCACTATTGTGAGAACTCAATAAGATAATGTACATAAAAGGTATTTGTGAAAAAATTTCCATTATTAGTAAAAATTCCATCTAAGGAAAATGCCAGGCAGTAGTTTTCATTTATACAGTTGAAAAAATAGGGAGCAACAACAATACTGGCCACTAACAGGAGAAATTTTGGCAAAGCTTTGCAACTTGCATTCCAAGACACAGTGAGTATTAGAATTAAAATTCTTCATATGTGAAGGATATAACTTTCACTTCCTTACTCACAAATCAAAAACGCCATTTGTAATAACTAACAACACCATTAGCCTCTAATGCTCTCGTTTCCAGCTCCAGGAATATAATTAAGGCATCTTTTACAGCATGGAGCACAAATGATTGGGGAACCCCAAATATGGAGAGGAAGAACCCTGGATGAGATGTTGTTATTCCATTGTACCTGAGTAGAGGGGATAGATGGTGTTGTAAAGAGTTGGACATGACTGAGCACACACAGAGGTCATAATGGCAAGATGGTGGCAGATGGGAGAGCATAGCTTCAATCTAGGATAAAAAATGAACTATCCTTTCTTCAAGGATCAGACATGACTTTGCATGTCCAGTGCCCAAAGTGGGTCTTTGTTATTTCAGCTTCAATAGAAAAAGAATTATCTCAATAAGTGTTTTCCTATCTTCTTTATTTAATCTAACTTTCCCCTCATTTTCATCATTTGTTTCTCACATAGAAATAGAATAGTTGTAAGATCAGGGATTTTGAACTCAGACAAGCTTAATGTCTAAACTTCCTGAAGCCTTGGTTTCTTTGAGATCACCAGCCTTTCAACCCTCTTTTGTCTGTTTTCTGTTTCTGTTCTGATTCCCTCACCACGTTTTTTCCTCATAACTTTCCCCTGTATCTATGCTCTTGTCACTTCTTCTAAGAATCAGTTTATTGGCAAGGATGTGGAGAAATTGGAAACTTCATAAACTGCTGGTGGGAATGTAAGATGGTGTATGCTTAGTTGCTCAGTCGTGTCTAACTCTTTGCGACCCCATGGACTATGGTCTGCCAGGCTCCTCTGTCCATGGGGATTCTCCAGGCAAGAATACCAGAGTGGGTTGCCATGCCCTCCTCCAGGGCATCTTCTCAACCCAGGGATCGAACCCAGGTCTCCTGGATTGCAGGTGGATTCTTTACCAACTGAGCCACCAGGGAAACCCTTAAAATAAACAGTTCCTCAAAAAGTTTAGCATAGAATCACCATATGACCAAAGATGTTCACTCCTAAGTATATACCCAAGAAAAATAAAAATATATGTCCACACAAAAAGTTGTGCATTATGTTTCATATTATCTTCTATAGCCAAAAAGATGAAACTATCCAACTATCCATCAAGGAATGAGCGAATACATGTGGTATGTCCAAAAGAAGGAATATTATTCAGCTATAAGAGGGATCAAATACTGATACATGCTACAACAGGAATGAATCTTGATTTCATTGTGCCAGGAGAAAGAATCCAGTCACAAAAGATCATATACTCTATGATCCCATTTTTAGGCAATGTCCAGAATGGGCAAACCCATGGAGACAAGGGGCTTCCCAGGTGGCACTAATGGTAAAGAACCCACTTACCAATGCAGGAGACATAAGAGACTCCTCCTTGCCATGCCCTGGAGGAAGGCATGGCAACCCACTGCAGCATTCTTGCCTGGAGAATCCCATGGACAGAGGAGCTTGGTGGGCTACATTCCATGGGGTCAGAAAGAGTTGGACATGACTGATGCGACGCAGCATGCATGGAGACAAAATATAAAACAGTGGTTGCCAGGGGCTGGAAGAGAGGAGAATCAAGAGTAACTACTGATTGGTACGAAGATTTTGGGGAAGATGATGAAAATATTCTAAAATTGATTGTGGTCACAATGGCACAACTCTGTTAATATAGCAAAAATCATTTAATTGTACAATTTAAATAGTTGAGTTGTGTCTAAATATGTATATTATATCTATATAAGGTTGTTTTTTAAGAAAAGAATCAGCCCATCTAGTTCTAATTGTTAGTATAAATAGTGTTATTTTAGGAGCCATAGAAAGATTCCCTGGGACTGACATTACTAACCAGAAGGAAGTATTCTAAACAGAATTCTAAACAAATCCTATCTCTGCTTCATAAATGATACAGGGTAAATTTTTTTAATTCTTTAAAATATCACACACATATGATAAAACATTTTTAAATGGTAGTAATTGATATACAGGGCTTCCTAGGTGGCACTAGTGGTAAAGAACCTGCCTGCCAATGCAGGGGACATAAGAGTGCAAGTTTGGTCCCTGGATCGGGAAGATCCCCTGGAGGAGGGCACAGCAACCCACTCCAGTATTCTTGCCTGGAGAATCCCATGGACAGAGGAGCCTGGCGGGCTACAGTCCATGGGGTCACACAGAGTCAAACACGGCTAAAGGGACTTAGCACAGACGCACACAATTGATACACAGGGAAAAATTTTCCTCTCATCCACTATCTCCTGTCCTCCAGTTTTCCTCTGAAGGAGCAACTACTCTTACCCATTTTTATTCTTCCTTCCATGTTATAATACATTAAAACATGACTTTGAAAAAAAATTTTTTTTCACTGTAATTCTTTTTTTTTTAATTTAAAAAAAATTTTCTTTTTAAAAAAATTTATTTTATTTTTTAACTTTACAATATTGTATTGGTTTTGCCATATATCAACATGAATCCACCACAGGAATACACGTGTTCCCCATTCTGAACCCTCCTCCCTCCTCCCTCCCCATACCATCCCTCTGGGTCGTCCCAGTTCACCTGCCCCAAGCATCCAGTATCATGCATCGAACCTGGACTAGTGACTCGTTTCATATATGATATTACACATGTTTCAATGCCATTCTCCCAAATCATCCCACCCTCTCCCTCTCCCACAGAGTCCAAAAGACTGTTCTATACATCAGTGTCTCTTTTGCTGTCTCGTACACAGGGTTATTGTTACCATCTTTCTAAATTCCATATATATGCGTTAGTATACTGTATTGGTGTTTTTCTTTCTGGCTTACTTCACTCTGTATAATAGGCTCCAGTTTCATCCACCTCATTAGAACTGATTCAAATGTATTCTTTTTAATGGCTGAGTAATACTCCATTGTTGGTGGGAATGCAAACTAGTACAGCCACTATGGAGAACAGTGTGGAGATTCCTTAAAAAACTGGAAATAGAACTGCCTTATGACCCAGCAATCCCACTGCTGGGCATACACACTGATGAAACCAGAATTGAAAGAGACACGTGTACCCCAATGTTCATTGCAGCACTATTTATAATAGCCAGGACATGGAAGCAACCTAGATGTCCATCAGCAGATGAATGGATAAGAAAGCTGTGGTACATATATACAATGGAGTATTACTCTGCCTTTGAAAAATTTAAAAAATATTTCACTGTAAATATTGTTCTATACCTTACTTTTTCCACTTAAAAGTATATTTTAGAGAATGATCTCTATCAGCTATTCCAGTTATTGCTTCAGGCACAATAAAAAGTCTCAGAAGAGTGACTTAAAACAACAACAGTCATTTATTTTGACAGTCAATCTGGGGTTGACTGGGCTCATGTAGAATTCTCACTCAGGATCCCCATGTGGCTATAATCAGATGGTAATTTGAGGTGGAATAGTTTCATAAGCCACAGGCTTCATCACTTAATACTTCTGGCTCTGGAGACAAGGGCCAATTCCTCCTCAGCCATATCCCCCTCCCTCTTTGTCTCTCTGCCTCTCTCTGTTTCTCTCTCCCCTACCCTTTTCTTCCCTCTGCTCCCCCTCCACCCATTACTGTGGCTTCATGGTAGCCAGATTACATGCATGGCAACTAAATGCTGCTAGAGCAATTGCCCTAAAAGAAACTGGTAGAAGCTGTATGATCTTTCTAACCTAGCCTTGGAAGTCCCACACCATCATTTCTGCTGTATTCTACTCATTTAAGAAGTTTCAAAGCCCCAGCGAACTTCAAGGGATGGTGGCACAGACTTTGACCCTTTTGATTGGACTGACAAGAATTTTTGAATAATGTTTTCTTTTTTAAATTGAAGAATAATTGATTTATAATATCAATCTCATATTAGATTCAAGTGTACATCAAGCATAACAATTCAGTTATACATGTATATACATATACAGTTATACATACATACATATGTATATATATATGGGCTTCCCAGGTGAAGCTAGTGTAAAGAACCTGCCTGCTAATGCAGGAGACATAATGAGACACTGGTTCAATCCCTGGGTCAGGAAGATCCCCTGGAGAAGGCAATGGCTACCCACTCCAGTATTCTTGCCTGGAGAATCCCATGGACAGAGGAGCCTGGCAGGCTACAGTTCATAAGGTGGGAAAGAGTCACACATGACTGAAGTGACCTAGCATCCATGCATACATATGCATATGTGTGCATGTATCCTTTTTCAAATTCTCTTCCCTTATAGGATATTAAAATATATTGAGTATAGTTAGTTCCCTGTGCCATACAGTAGGTCTATTTTATATATATATAGGCTTCCCCAGTAGCACTAGTGGTAAAGAACCTGTCCGTCAGTGCAGGAGATATAAGAAACGTGGGTTGGATCCCTGGGCCATGAAGATCCCCTGGAGGAGGGCATGGCAACCCATTGCAGTATTCTTGCCTGGAGAATCCCATGGACAGAGGAGCCTGGCGGGCTACAGTCCATAGGGTTGCAAAGAGTCAGACATGCCCGAAGCAACTGAGCAAGTGAGCTATATATATATATATATATAGAGAGAGAGAGAGAGAGAGAGCTTATCTATTTTATATATGGTGGTGGTGGTAGTGGTTTAGCAGCTAAGTCATATCCGACTCTTACGACCCTGTGGACAGTAACCCACCAGGCTCCTCTGTCCATGAGATTTCCCAGGCAAGAATACAGGAGTGGGTTTTCATTTCCTTCTCCAGGGGGTCTTCCTGGCCCAGGAATCCAACCCAGGTCTCCTGCATTGCAGGAGTGTGTATATGTTAAAACTATAGTTACTGGTGACCGGGCTTCCCAGTTGGCTCAGTGGTAAAGAATCTGCCTGCCAATGCAGTAGACGAGGAGAAAAGGGTTCAATCCCTGGGTCAGGAAGATCTTCTGGAGGAGGAAATGGCAACCCACTCCAGTATTCTTGTCTGGAGATCCCATGACAGAGGAGCCTGGCGGGCTACAGTCCATGGGGTCACAAAGAATTGGACATGACTGAATGGCTGACGGAACACACACACATACGTTAATCCCAACCTCCTAATTTATCCCTCCCCAATTCTGCTTTCTCCCTTGGTGACCATAAGTTTGTTTTCAATGTCTACAAGTTTTAATCCACTGCATCAAATGACATAGAGATAGCTTATTCTTTGTTTAATGACTGTATGGTATTTCATAGTATGAATGCACAATGATGAATCAGTTCCCTATTAATGAACATTTAGATTGCTTTCAGTCTTTTGCTACTGCAACAATGTGCAATAAATCTTTGTGCATAAATCTTTGAAAAAACATGTAAGTATATCTGAAAGATAATTAATTAAACTAGAGCTGCTGGACAAAATGAAATGAGACTTCAAAAACTTTATACCTCCACCAATAATATATGTGGGTGCTTTTTCCACACATTTTTGTCAATGCAATGTATTATTGAACCTATTAATCTTGGCTTTATGTTTGTTGTATTAAACAGCTTTCTGTAAACTCTTCATTTTTTTTTGCACAGTTTTAAACTAGGTTGGTTTTTTTCTCATTGACTGATAGACATTTTTTCTGGACACAAGAGAAAACTATAATATACAATATAGGAAAGAATAACAGTAATTATTCAGTGTATAGTGATATTATTTACTGTGCTAGAAAAGGGAGTCAAGAAACTGTTAGTAAAGAACCATCTCATTTTCTTCATTGGTTTTTCTTTACATTGGTTTTAAGACACATACATATGTTCTCTGAATATTACTTTTCTCTCATTCAATCTATTTTCTGGGAACTGTCACTACACATGATTTAAAATCTCTTCATTCTAACCTCTCTTTAGTCTCTCTAATATTTTCCATTCATGTGTCCTTCTGGATTATGTCTTTAGATTTATCTTTCAGTTTGCTAATTCTGTTTTTGATTCTATCAAATCTGTTGTTTAATTTAGTCATAAACTTTTCATTTTAAAGGATATCTTTTTCAGTTCTAAAGTTTCCACTTGGTTCTTTATGATCCCTGCCTGATTTCTCAAAATAGTATCTTGTTTTATGATTCTGATTCTTTTATGATGTTCAGTTCAGTTCAGTTCAGTCACTAAGTCATGTCTGACTCTTTGCAACCCCATGGACTGCAGCACCCCAGGCCTCACTGTCCACCACCAGCTCACAGAGTTTACCCAAACTCATCTCCATTGAGTCGGTTATGCCATTCAACCATCTCATCCTCTGTCGGCCCCTTCTCCTCCTGCCTTCAATCTTTCCCAGAATCAGGGTCTTTTCAAATGAGTCTGCTTTTTGCATCAGGTGGCCAAAGTATTGGAGTTTGAGCCTCAGCATCAGTCCTTCCAATGAACACTCAGGACCGGTCTCCTTTAGGATGAAGTGGTTGGATCTCTTTGCAGCCCAAGGGACTCTCAAGAGTCTTCTCCATCACCACAGTTCAAAAGCATCAATTCTTCAATGTTCAGCTTTCTTTATGGTCCAACTGTCACATCTATACATGACTACTGGAAAAACCATAGCCTTGACTAGACGGACTTTTATTGGCAAAGTAATGTCTCTGCTTTTTAATATGCTGTCTAGGTTGGTCATAGCTTTTCTTCCGAGGAGCAAGCATCTTTTAATTTCATAGCTGCAGTCACCATCTGCAGTGATTTTGGAGACCAAAAAAGTAAAGTCTGCCACTGTTTCCCCATCTATTTGCCATGAAGTAATGGGACCGGATGCCATGATCTTAGTTTTCTGAATGTTGAGCTTTAAGCCAACTTTTTCACTCTCTTTTTATGTTGTAAATCATTACAAATATTCATTACAAATATCATTACAAATATTCAATTTACTTAAACAAGCAAACAAAAAAAAAAAAAACAGGTCACTCATTTCTCTCACCCCCTCGCAACCACAAATCTGTTCTTTGTATCTATGACTTTGTTTTTTTTTTTAATTTTAGATTTCACATATTAGAGAAATTATACACTATTTGCCTTTGTCTGGCTTACTTCACTTATCATAACGTCCTCAATATCCATCCATGTTGTGGTAAATGGCAGCATTTCATTATTTTCTTTATGGCTTTATATACATATATAAAATGGAATATTATATATACCACAATTTCCTAATCCATTTATCCATCAATAAACACTTAGGTTGTTCCCATATATTAGCTAATATAAATAATACTGCAATGAACATGAGAGTGCATATTTCTTTTCAAATTAGTGTTTTCATTTTCTTTGGATAAATACCCAGAAATAGAATTGCTAAATTACATAGTAGCTCTATTTTAATTTTTAAAGAAACCTCTATACTGTTTTCCATAGTGGTTGTACCAACTTTTATTTTCATCAACAGTGTACGAATGCTCACTTTTCTCCACATCCTCACCAACACTTGTTATATCTTGTCTTTTTCATAACAGCCATTCTGAGAGGTGTGAGGTGCTATATCTTTGAATTTCCCGGGTGATTAACAATACTGAGAATATTTTCATGTAACTCTTGGCCATGAGTATGTGTTCTTTGCAAACATGTCTAATTGGATCTTCTGTCCAATTTTTAAAAAATTGATTAATTTATTTTAATTGGAGGCTAGTTCAGTTCAGTCAGTCATATCTGACTTTTTGTGACCCAGTGGATTGCAGCATGCCAGGCATCCCTATTGTCACCATCTCCCAGAGCTTGCTCAAACCCATGTTCATCGAGTCGGTGAGGTCATCCAACCATCTCATCTTCTGTCATCCCCTTCTCCTCCTGCCTTCAATATTTCACAGTGTCAGGGTTTATTCCAATGAGTCAGTTCTTCACATCTGGTAGCCAAAGTATTGGAGTTTCAGCTTCAGTATCAGTGTTTCCAATGAATATTCAGGACTGATTTCCTTTAGTATTGACTGCTTTGATCTTCTTGCAGTCCAAGGGACTCTCAAGAATCTTCTCCAATGCCACAGTTCAAAAGCATCAATTCTTCGGCACTCAACTATCTTTATAGTCCAACACTTACATCCATACATGACTAGTGGAAAAACCATAGATTTGACTAGATGGATCTTTGTTGGCAAAGTAATGTCTCTGCTTTTTAATATGCTCTCTAGGTTGGTCATAACTTTCCTTCCAAGGAGTAAGTGTCTTTTAATTTCATGGCAGCAGTCACCAACTGCACTGATTTTGGAGCCCCCCAAAAGTAAAGTCTGTCAGTGTTTCCACTGTTTCTCCATCTATTTGCCATGAAGTGATGGGACCGGATGCCATGATCTTAGTTTTCTGAATGTTGACCTTTAAGCCAACTTTTTCACTCTCCTCTTTCACTTTCATCAAGAGGTTCTTCAGTTCTTCCTCACTTTATGCCATAAGGGTGGTGTCATCTGCATATCTGAAGTCATTGATATTTCTCCCAGCAATCTTGATTCCAGCTTGTGCTTCTTCCAGCCCAGTGTTTCTCATGATGTACTCTGCATAGAAGTTAAATAAGCAGGGTGACAATATACAGCCTTGAGGTACTCCTTTCCAGGTTTGGAACCAGTCTGTTGTTCCATGACCAGTTCTAACTATTGCTTCTTGACCTGCATACAGATTTCTCAGGAGGCAGTTCAGGTGGTCTGGTATTTCCATCTCTTTCAGAATTTTCCACAGTTTGTTGTGATCCACACAGTCAAAGGTTTTGCAATAGTCAATAAAGCAGAAGTAGATGTTTTTCTGGAACTCTCTTGCTTTTTCAATGATGCAGTGGGTGTTGGCAATTTGGTTTCTAGTTCCTCTGCCTTTTCTAAATCCAGATTGAACATCTGGAGGTTCATGGTTCACGTACTGTTGAAGCCTAGCTTGGAGAATTTTGAGTATTACTTTGCTAGTGTGTGAGATGAGTGCTATTGTCCAGTAGCTTGAGCATTCTTTGTCATTGCCTTTCTTTGGGATTGGGATGAAAACTGACCTTTTCCCGTCCTATGGCCACTGCTGAGTTTTCCAAATTTGCTGGCATATTGAGTGCAGCACTTTCACATCATCATCTTTTAGGATTTGAAAATGGCTCAATTGGAATTCCATCACCACCACTAGCTTTGTTCATAGTGATGCTTCCTAAGGATTGCTTGACTTCACATCCCAGGATGTCTGGCTCTAGGTGAGTGATCACACCATTGTGGTTATCTGGGTCATGAAGATTTCTTGTATACTTCTTCTGTGTATTTTTGCTACCTCTTCTTCATATCTTTTGCTTCTGTTAGGTCCATACCATTTCTGTCCTTTATTGTGCCCATTTTTGCATGAAATGTTCCCTTGGTATCTCTAATTTTCTTGAAGAGATTGCTAGTCTTTTCCATTCTATTGTTTTCCTCTATTTGTTTGCATTGATCACTGAGGAAGGCTTTCTTATCTCTCCTTGCTATTTTTTGGAACTCTGCATTCAAATGGGTATATCTTTCCTTTTCTCCTTTGCCTTTCACTTCTCTTATTTTTTCAGCTATTTGTAAGACCTCCTCAGACAACCATTTCCCCTTTTTACATTTCTTTTTCTTGGGGATGGTCTTGATCACTGCCTCCTGTACAATGTCACAAACCTCCATCCATAGTTCTTCAGGCACTATGTCTATCAGATCTAATCCCTTGAATATATTAGTCACTTCCACTGTATAATTGTAAGGGATTTGATTTATGTCATACCTAAATGGTCTAGGGGTTTTCCCTACTTTCTCCAGTTTAAGTCTGAGTTTGGCAATAAGTAATATATGTTCTGAGCCACAGTCAGCTCCCAGTCTTGTTATTGCTGACTGTATAGAGCTTTTCCATCTTTGGCTGCAAAGAATGTAATCAATCTGATTTTGATATTGACCATCTGGTGAAGTCCATGTTTACAGTCTTCACTTGTGTTGTTGGAAGAGGGTGTTTGCCATGACCAGTCTGTTCTCTTGGCAAAACTCTGTTAGCCTTTGACCTGCTTCATTTTGTTCTCCAAGGCCAAATTTGCCTGTTACTCCAGGTATCTCTTGACTATGGTTCCTCAGCAGGGAGTTGTAATTTTGGAGTTCTTGCATGAGAAGATGAGCGCACGTCCTTCTACTTTGCCATCTTGGAGAAAATCAATTGGTGGCTAATTACTTTACAATATTGTGATGGTTTTTGCCATACACTGACATGAATCAGCCATGGATGTACATGTTTCCCCCATCCTAAAACCCCTTCCCACCTCTCTCCCCATCTCATTCTTCTGGCTTGTCCCAGTGCAACAGCTTTGAGTGCCCTGTTTCATGTATCGAACTTGCACTGGTTGTCTATTTCACATATGGTAATATACATGTTTCAATGCTATTCTCTCAAAACATCCCACCCTCTCCTCCCACAAAGTCCAAAAGTCTGTTCTTTATATCTGTGTCTCTTTTGCTGTCTTGCATATAGGATTGTTGTTACCATCTTTCTAAATTCCATATATATGCATTAATACACTGTATTGGTGTTTTTCTTTCTGACTTACTTCACTCTGTATAATAGGCTCCAGTTTCATCCATCTCATTAGAACTGATTCAAATGCATTCTTTTTAATGGCTGAGTAATACTCCATTGTGTATATGTACCACAGCTTTCTTATCCATTCATCTGCTCATGGACGTCTAGGTTGCTTCCATGTCCTAGCTATTGTAAACAGTGCTGCGATGAACATTTGGGTACACATGTCTCTTTCAGTTCTGGTTTCCTCGGTGTGTATGCTGGGTCATATGGCAGTTCTATTTCCAGTTTTTTATGGAATCTCCACACTGTTCTCCATAGTGGCTGTACTAGTTTGCATTCCCACCAACAGTGTAAGAGGGTTCCCTTTTCTCTGCACCCTCTCAAGTATTTATTGTTTGTAGAAATTTTGATGCCAGCCATTCTGACCGGTGTGAGATGCTACCTCATTGTGGTTTTGAATTGCATTTATCTGATAATGAGTGATGTTGAGCATCTTTTCATGTGTTTGTTAGCCATCTGTATGTCTTCTTTGGAGAAATGTCTGTTTAGTTCTTTGGCCCAGTTTTTGATTGGGTCGTTTATTTTTCTAGAATTGAGCTACAGGAGTCACTTGTATATTTTTGAAGTTAATTCTTTGTCAGTTGCTTTGTTTGCTATTATTTTCTCCCATTCTGAACGCTGTCTTTTTACCTTGCTTATAGTTTCCTTCATTGTGCAAAAAGTATTTAAGTTTAATTAGGTCCCTTTTGTTTACTTTTGCTTTTATTTCCATTACTCTGGGAGGTGGGTCATAGAGGATCTTGCAATTTATGTCAGAGAGTGTTTTGCCTATGTTTTCCTCTAGGAGTTTTATAGTTTCTGGTCTTACATTTAGATCTTTAATCCATTTTGAGTTTTTTCCAGTGTCTGTGTATGGTGTTAGA
Organism: Bubalus bubalis; assembly: GCF_019923935.1. Taxonomy (NCBI): domain Eukaryota; kingdom Metazoa; phylum Chordata; class Mammalia; order Artiodactyla; family Bovidae; genus Bubalus; species Bubalus bubalis. The sequence continues at coordinate 138,783,236 of NC_059181.1, read as the reverse complement.
AAGTGTTCTATTTTCATTCTTTTACAAGTGGTTGACCAGATTTCCCAGCACCACTTGTTAAAGAGATTGTTGTTTCTCCATTCTATATTTTTGCCTCCTTTGTCAAAGATAAGGTGTACATAGGTGCGTGGTTTATCTCTGGGCTTTCTATTTTGTTCCACTGATCTATATTTCTGTCTTTGTGCCAGTACCATACTGTCTTGATGACTGTAGCTTTGTAATATAGTCTGAAGTTAGGCAGGTTGATTCCTCCAGTTCCATTCTTCTTTCTCAAGATTGCTTTGGCTATTTGAGGTTTTTTGTATTTCCATACAAACTGTGAAATTATTTGTTCTAGCTCTGTGAAGAATACTGTTGGTAGCTTGATAGGGATTGCATTGAATCGATAGATTGCTTTGGGTAGTATACTCATTTTCACTATACTGATTCTTCTGATCCATGGACATGGTATATTTCTCCATCTATTTGTGTCCTCTTTGATTTCTTTCACCAGTGTTTTAATGTTTTCTATATATAGCTCTTTTGTTTCTTTTGATAGATTTATTCCTAAGTATTTTATTCTTTTTGTTGCAGTGATGAATGGGATTGTTTCCTTAATTTCTCTTTCTGCTTACTCATTGTTAGTGTATAGGAATGCAAGGGATTTCTGTGTATTAATTTTATTTCCTGAAACTTTACTATATTCATGCATTAGCTCTAGTAATTTTCTGGTGGAGTCTTTAGTGTTTTCTATGTAGAGGATCATGTCATCTGTAAATAGTGAGAGTTTTACTTCTTCTTTTCCAATCTGGATTCCTTTTATTTCTTTTTCTTCTCTGATTGCTGTGGCTAAAACTTCCAAAACTATTTTGAATAGTAGTGTTGAGAGTGGGCACCCTTGTCTTGTTCCTGACTTTAGGGGAAAAGCTTTCAATTTTTCACCATTGAGGATGTTTGCTGGGGGTTTATCATATATGGCTTTTATTATGTTGAGGTGTGTTCCTTCTATTCCCGCTTTCTGGAGAGTTTTTATCATAAGTAGGTGTTGAATTTTGTTAAAGGCTTTCTCTGCATCTATTGAGATAATCATATGGCTTTTATCTTTCAATTTGTTTATGTGGTGTATCACATTAATTGCTTTGTGAATATTGAAGAATCTTTTCATCCCTGGGAGAAAGCCCACTTGGTCATGATGTATGATCTTTTTACTATGTTGTTGGATTCTATTTGCTAGACCTTGTTGGGCATTTTTCCATCTATGTTCATTAGTGATATTGGCCTGTAGCTTTCTTTTTTTGTGGTATCTTTGTCTGGTTTAGGTATTAGGGTGATGGTGGCCTCATAGAATGAGTTTGGGAGTTTACCTTCCTCTGTAATTTTCTGGAAGAGTTTCAGTAGGATAAGTGTTAGCTCTGCTCTAAATTTTGGTGGAATTCACCCATGAAGCCATTTGGTCCTGGGGTTTTGTTTGTTGGAAGATTTTTGATTATAGTTTTGATTTCCGTGCTTGTGATAGGTCTCTTAAGATTTTCTATTTCTTCCTGGTTCAATTTTGAAAGGTTATACTTTTCTAAGAATTTGTCCATTTCTTCCAAATTGTCTATTTTATTGGCATATAGTTGCTGATAGTAGTCTCTATGATCCTTTGTATTTCTGTGTTGTCTGTTGTGATTTCTCCATGCTCGTTTCTAATTTGGTCGATTTGATTCTTCTCCCTTTTTTTCTTGATGAGTCTGGCTAATGGTTTGTCTATTTATCTTCTCAAAGAATCAGCTTTTACTTTTGTTGATGTTTGCTATAGTCTCCTTTGTTTCTTTTTCATTTGTTTCTGCTCTGATTTTTATAATTTCTTTCCTTCTGTTAACCCTGGGATTCTTCATTTCTTCTTTTTCTAGTTGCTTTATTTGTAAAGTTAGGTTATTTATTTGATTTTTCTCTTGTTTCTTGAGGTAAGCTTGTATTGCTATGAACCTTCCCCTTAGCACTGCTTTTACTGAATCCCATAGGTTTTGGGTTGTGGTGTTTTCATTTTCATTTGTTTCTATGCATACTTTGATTTCCTTTTTTATTTTTTCCATGATTTGTTGGTTATTCAGAAGCATGTTGTTTAACCTCCATATGTTTGTATTTTTAAGTTTTTTTCCTTTTTAGTTGACACCTAATCTTACTTCATTGTGATCAGAAAAGATGCTTGAAATTATTTCAATTTTTTTTGAATTTACCAAGGCTAGATTTATGGCCCAGGATGTGATCTATACTAGAGAATGTTCCCTGTGCACTTGAGAAAAAGGTGAAATTCATTGTTTGGGGGTGAAATGTCCTATAGACATCAATTAGGTCTAACAGGTCCATTTTATCATTTAAAGTTTGTTTCTCCTTGCTAATTTTCTGTTTGATTGATCTATCCATAGGTGTGAGTACGGTATTAAAGTCTCACACTATTATTGTGTTACTATTAATTTCCCCTTTCATACTTGTTAGCATTTGCCTTATGTATTGAGGTGCTCCTATGTTGGGTGTATATATATTGATAATTGTTATATCTTCTTCTTGGATTGATCCTTTGATCATTATATAGTGTCCTTTGTCTATTTTCACGGCCTTTATTTCAAAGTGTATTTTATCTGATATGAGTATTGCTACTCCTACTTTCTTTTGGTCTCCATTTGCATGAAATATCTTTTTCCAGCCCTTCACTTTCAGTCTGTACGTGGTCCTTGGTTTGAGGTGGGTCTCTTGTAGACAGCATATATAGGAGTTTTGTTTTTGTATCCATCCAGCCAATCTTTGTCTTTTGGTTGGGGCATTCAACCCATTTATATTTAAGGTAATTATTGATAAGTATGATCCTGTTGCCATTTACTTTGTTGTTTTGGGTTAGAGTTTATAAACCTTTTCTGTGTTTCCTGTCTAGAGAAGATTCTTTAGCATTTGTTGAAGAGCTGGTTTGGTGGTGCTGAATTCCCTAAGCTTTTGCTTGTTTGTAAAGCTTTTGATTTTTCTTTCATATTTGAGTGAGATCCTTGCTTGGTATAGTAATCTGGGTTGTAGGTTTTTCTCCTTCATCACTTTAAGTATGTCCACTATTCCTTTCTGGCCTGAAGAGTTTCTATTGAAAGATCAGCTGTTATCCTTATGGGAATCCCCTTGTGTGTTATTTGTTGTTTTTCCCTTGCTGCTTTTAATATTTGTTCTTTGTGTTTGATCTTTGTTAATTTGATTACTGGTTCCAAATAGGAAAAGGAGTACATCAAGGCTGTATATTGTCACCCTGCTTATTTAATTTATATGCAGAGTACATCATGAGAAACTCTGGGCTGGAGGAAGCACAAGCTGGAATCAAGATTGCTGGGAAAAATATCAATAACCTCAGATATCCAAATGACACCATCCTTATGGCAGAAAGTGAGGAAGAACTAAAGAGCCTCTTGATGAAAGTGAGAGAGGAGAGTGAAAAAGTTGGCTTAAAGCTCAACATTCAGAAAACTAAGATCATGGCATCTGGTCCCATCACTTCATGGCAAATAGATGGGGAAACAGTGAAAACAGTGGAAACAGTGGCTGACTTTATTTTTATGGGCTCCCAAATCACTGCAGATGGTGATTGCAGCCATGAAATTAAGAGATGCTTACTCCTTGGAAGGAAAGTTATGACCAACCTAGACAGTATATTCAAAAGCAGAGACATTACTTTGTCGACAAAGGTCCATCTAGTCAAGGCTATGGTTTTTTCCAGTGGTCATGTATGGATGTGAGAGTTGGACTATAAAGAAAGCTGAGCACCAAAGAATTGATGTTTTTGAACTGTGGTGTTGGAGAAGACTCTTGAGCGTCCCTTGGACTGCAAGGAGATCCAACCAGTCCGTCCTAAAGAAGATCAGTCCTGTGTGTTCATTGGAAGGACTGATGTTGAAGCTGAAACTCCAATACTTTGGCCACCTGATGTGAAGAGCTGACTCATTTGAAAAGACCCTGGTGCTGGGAAAGACTGAGGGCAGGAGGAGAAGGGGATGACAGAGGATGAGATGGTTGGATGGCATCACTGACTCACTGGACATGGGTTTGGGTGGACTCTGGGTGTTGGTGATGGACAGGGAGGCCTGGTGTGCTGCGGTTCATGGGGTCACAAAGAGTCGGACCTGACTGAGTGACTGAACTGAGTAGGTTATAAACATGAAAATTAAAAGAATAATAAAGAACTTAAATTTAAAAAATTAAAATGTGATAATAGTAAATTTATATCTTGGAATTTCTCTGGAGCTGTTGTGGGCATTGTAGGGTCAGTTCAGTTTCAGATAGTTCCTTGTTTCAGCTTTTACTTGTTCTTAAGGTCTATAGGCCCCCTCCAATGCTTAGTCAATGTTAACTATAGAGTTTTAATCTGTTGCACCTGTCACTTCCAGAGCAGTTCCCTCTTCGTTTATTTTGGATTCCTCTGTTTGCAAGTCTCTTCAGTGTCTAATTTTCACCCTGCCTCAAAGGGGCGAAGATGGTCACTCGTTTAGGCTCGCTTGTTCAATTGTGTTGTGGGGAGGGAGCGACACTGCAAACAAATATTGCTGGCATGTGTGCTGAGTGATCACAGTGTATGGACCACACTGGGCTTGCCCCAGCTCACAGTGGCACATGCTTTCCAGGTCTACGCTGCTCAGGGTCCACGGTACTCTGCAGGGGCACTATCCAAAGTGGGCCCTGCATTTTGTGCACTTTCCAGATCTGAGCTGCTCAGGTTCAGTTTCTCAGATACTCCACAAGGGCACAGACTCAGTTGGGCGAGCGTTTTGTGCCCTTCCCAGGTCCAAGCAGTGCAGGTGACTATGTGCTTGGTGAGCACACTGTCCCAGGTGGGCCGTGCATCTTAATCATCTCCCCAGTCCTGGCTGCTCAGTTTCCTGGTGTGCCATGAGAGCACCATCTCATGTGTGGTGTGTGTCTCCTCTGGGGAGCTGATCTAAGGCTGCAACTCTCCTGGCAGATGTCAACTGTCCAGGATCCCAGGAAGACACGGTTAGCAACTGGGAGCCTGCTCACAGTTTGGTGGAGGATGGTGGTCTCTGGGGCTGAGATTGCCTCTTGCCTTCTGGCTCTGTCTGTCACGTGCCTGCCTGCCTCTCTGCCTCCAGTAGGAGGATGGGGCCTGTATGCAGCCGGCTAGCTCTCCTTTGGTATTCACTCAATCCTTTGTTCTGTGAGTGGGCCAGGCTGTGCTTTAAAGCCTTTCATGGGAAAGTTCTCTCTTTCTCTTTTTTTCTCCCTGGCCATCCCACAATTTGGGTTTCTATCTCACTTTAGCTCCCTCAGATTGTCCTCAGGGCATTCAGGCCTGGTCCTTACCCTAAGGACCGATGATGCAGCCCATGTCTCCCCATCCAACCCCCTGGTGGATAGCTCGCTGGTGGTAAACGCGAGCATCTGGGCTACTTCTCTGCTGGCAGTTGTGGTTAGGTGCGTATTCTATGGGTTTTTTTTTTTTTTCTCTCCCAGTTATGTTGCCCTCTGAGATTCCAAAACTCCCCACAGACCCACCTGTGAGAGGGTTTCCTACTGTTTGGAAACTTTTCCTCCTTCACAACTTCCTCCCCAGGACAGGTCTCTATCCCTAACTCTTTGTATTTCTTTTTGTCTTTTATATTTTGTCCTACCTCCTTTTGAAGAGAATGGGCTGCCTTTCTGGGTGTCTGGTGTCCTCTGCGAGCATTCAGAAGTTGTTTTGTGGAAGTTGCTCAGCATTCAAATGATCTTTTGATGAATTTGTGAGGGAGAAAGTGGTCTCCCTGTCCCATTCCTCTGCCATCTTGGGACTACCTCCTTCTGTCCAATTTTTAATTAGATTTTTTACTATTAAGTTGTATGAGTTCTTTACACATTGGGGATATTATTCCCTTATCAGATAGATGTGTTGCAATTATTTTCCACTATTCAGTAGGTTGTCTTTTCGTTTTGTTGCTGGTTTTTCTTCCCTGTGCAGGAGCTTTCAACATTAGTACGATGTCAGTTCAGTTCAGTTCAGTCGCTCAGTCATGTCCGACTCTTTGTGACCCCATGAATCACAGCACGCCAGGCCTCCCTGTCCATCACCAACTCCCGGAGTTCACTGAGACTCACGTCCATCGAGTCAGTGATGCCATCCAGCCATCTCATCCTCTGCCATCCCCTTCTCCTCCTGCCCCTAATCCCTCCCAGCATCAGAGTCTTTTCCAATGAGTCAACTCTTCACATGAGGTGGCCAAAGTACTGGAGTTTCAGCTTCAGCATCATTCCCTCCAAAGAAATCCCAGGGCTGATCTCCTTCAGAATGGACTGGTTGGATCTTCTTGCAGTCCAAGGGACTCTCAGGAGTCTTCTCCAACACCACAGTTCAAAAGCATCAATTCTTTGGCGCTCAGCCTTCTTCACAGTAGTTGCACTTATTATTTTTGCTTTTGGTATTAGATTCAAAAAATTATCACCAAGACCTATGTCAAGAAGCTTACCACCTATGTTTTCCTCTTGGAGTTTAATGATTTCAAGTTTTACATTCTAGTATTTAATACATACTGAGTTAACTTTTTTATATTGTGTAAGATAACGGTCCAGATTCATTATTTTGCATGTGGCTGTTCTATTTTCCAAACACCATTTACTGAAGACAATGTCCTTTCCCAGCTATTTACTCTTGGCTTCTTTTTTATAAATTAATGACCATATAAACCCTTATGTGGGTTTATTTCTGGGCTTTCCATTCTGTTCCATTGATTTATGTGTCTATTTTTATGCTAATACCATACTGCTTTAATTACAATAGCTTTGTAATATGACTTGAAATCAGGGAGAAATATTTCTTTCTCAAGATCACCTTGGCCATTCAGGGTCATTTGTGGTTCCATACAAATTTGAGGACTGTTTGTTCCATTTCTGAGAAAAATACCATAGTAATTTTTTTAATATAAATTTATTTATTTTACATTGTAATTTTGATTATGGATCCTGAGGTTCCAGGCCTGTCTGTCTTTTTCTCTCCACTTTCAATATTTTAAAGGTTATTTTATATATAATATCCAAAGTTTTAATCTGTATTTAGCAGGGTAAATAGGAAAAATTAAATAGATTCTTTTTTTCCAGAAGTAGAAATTAATAAAGGTTTGAATAGTTAATTTATCTGTCTTTTCTTTTATGACTGCTTGGTTCATGTCATACTTAGAGAGCTCTTCTCTACTCTGAAATGAAAGACAAGAACTAACATATTTTCTTCTAGTACTTTGTCTTCATTTTTAAATTTGCATCTTTGAGCCATCTGAAATTTATTTTGGTATATGGCATGAGATCAGGAGCAAAATTTTTTTTTTTTTTCCTAGTAGGAAATCCATTTGTCTCAGGACCATTTATTAATCAAACCATCTCTTCTTTTTCCTATTTAATTGCCATCTTCTCAATATACCACATTCCAATATGACTTGGGTTTATTTACTTTATAATGCATAAGAGATTGTATGCCAGTTCCACTTCATTATTCTTTTGCAGAAAGGCCCTGTTTTATGCTTAAATGATTTTTCCCAGATAATTTTAAAATAAGCTTCATTAACTTAAAAATTTTTTAAATTCCTTTATTTATGGATGTATGTCACTATGCATTTGTCCACATTCAGAGAATGTACAACATCAAGAGTGGGCTCTAAAGTAAACTATGAGTTTTGGCTGATAATCATGTGCTAATATGAATTCATCCTTGGATTAAAAAAATGTATCATTCTGGTGAGTGATGTTGATAAAGATGTTGGGTATGTATGTGTGGAGGCAAGGGGCATGTGGAAAATGTATGTACTACCTCCCAATGTTGTAAATGTCATAAACTTAAAACTGCTCGAGAAAATAAAGTTTAAAAATTCCTGTCAGTGTATCAGTACTTGTATCAATAGGATCCTGTTAACAGTATAGATGAATTTAAGGTGAAGTATGTTATCCCATTCATTAACTTTTATGACCCAACATAATGTTTTATGTTTTCTTTTTATTTATTTATTTATTTATTATTTTATTTTTTAACCTCACAATATTGTATTGGTTCCACCATACATCAACATGAATCCGCCACAGGTACACACATGCTCCCCATCCTGAACCCTCCTCCCTCCTCCCTCCCCGCACCATCCCTCTGGGTCGTCCCAGTGCACCAGCCCCAAGCATCCAGTATCGTGCATCGAACCTGGACTGGCGACCCGTTTCATATATGATATTATATATATTTCAATGCCATTCTCCCAAATCATCCCACCCTCTCCCTCTCCCAGCTGTGGTACATATACACAATGGAGTATTACTCAGCCATTAAAAAGAATACATTTGAATCAGTTCTAATGAGGTGGATGAAACTGGAGCCTATTATACAGAGTGAAGTAAGCCAGAAAGAAAAACACCAATACAGTATACTAACCCATATATATGGAATTTAGAAAGATGGTAACAATAACCCTGTATACGAGACAGCAAAAGAGACACTGATGTATAGAACAATCTTATGTTTTCTTTATGTGTTCCCTATACATTTCTAGTTAGGTCTATTCCTAGATTCTTTTTTGTTTGTTTGTTTGTTTGCTCTTATAGTTGCAATTGTAAATGTAATGTTTTCATGATGTTAAAAATGTGTTTATATTTGAACACTTGCATTTTTTATTTTTATTTTTGTGTTATGTGTCTTTTTTAGCTCTCTTATTTTTAAAGAATAAAATATGTTTATTTTTAAGTAAATAAACTATACATTTGAATTAATTTTGAATGGCATTATAAATCTTAAAACAGAATGCTTGAGAATACTTTCTCTGCTATAGAAAAGGTGATTTAATATTATTTATAGTTCCTATTTTTTTCTATCCTATAAGATATTTATTTTAATGACCTTCTTAGGTCTAAATCACAATGTTGTTTGGTAGATTTAATTTTTTCATTTTTTAAAAAATTGAGGTATAGTTGATTTATAATGTATTATAATGTAATACAGGTGTACAGCATGGTGATTCAGTATTTTGTGAAGTATTTCAGCCTTGAAAGAACTCCTGTATCCCCTTCAACCATATTACCCAATTGTTAATATTTCAGTATATTCACTCTATTTCTCCCTTTCTCTATACACACACGTACACATGAACACACACACAATCATTACTTTTTTTAAATAAAACAGTTGGTTTGAGAGCAAAGTTCATGTATATGCCCAATCATTCCAAAATACTCCAGTATTTCAATTGAGTGTACTCAATTGAAATGTGTGTACTCAACTGAGTACACTCAACTGAGTACAGAGTGTACTCAGTTCAACTGAGTGTACTCTCAAAAGCAAGGATATTGTCTCTCATAGTCACAAATAGAAACACCAACAAACTAACATTGATACAGTGCTACGATACAACCTACAGATTCTATTCCAATTGTACCAAGTGTACAAAAATGTCTCTTTTTATTTTCTGGTCCAAGATCCAATCCAGAAACACATTTTACTTTTAATCTTGATTTTTTTATACTCTCCCACACTATAGAACATTTTCTTACTCTTTTCTTATTTTCATGACCTTGAAGTTTAATAAATACATGTCTTCCATTTCATATGATATCCCTCAACCTGGATTTATTCGACAATTTGTTGGTGTTGTTTCTCAGTCATGTCCGACTCTTTGTGACCCCACAGAAGTGCAGCACACCAGGCTTCCCTGTCCTTAACCATCTCCCAGAGCTTGCTCAAACTCATGTCCATTGAGTCAGTGATGCCATCCAACCATCTCATCCTCTGTCATGCCCTTCTCTTCCTGCCTTCAATCCTTCCCAGCATCAGGGTCTTTTCCAATGAGTTGGCTCTTCACCTCATGCAGCCAAAGTATTGGCGCTTCAGCTTCAGCATCAGTCCTTCCAATGAATATTCAGGGTTGATTTCCTTTAGGATTGATTGGTTTGATCTCCTTGCAGTCCAAGGGACTCCCAAGAGTCTTTTCCAACAGCACAGCCCGAAAGCATCAATTCTTCAATGCTCAAACTTCTTTATGGTCCAATTTTCACATCCATACATGACTACTGGAAAAACCATAGCTTTGACTGTATGGACTTTGTCAGCAGTGTGATGTCTCTGCTTTTTAATACACTATCTAGGTTTGTTATAGCTTTTCTTCCAAGGAACAAGTGTCTTTTAACTTCATGGCTGCAGTCACTGTCTGCAGTGATTTTGGAGCCCAAGAAATATGGTAATTATTCATGTCCAAATTCAAGCCATGCAATCCTGGCAGAAAGAATACAGAAATGAAATTATGCTTTAAACAGAGCATCAAGAGGCAATGATGGTAATCCAGTTCTGTTAATAGCAGTGATAATGGTAGTCTTCATTACTTGTGTAAGATGGTGTCTTTCAGGTTTCTCAAACTTAGAGTCATCATTTTTCCCTTTATAATTGTTGTCTTTTTTGAGAAGATCAGTTCAGTCCCTCAGTCATGTCCGACTCTTTGTGACCCCATGAACCACAGCACGCCAGGCCTCCCTGTCCATCAGCAACTCCCGGAGTCCACCTAAACCCATGTCCATGGAGTTGGTGATGCCATCCAACCATCTCCTCCTTTGTCGCCCCCTTCTCCTCCTGCCCTCAATCTTTCCCAGCACCAGGGTTTTTTCAAATGAGTCAGCTCTTCACATCAGGTGGTCAAAGTATTGGAGTTTCAGCTTCAACATCAGTCCTTCCAATGAACACCCAGGACTGATTTCCTTTAGGATAGACTGGTTGGATCTCCTTGCAGTCCAAGGGACTCTCAAGAGTCTTCTCTAATACCACAGTTCAAAAGCATAAATTCTTCTGCATTCAGCTTTCTTTATAGTCCAACTCTCACATCCATACATGACCACCAGAAAAACAATAGCCTTGACTAGATGGACCTTTGTTGATAAAGTAATGTCTCTGCTTTTCAATATGCTGTCTAGGTTGGTCATAACTTTTCTCCCAAGGAGTAAGCATGTTTTAATTTCATGGCTGCAATCGCCATCTGCAGTGATTTTGGAGCCCATAAAAATAAAGTCAGCCACTGTTTCCACTGTTTCCCCATCTATTTGCCATGAAGTGATGGGACCAGATGCCATGATCTTAGTTTTCTGAATGCTGAGCTTTAAGCCAACTTTTTCACTCTCCTCTTTCACTTTCATCAAGAGGCTCTTTAGTTCTTCTTCACTTTCTGCCATAAGGATGGTGTCATTTGGATATCTGAGTTTATTGATATTTCTCCTGGCAATCTTGATTCTAGCTTGTGTTTCATCTATTCCACTACCCTGTTCTTCAATCGCCCACTAACATGCCTTGATGATTTCTGCCTAACTTAGCCACTGCTATGGTAATTCTCAAATGATGATTTTCTCTTTATATTATTCCTTTTACATTCATTAGCTTATTACATTCTACTCTAAAAAATCTTTTATTTCACCTCTTTAAAAATTCATTAATCTTTTGTATTCATATGAATTTCTGGAATCCTATACTTAAAATATTTGGTTGTAATCCTTATCATTACTTATTTTGATACTCAAATTATCCTATATTTTGCTCTGGGCATCCTTTCAGGCTTGCTCCATTGCCCTTTTGACACACCTCCTTCATTCTTTGATTGCCTTCTTATCTGTCAAATACAATTAGATGTTCCAGGTTCATCTTGTACTTTTCCTACTCTGGTCCCATAATCAGTCAATTTCCAAGGAGCTTTGGTTCCTTTTAGAAGAGAGTGATATTTATAAACCAAGATCTGTGCATTCAGTGTCCTCTAGGAGACAGAACTAGGAAATATTTTGTATATATGTGTTTATTTGTGTACACAATGCACTCACACCCCACATACATTCATATCTATTTTTCTATGTGTGTGTGTGTGTGTGTGTGATGAATACACATCAATATTTCCAATTCAAATCCAACATCCTAGGATTCTTTCTAGCCCTCCCCTTTCAGTGTTTGTAAATCAACGTGTTTGTAAATTCTCTGACAGGGAGATATCTAGCTCTCATGATTCTCAATATATTTATTGATATGCTCAATATTCTTATATATAATAAATTTTCTGCTTGGTGACTTCCTCAGCCCATAGACCCATTGCCATTTCCTCAGCCATTGGCTCCTCGGCCTTGTCACCTTTTAAATCTCCATCATAGAAAAAGTAACCCTCTTACACTGTTGGCAGGAATGCAAACTAGTTCAGCCACTATGGAGAACAGTGTGGAGGTTCCTTTAAAGACTGGAAATAGAACTGCCATACAACCCAGCAATCCCACTCCTGGGCATACACACTGAGGAAACCAGAATTGAAAGAGACACGTGTACTCCAATGTTCATCGCAGCACTGTTTATAATAGCCAGGACATAGAAGCAACCTAGATGTCCATCAGCAGACGAATGGATAAGAAAGCTGTGGTACATATACCCAATGGAATATTACTCAGCCATTAAAAAGAATGCATTTGAATCAGTTCTAATGAGGTGGATGAAACTGGAGCCTATTATACGGAGCAAAGTAAGTCAGAAAGAAAAATACCAATACAGTATATTAACACATATATATGGAATTTAGAAAGATGGTAATGATGATCCTATGTGTGAGACAGCAAAAGAGACACAGATGTAAAGAACAGTCTTTTGGACTCTGTGGGAGAAGGCAAGAGTGGGATGATTTAAGAGAATAGCATTGAAACATGTATATTATCATATGTGAAATAGATTGCCAGTCCAGGTTCAATGCATGAGACAGGGTGCTCAGGGCTGGTGCACTGGGATGACCCTGAGGGATGGGATGGGGAGGGAGGGGGGAGGGAGGGTCAGGATGAGGAACACATGTACACCCATGGCTGATTCATGTGAATGTATGGCAAAAACCATCACAATAATGTAAAGCAATTAGCCTCCAATTAAAATTTTTTAAAAATAAATTAATTTTTAAAAAGAAAAAAAAATAAATCTCCATCACACCACCATCTCCAAGAGAAGGGAAAAGAAAAGGAAGAAGGATGTTCTTACTGTTTTTAATAATTTACATGTATTTGTGTTGTTAATTTAATGTATGAGTCATAGCATCTGTGAAAAATTAAAGAATTAACTCCTCCTTTTAATGTTGATGCCTCTTTCTTCTTACCCTTTTCTATATGAATTAGAAAGTTCTCAACAAATGTTAAGTAATAGAGATGATAGTGGCATCTTTGCCTTATTTCTGACAAATAGTATTTCTGTGCCATTTAGCAATATGCCAATTATTTTCTTGTTCTCATTTCATTATTTTTTTCTGTCCATTTTTCCTGTTTTATTAATAGTTTGCTTTTGTCAGGCATTGCCACTGAATTTTATAAGAAGACTTGTTATATCTGTTTTTTTTAAAGGTTTGTTTTACTTTATTTGAAAATTAAGGCATTGACAACAGACTATTTGATGAAGGAAAGGAGAGCATCTAAATCCATTTTTTAATTTTTTGTTGTTTTTTAAATTAATTTTTTTTGGAATATAGTTGCTTTACAATGTTGTGTTAACTCCTACTTTAGAGCAAAATGAATCAGCCATGCGTATATGTATCCCCTCTCTTTTGGACTTCCTTCCCATTCAGGTTACCATAGTGTACTATGTAGAGCTCCCTGTGCTGTATACACTATTTTCTCATTAGTTATCTATTTTATACATAATATAGTGTATATGTGTCAATCCCAATCTACCAATTCCTCACACTCCCCTCCCCCACCTTGGTATCCATATATTTGTTCTCTATGTCTGTGTCTCTATTTCTGCTTTGCACATATTGTGAAAATGACTGTATTACCCAAAGCAATCTACAGATTCAAGGCAGTCCTTATCAAATTACCAGTGGCATTTTTCACAAAAATAGAACAAAATTCTTTTACAATTTGTCTGGAAACACAAAAGACTCTGAATAGCAAAAGCAATCTTGAGAAAGAAAAACAGAGCTAGAGGAATAAGATTCCTTGAAGTCAGACTATACTAGATAGCTACAGTAATCAAGACAGTATGGTACTGACACAAAAACAGAAATATAGATTAGTGGAACAGGATAGAAAGCCCACAGATGAACCTGCACACCTATGGTCATATAATCTATGACAGAGGAGGCAGGAATATACAGTGGGTGAAGACAGCCTTTTCAATAAGTGGTGGTGGGGAAAACTAGACAGCTACATGTAAAAGAATGAAATTAGAACACACCATACACAAAAATAAACTTCAAAATAGATTAAAGCCCTAAATGTAAGACCGGACACTATAAAACTTTTAGAGGAAAACATAGGTAGTACACTCTTGGATGTAAATCTCAGCAAGAAGTTTTGGATCCACCTTCTAGAGTTAATGAAAGCAAACAAATAAGACCTAATTAAACCTAAAGGCTTTTGCATAGCAAAGGAAACCATAAACAATACCAAAAGACAACCCTCAGAATGGGAGAAAATATTTGCAAATGAAGCAACTGGCAAGGGATTTATCTCCAAAATATAGAAACAGCTCATGAGCTCAATATTAAAAAAATATATATCCCAATAAAAAATGAGCAGAAGATTTAAACAGACATTTCTCTAAGGAAGACGTATAGATGGCCAACAAACACATGGAAAGATGCTCAACAACACTAATTATTAGAGAAATGAAAATCAAAACTACAATGAGGTATCACCTCACACCAGTCAAAATGGCCATCATCAAAAATCTACGAATAATAAACTCTGGAGAGTGTGTGGAGAAAAGGGAACCCTTTTACACTGTTAGTGCAAATGTAAATTGGTACAGCTGCGATGGAAACCAGTATGGAGGTTCCTTGCAAAACTAAAATAGAGCTACCATTTGACCAAGCAATTCCACTCCTGGGAATGTATCTGGAAAAGACAAAAATTAATTTGAAAAGTTACATGCACCCCAATGTTCATTGCAGCACTATTTACAATAGTCAAGACATGGAAGCAACCTAAATGTTCACCAACAGTAGAATGGATAAGGAAGATGTTGTACATGTATACAATGGAATATTACTCAGCCCTAAAATGGAATGAAATTATGCCATTTGCAGAGATGTATAGGGACTTCGAGACTGTCAAGCTGAGTGAAGTCAGAAAGAGAAAAACAAATATCATATATTAAAACATAGAATCTAGATGGAGAAGGGCATGGCAACCCACTCCAGTATTCTTGCCTGGAGAAACACGGACAGAGGAGCCTGGCGGGCTACAGTCCATGGGGTCGCAAAGAGTCGGACACGACTGAGTGACTAACACACACACACATACACATAGAATCTAGAAAAATAGTGAAGATGATCTTATCTGCAAAGCAGAAATAGAGACACAAATGTTGAGAACAAATGTATGGATATCATGGGGGAAGGGGGTGGGGATGATTGAGAGATTGAGATTGACATATACACAGTACTGTGTATACAATAGATAACTAATGAGAACCTGTATAGCACAGGGAACTCTACTTGGTGCTCTGTGGTGACCTAAATGGGAAGGAAACACAAAAGAGAGGGGATATACACACACACACACACACACACACACACACACACACATATATATAATGATACAGTTTGCTGTACAATAGAAACTGACAGAGCAGTGTAAAGTAACTATACTTCAATAAAAAAATAAAATATACAGTAGAAATTAACACATTCAAAAAAGGTCCAAGTTTTCTAATTTGTTTGTGTGAAGCCCAACAGGATTTTGAGGAATGCAGTTAGGGTTAGCCGGACAAGTTCCTAACTGCTCTAGTGGAGGCAAATAAATTCACCAACTGTAAACTCTGCTTCACTCTTTTCTGAACTGCTGCTACTTCTACCAGAAACCCTAGCAGCAATTTCCAGGCTTGCTTTACTCTCCAGTCTTCCCTCTTATAAGTCAGACTTACAGCCTGGTGCTCCAAGTTCTCATGTTAACCCTTCATTATTTCATACCTCCACCTTCCCTAGCAATGTATCAGTATCTGGAACTAGGCTGGCTTTTTCTGTGCTCTGCTGAATTTATCTCCCTAGACTCCTGCAGAGCTGGAGCCCCATACAGACACCTACACTCTCAATGCTAACTGATTTTATTATCCAGGGCCACTTGCTACCCTACTCTGGTTTCAACTTGTTTGCTAGACATCCTCTAAGCCATAGGTTTCATTTGCTACCAGAGGACCATTCTTTGGAACCTTCTCCATAGCCCTGCACTTGTTCAGTGGTGCCCCCTGGAGTTATGCAATATGGCATTCACCATCCCTTTTCTCTCCCTAACGAATCCCCTCTGGCTCTCGGGAATTTCCACTTCAATCCTGACAAATGAATCATTATTTTGTACCGGCTTAAGTCAAGTTCCTGCCTGATGACTTTTGCAAGGTAAAAGGGGGAATTCTTTCCATCCACCAGTTTTTCTCCTTTCTGTTCCCTGCTTTGATGTGAATTTATGATTCCAGGTATCTGTGCTAGGATCTGTGTTTCTTGGGGTTTACATGCACAAATTTCCCTTTCAACAGAAGGTGCCTTATGACAACTAGCAACAGAGAAGAGCAATTTAGGAAAATGCTGCTAAAGCACAGAGGCTAAAGCAGATTGACTTCAGTTTTCAAGCTGCGTTCTGCAGCTGACCACCAATATATCTGCCTGTCTAGAGGTGCTTGAAGGGATTTAGCATTTTGTTTGGGCTTTTGTAGCAAGGATTCTGAGATCATTGCCTTAACAGAAGACACGTACCTGGGGAATGACTACAAACTGCTTTAGCAAAAGAATTCCTACAAACTGTTTTTTGTAAGAGACTGCATCACTTTCAAATCAAGATACTTTTAAAACAGAAATGTTTGAAAATGTTTTAAACAGTTCTTGTCTAAATGTTACTAATCCCCCTACGGTGGGTTCAGGCTATAACATGGAAGAATTTGAGAACAGTGGGATAGAAGATATCTTTTGGGCTACTAGGGTATTAACAGAAGTGATTGAGGTTGGAATAATTGCCTGGTAAGATGGTAGGTTCTATATTGTATGCAAAGTGGGGTAGTCAGGTAGTTATCAGATGAAATGTGTTGGGGTCCTATGAAGGGGATTTCTGTTCCAGGAAACCATTTACTGATTGAATTCTGGAGTCTTTTAGAAGCCTACAATCCTTGATTTTATATTACAGGAATTCAGAAGGCGCAGCATATCAATGAAAGCTGACGAAACCAGAAAAAATTCTTAGATGAGGTAGAACTGGAAGTGCTAGGGCAAAATCTTGTTCAGGATCTTGTCTGTCTGCTAATCTGCCAAAATCAGAACAAAATGGAGCGATTTTATTGAGATTCCAGAACTTTACTGCTCTCCATTCTACTCTCTGTAACCTAGGAGGAACCTGGAAGACCCACTTCGAAATCTGTACTCATTAGGAACTTGGGTTTTATAGAATGACCAAATTCTTGGGACACAGCAGAAAGTGCTCACTGGCTGTTCCAGAGATGACTTGGACATGGAGTCTAGGCATGAGCAGGAAGCTGTGACCCAAAGGAGAATGATGTGGTGGGGCAGGGGATACTGGGTGGGTAAACATCTTCGCCTCCAATGGAGCTATATCTACACTTGAGAGAAGAAAATGTTTGTGAAGTCTGGAGAATGTTGTCAAGGTCTAGGTCCCTAGATCTGAGTGTAGCTGCCCAAAGCCTACACTTGCAGTCTGGTGAGCTTGGTGAACCCTGCCCTCAGGATGAGATCTGAAACGCTCCTCTCTCTGAAATATAGAAGGCTTGATCCACACTGGCTATTTCCACACCCCTAGGATTAAAGGGTGTGGTTTCTCTCCTAAGGCTTCCCTGAATGCTCAGCTGGTAAAGAATCTGCTTGCAATGTGGCAGACCTGGGTTTGATCCCTGGGTTGGGAAGATCCCCTGCAGAAGGGAATGGAAACCCACTCCAGTATTCTGGCCTGGAGAATTCTATAGACTGTATAGTCCATGAGGTTGCAAAGAGTCAGACACGACTGAGCAACTTTCACTTCTTTCTCTACTAATTCCTAGAACAGAATAGCCCTGGTTGGGGACTGCCAGACCCGTACCTTGGCCCACCGTGCTTTGGATGCTCCGAATGGAAGGTGTTTAACCCAGCATGCATTTGGCTATGTGAGTCTGGCGTTAAGAAAACCTCTGTGTCACTCTGGTGAAACTGGAAAATTATCAAATTTACTTCATTAAAAGGAAGGGCACCATGTTGTTGCTGGATTTCATTCTATCCTTCTGGTCAGAATCCCTCCTGGAATTTTTTTCTCTTACCTTCTTGTGGCTCTCTCATTTAGCAGAGCTTTTGTATAGGTCTTTTAACAGCATGAGTCAGTAGGAAAAGAGTTAATCTCAACTGCTGTGGTCTCTAAATATTATTTTATATGCCTGTTGGAGGTCTGGTGCTCTCACCTCCTGCTGTTAATCTAAAGTTTTATTATGGTCTCACTTAACCAATGTGCAAAACACTCACTCTGCCTTCCTCAGACATGTGTCACTGTCCCTAGCCCAGGGCCTCTCATGAAGCCAGTGCTCAGCTGTTGAATAATTTCATGACTTCGTGCTGCAGCGGCCACTTGTAAAGGCCACGTTTTCATTTTCTCAGAAAAACAAACTGCAATTTAGGTACACTATCACTAGATGGAACTAGTCTGTTACAGCAACTTGAGACCAAGTCCCAAAATGTGAGCCCTGGGTATGTTGTTGAGATGTTTCCTAAAATTATAAATAAATAAATCTCTTTATTAAAACTGTTGAACTCCAATTTAGACAGCAGAGTAGATAATTCTCTTAAATTTCTTATGGATTTCTTGCTTTCCCTTCATCAGCTCAACTGGCATCATATTTTAGAGTCAAAAGTCTCTTCTAACAGGTACTTTTTATTCAGGCTTGGAGCTGCTTTTACGTCAGTCTCCCACCCCAGATGCCTACCCCTCAGTGGTTAGCAAAAACCAAACTGTTGATCTCAGCCACAGGCTGTCTATTCATCTTGCCTCCACTATTTGAACTAATTATAGGGAACAAACTCTTTGCCCGCTAAGGAAGAGAAATAAGCTTCACAGAGGTGTGACGGTACTGAAAGTGTACAAGCTACCCCCTCCCTTAGTCTCTTTTCCTGAAAACAGAAGGGATACTTTCTTGACACCATCAAGCTTCCCTCCTCCCATCAGCTTTCTGAACCTGCTGGGGGATGCTGGCTTAATTTCCACAATAGCTGCAGTTAATTAGTATCCCAGGGTAACTGACTTCCCTTAGCAACAGAGGTAACAATGGCTTCAGCTCACAAATTACCTTAGCTACAGTTTCCTTTCACTGATAAAAACATGTTCAACAATACTCAAACACAGGCTTTAAACTGAAAATTAATCTTATGTCCACTCATCAACAAATATTTATTAAGCTCCTTCTGTGTGCACATCATAGATCTGGCCACTGGGTATAGAGAACTGAATCAGCTATAGTCCTTTCTCTTGGGGAACTCAAAAAAGGATTGGGAAGAGAAGAAATGAACTAAAATAGGTTTAAAGAATGATAGTATTAAATGTATCACTTGGTTTGAAGATATGGAGGATATCTGAGAAAGGTCTTTGAGCCTGGGGGAGGTTGATCTTGAGCTTGAAAGTTCAACTGTGGAGCCTGGCAAATTTAATGCAAACTATGGAAATGGTGGCTGACTTTATTTTTTTGGCTCTAAAATCACTGCAGATGGTGTTTGCAGCCATGAAATTAAAAGACGCTTACTCCTTGGGAGGAAAGTTATGACCAACCTAGACAGCATATTAAAAAACAGAGACATTACCTTGTCATCAAAAGTCCATCTAGTCAAGGCTATGGTTTTTCCAGTGGTCATATATGGATGTGAGAGTTGGACTATAAAGAAAGCTGAGTGCAGAAGAATTGATGCTTTTGAACTCTGGTGTTGGAGAAGACTCTCGAGAGTCCCTTGGACTGCAAGGAGATCCAACCAGTCCATCCTAAAGGAGGTCAGTCCTGGGTGTTCATTGGAAGGACTGATGTTGCAGCTGAAACTCCAATACTTTGGCCACCTGATGCAAAGATCTGACTCATTTGAAAAGACCCTGATGCTGGGAAAGATTGAGGGCAGGAGGAGAAGGGGACGACAGAGGATGAGATGGTTGGATGGCATCACCGACTCCATGGACATGGGTTTGGGTGGACTCCGGGAGTTGGTGATGGACAGGGAGGCCTGGCGTGCTGTGGTTCATGGGGTCGCAAAGAGTCAGACACAACTGAGCAACTGAACTAAACTGAACTGAAGGATTATCATACAAAATCATATCTCTGGGAAGGTTTGTTCTTTATCACCATTCCTTGGGTGTCTCTTGTCTATCACATTCTCACCAGCAGCCTTCCTACTTCTACAGATCATTAACACTCATCGAAAAATCCCAGGACCTGCCACAGTGCTTGTGCTATTTTCCCCATCTAACTATTCCACATGGCTTTCCAGGGGCCCAGCTGTGGAGAATCTACCTGCAATCCAGGACACTTGCAGAAGATGTGGGAAGCATAGGTTTAATCTCTGGGTTGAGAAGATCCCCTGGAGGAGGAAATGTCAACCCACTCCAGTATTCTTATCTGGGAAATCCCATGGACAGAGGGGCCTGGCAGGCTACAGTCCATAGGGTGGCAAAGAGTCAGACATGACTGAGCACACACAAAAAACCATTCCACAACATATAACAAACCTTGACAAATTTTCAATGAGAAAAAAAAATAGCAGAAACCAAATGCCCTCCATCTGTGACTTGATGTAAGCAGTTCAACTGAGTTCAGTTCAGTCACTCAGTCATGTCCAACTCTTTGCAACCCCATGGACTGCAGTGTTCCAGGCTTCCCTGTCCATCACGAACTCCAGGATCTTGCTCAAAGTCATGTCCATCGAGTCAGTGATGCCATCCAACCATCTCATCCTCTATCATTCCCTTCTCCTCTTGCTTTCAATCTTTCACAGCATCAGAGTCTTTTCTAAACAGTCAGTTCTTCGCATCAGGTGACCAAAGTATTGTAGATTCAGCTTCAGCATCAGTCCTTCCAATGAACATTCAGGACTGATTTCCTTTAGGATTGACTGGTTTAATCTCCTTGCATTCCAAGGGACTCTCGAGAGTCTTCTCCAACACCACAGTTCAAAAGCATCAGTTCTTCGGCACTCAGCTTTCTTTATGGTCCAACTCTCACATCCATACATAACTACTGGAAAAACCATAGCTTTGGCTATATGTACCTTTGTCAGCAAAGTAATGTCTTTGCTTTTTAAAATGCTGTCTAGGTTGGTCATAGCTTTCCTACCAAGGAGAAAAAGTCTTTTAATTTCATGGCTGCAGTCACCATTTGCAGTGATTTTGGAGCCCAAGAAAATAGTTTCTCACTCTTTCCATTGTTTCCCCAACTATTTGCCATGAAGAGATGGGACCAGTTGCCATGATCTAAGTTTTTTGAATGTTGAGTTTTAGGCCAGCTCTTTCACTCTCCTCTTTCACTTTCATCAAGAGGCTTTTTAGTTCCTCTTTGCTTTCTGCCTTAAGGGTGTTGCCATCTGCCTATTTGAGGTTGTTAATATTTCTTCCAACAATCTTAATTCCAGTTTGTGCTTCATCCAGCCCAGCATTTCACATGATGTACTCCACATACAAGTTATATAAGCAGGGTGACAATATACAGCTTTGATGTATTCCTTCCCAATTTGGAATCAGTCCATTGTTCAATGTCCAGTTCTAACTGTTACTTCTTGACCTGCTTACAGATTTCTCAGGAGCCAGGTCAGGTGGTCTAGTATTCCCATCTCTTGACGAATTTTCCACAGTTTGTTGTGATCCACACAGTCAAAGGCTTTAGAGTAGTCAATGAAGCAGAAGTAGATGTTTTTCTGGCATTCTCTTGCTTTTTCTATGATCCAATGGATGTTGGCAATTTGATCCTTGGTTCCACTGCCTTTTCTAAATCCAGCTTGAACATCTGGAAGTTCTCAGTTCACTTACTGTTGAAGCCTAGCTTGGAGAATTTTGAGCATTACTTTGCTAGCATGTGAGATGGGTGCAATTGTGTGGTAGTTTGAACTTCCTTTGGCATTGCCTTTCTTTGGGATGATTTGGCCAAGCATAGGCTTATTTCAAAGGGTGCACCATAGAAAAGTCATTGGGCTCACTCCACCCCCACCTGAAGGCTAGCTGGTATTTTTCCCTTTAGTTATTTAAGAGGATCTTATTTTTTAAAATAAAACAAAGGCAAGCATTATGATTTCAATTCAATAAATGTACAGAAGCAACCTCACTGATACATGTTGTTTTATATTTTGTGGGCTTTGTTTCATATTGAACATTCTAAAATTAGATCTTTATATTTACCTTGTTTTCCCCATATTTGTGAGAATAAAAACTCATCAGCATTTAAACAGAAGTCAAATGCCAAACAAAATTCCACTTTCTAGAAAAACATCTATGGAAACAATTTTTCAAATATAAGTAATTTTAAGTAGCTGAATATCTACAAATAAATGGAAATTTATTGAATACCTAATTCAGATGACCATTATATCTACTACTGTGGGCAAGAATCCCTTAGAAGAAGTGGAGTAGTTTTCATAGTCAGCAAAAGAGTCTGAAATGCAGTCCTTGCATGTAATCTGAAAAATGACAGAATGATCTCGGTTTGTTTCCAAGGCAAACCATTCAACATCACAGTAATCCAAGTCTAGGCCCCAACCACTAATGCTAAAGAAGCTGAAGTTGAATAGTTCAATGAAGACTTGCAACACATTATAGAAGTAACACCAAAAAAAGGTGTCCTTTTTTTTTTTTCATAGGGGATTGAAAGGCAAAAGATGGAAGTCAAGAGATAGCTGGAGTAACAGGCAAGTTTGGCCTTGGAGTACATAATGAAACAGAGCAAAGGCTGAGAGTTTTGTCAAGAGAACACACTGGTTATAGCAAACACCCTCTTCTAACAACACAAGAGATGATTCTACACATGGACATCACCAGATGGTCCATGCAAAAATCAGATTGATTATGTTCTTTGCAACTGAAGATGAAGAAGTTCTATACAGTCAGTAAAAACAAGACCAGGAGTTGGCTGTGGCTCAGATCATGAGCTCTTTATTGCAAAATTCAGACTTAAATTGAAGAAAGTAGGGAAAATCACTAGCCATTCAAATATGACCTAAATCAAATCCCTTACGATTTTATAGTGGAAGTGACTAATAGATTCAAAGGATTAGATCTGGTAGACAGAGTGCCTGAAGAACTACAGATGGAAGTTCATCAATTGTACAGGAGGCAGTGATGAAAACCATTCCAAAGAAAAAGAAATGTAAGAAGGCAAAAAGTGGTTGTCTGAGGAGGCTTTAGAAATAGCTGAGGAAAAGCAAAGGGCAAAGGAGAAAGGGAAAGATATACCCAACTGAATGCAGTGTTCCAGAGAATAGTGAGAAGAGATAAGAAAGCCTTCTTAAATGAACAATGCAAAGAAATAGAGGAAACAGTAGGATGGGAAAGACTAGAGATCTCTTCAAGAAAATTAGAGATGCCAAGGGAAATTTCATGGAAAGATGGGCACAATAAAGGACAGAAATGGCAAGGATCTAACAGAAGCAGAAGAGATTAATAAGAGGTGACAAGAATACACAGAAGAACTATACAGAAAAGATTTTCATGACCCAGATAACCACGATGTTGTGGTCACTCATCTAGTGCCAGATATCCTGGAGTGTGAAGTCAAGGGGGCCTTAGGAAGCATTACTTCAAACAAAGCTAGTGGAGGTGATGAAGTTTCAGCTGAGCTATTTCAAATCCTAAAAGATTATGCTGTTAAAGTGCTGCATTCAATATGCCAGCAAATCTGGAAAACTCAACAGTGGCCACAGGACTGGAAAAGGTCAGTTTTCATTCCAATACCAAAGAAAGGCAATGCCAAAGAAAGTTCAAACTACCGTACAAGGACTCTCATTTCCCCTGCTAACAAGGTAATGCTCAAAATCCTTCAGGCCAGGCTTCAGCAGTACATGAACCAAGAACTTCCAGATGTACGGGCTAGATTTAGAAAAGGCAGAGGCACCAGAGATCAAATTAACAACATCCATTGGACCATAGAAAAAACAAGGGTATTCCAGAAAAACATCTGCTTCATTGACTACGCTAAACTCCTTGTGTGGATCACAACAAACTGAAAATTCTTGAAGTGATGGGAATACCAGACCACCTTACCTGTCTCCTGAGAAAACTCTATGCAGGTAAAGAAACCACAGTTAGAACTGAACATAGAACAATGGATTTTTTCAAAATTGAGAAAAGAGTACGTCAAGGCTGCATATTATCACCCTGTTTTTTTAACTTCTATGCAGAATTCATGCATGCTAATTCACTTCAGTTGTGTCTGACTCTTTGCGACCCTATGGACTTTAGCCCACCAGGCTCCTGTTTCCATGAAATTATCCAGGCAAGAATACTGGAGTGGGTTGCTCTGCCCTCCTTCAGGGGATCTTCCCAACCCAGGGATGCAACCCACATTTCTTTATGTTTCCTGCATTGGCAAGTGGGTTCTTTACCTCTAGCACCACCTGGGAAGTCCGTATGGAGAGTACATCATAGGAAATGGCAGGCTGGATGAAACACAAGCTAGAATCAAGATTGCTGGGAGAAATATCAACAACCTCAGAGTTGCAGATTATACCACTCTAAAGGCAGAAAGCAAAAAGGAACTAAAGAACCTCTTGATTAGGGTGCAAAAGGAGAGCGAAAAAGCTGGCATGAAACTCAACATTCAAACACTAAGATAATGGCAACTGGTCCCATCACTTCATGGCAAATAGATAGGGAAACAATGGAAACAGTGACAGACTTTATTTTCTTGGGCTCCAACATCACCATGAACAGTGACTTCAGCCACAAAATTAAGACACTTGCTCCTTGGAAGAAAAGCTATGACAAACCTAGACAGTGTATTCAAAAGCAGAGACATCACTTTGCAAACAAAGATCCATATAGCCAAAGCTATGGTTGTCCCAGTAGTCATGTATAGATGTGAGAGCTGGAACATAAAGAAAGCTGAACACTGAAGAATTGATGCTTTTGAATTGTGGTGTTGGAGAAGACTCTTGAGAGTCCCTTGGACTGCAAGGAGATCAAACCAGTCAATATTGAAGAAATCAATCCTGAATATTCACTGGAAGGACTGATGCAGAAGCTAAAGCTCTAATACTTTGGCCACCTGATGAGTAGAGCCAACTCATTGGAAAAGACCCTGATTCTGGGAAAGATTGAAGGCAGGAGGAGAAGGGGGATGATAGAGGATGGGATGGTTGGATAGCATCACGGACTCAATGGACATGAATTTGAACAAACTCCAGGAGATAGTGAAGGCCAGGGAAGCCTAACTTGCTGCAGTCCATGGGTTTGCAGAGAGTGAGACACAACTTAGGGACCGAACAACAACAACAACAAAGTGCCATGCCTGTGCAGAGTGCACTTTGCCTATGCATCCCATTTCATCCTCAATTGCTCTGAAATTGTGATTACTCTGCCCATTTTATAGATGAGGAAACAGGTGGATCAAAGATGTTAAGCACAGGCACAGAGCTACCAAAAGGCAGATCTGGGACTTTAATCCATGTCCTCTAACTCTACACCGAATGCTTGTATATACATACACACACATAAGATTCATTCATTCATTTATGTGGCCATGCTGGGTCTTCACTGTTGTGTGTGGGCTTTCTCTAGTTGCAGGGAGCAAGGGCTATTCTCTAGTTGTGTTGCTTGGGCTTCTCATTGTGGTGGCTTCTCTTGTTGCAGAGCATGGGCTCTGGGTGCGGTGGCTTCAGTAGCTGTGACACACTGGCTTAGTTGCCCCACTGCACTGGGATCTTACCCGACCAGGGATCAAATCTGTGTCCCTTGAATTGGTAGACGGACTTTAACCACTGAGACATCAAGGAAGTCCTCAGTGCTTTTCTTAACATACCACAGAAGCAAGAACAGGAGCTTCTTCCAAAACTAAATTTTTAGGAAAGAACTACGTAAGCAAATGTTCATGAATTAGACATTTCAAATTTCAGATTCAATTCAGTTGGTCACTTAAAAAATAAAAGACTTAATCAGTTACAAAGAATTTCACTTAGATTTATTATCCAAAGTGATTAATAAGCATGACATTTCCTACCAGGTCCAAAAGATATAATCAATTTGGGAACTTTACCAATAATTTGAACTTGAGACGCTAATCTTAAAAGAAAGCCTATATATCAAAATTGTGGTAGTATGACACAAATATACAAGAATCTTATTTTTCAATTTCTATTAAACTGATTTTTCTTTTAAAGAAGAGTTGGAAAGCCAAAAATACCTCCCTTCAAATCCATTGAGCCCCTTGCATTTTATTTAAGAGGTTCCACTTTTCAAGCCAAAGCCCAGAAGACGAAACAAGCTCATTTAATTCATGCCCTAGAATTGTAATTGCTCTGCTAGAGCCAATATCTAAATGCCTGTATTAAGGACTTCCCACTGACCAGAAAGTGTTAATTCATCAATCTACACAACTTTCTTTTATACTTTTAAGTTACTCCTCATTTTTCTCATGATTAGGATTGCCTATTAGAAGACTGTCAATAATTTTAAATTTCTGATAAACAACAAATAATCTTTAGATAAGTATGTCCTGTGCAATAATTAGGATATGACTATACTAAAAATATATTGTTTACCTGAAATTCAAATTTAATTGGACATGTATTTTTATTTGCCAAATCTGGCAACACCACTTTGATAAATTAATGCCATAGAATACAGATTTCCCAACTTCTTACCCCCAAATAATTTCCTGAATTACCAAGGAGTCAATGGAAGAGGCAATTGTGTAAAGGTATCAGGAAAAAACAAGGAAAAATTATATGCAATCTTAAAGTGAAAAGGCATTTCTAAGCAAGATGCAAAACCCATGAAACAAAGTTTGATAAATCTAACTACACACAACATTTTAAATTTACTTTTTGCATGAAAATACAATAAACAAAGTCAAAACACAATTTTAGAAAAACATCTTCAAAACATCTGACTCACAGTGAACTGTTATTTAATATGTAAAGATCTTTTACAAATCAATAGGTAAAAGAGCAAAAGCATAAATAGAAAAATGAATAAAGGCCATAAATACACAGTTCACTGAAGAATAAATACACTTGGCCAATAAACACAGAAAAATATGTGTAACCTTACTAATAATTAAAGCAGCATAAATAAAAACAGTGAAACATCATTTCTCTCCATCAGACTGAAAAATATTAAAAGCTAAATAATGCTTAGTGTCAGTAAGGATAGAGAAATGAGCATTTCATACCTTATAGGTGGGATTATAAATTGATGCAACATGTTTGGAGAGCATAATTTTGCAATATCTATGGATATGAAAAGTGCATTTATCCTTGACTCAACAATTGTCATTTTAGAAATTTATTTTATAAAAATACTGTTCAAGTATGCAAAGGCATACATATACATATTCATTGCAGCATTATTTGTACCAGTGAAAAATTGGGATCGAGCTAAATTTCCATTATTACAGGATCAGATAAATAAAGTAGTATACATTCATATATTGCAAAAATATTCCATCACTTTAAAATATACTGATTTTCAAAGTTACTGAAATTAAAGAAAAAGTAAGGGTCACAGTGAAGTATATGGTGGCCTTCCTTTATTGATTAAACAAAAGTATATATAAATACACATGTTTGTATCTGCAGAAGTAGACTGACTTTCATTGTTACACCCTTGTGCACTCTTTGAAACTTTTTGTATTGTGTCTGTATGACTTTTTCAATAAAAAAAACCTAATCTATGAAAGATATCTATTTTGGGTCTTTTTTTTTAAAGTCTACTTATCTCATCTCTCATTTCTTCTCTTGTTCTTATCTCAGAGTCTTTTCACCAGTTATCACTGTTGTGCCAGTAGGGCCCTGCAGGGAGCCGATGACAATCGGTGGCTTGCTCCCTTTCATAACACAGTCCAGCAATCAACAATTCAATTTCCTTTTACCAGTAGGACCCTCAGTTATTGTTAGTATCCTGGACAGTAACTTCTCCTAGCCCCCAAATTTCAAGGGACTGCATGTATTTCTCAAACCATGAAGTTTAGGACATACTGCATTTCTTGGATGGTGGCTGTTACACCCATCGTTCTTGGCTTCTTTGCGGATGCTCCAGCCAATGCCGCTCTCCTCAGTGCCTTTATCCATGTTGTTATCCCTTCTTGGAATGCCCTCCTTTGCCTAGCTGGTGTCACAGACTTCATTCACCCCTCAAGATTCAAGTCCCAATTTTCCTCCAGGTTGACTTTCATGATTATTTCAACCCTGCTCAGAACACTGTTCTTTTCTTTCTCTGACTTTGAGTCTTACTTTCATAAAAAGATATTCCCAATAGTTCTTTAATAAAACATTTTTTCTTTATAAGTATAACCAACATCGGGGAATTAACTATACGATGTTATCTAAGTTGCACCGGTTTTAGAGTCAAACAGAGCAGGGTTCAACATTTTTATGGAAAGTGAATGTGTAGTCATTCGGTTGTGTCCAACTCTTTGTGATCCCATTGATTGTATCCCACCAAGCTCCTCCGTCCATGGAATTCTCCAGGCAAGAATACTGGAGTGGATTGCCATTCCCTTCTCCAAGGGATCTTCCTGATCCAGGGACTGAACCTGAGTTTCCCACATTGCAGGCAGATTCTTTACTGTCTGAGTCACCAGGGAAGGAAGCCCTTTTATAGAATGTTAGGCAAATTATTCAATTTTCCTGTGTCTCAATTTCTCCATTTTAAAATTGTGGATCATAATATCTACCATATAGGGATATCCTTGGTAATGTAAAGTGATCATTTTTCTAGATTCCATATATAAGCATTAATATATGATATTTGTTTTTCTCTTTCTGACTTACTTCACTCTCTATAAGAGGCTCTGGGTTCATCCACCTCAGTTCAGCTGACTCACATTCATTCTTTTTATCACTGAGTAATATTCTATTGTATATACCACAACTTCTTTAGCAGCACTGACATATATATATATACTGCTGCTAAGTCGCTTCAGTCGTGTCCGACTCTGTGCGACCCCATAGACAGCAGCCCACCAGGCTCTGCCATCCCTGGGATTCTCCAGGCAAGAACACTGAAGTGGGTTGCCATTTCCTTCTCCAATGCATGAAAGTGAAAAGTGAAAAGTGAAAAGTGAAAGTGAAGTCGTTCAGTCGTGTCCGACTCTTCGCCACCCCATGGACTTCGAGGATCCTCCATCCTTAGGATTTTCCAGGCAAGAGTACTGGAGTGGGATGCCATAGCCTTCTCCGATATATACTACCAGGTATAAAATAGATAGCTAGTGGGAAGCTGCTATATAATACAGGGAGCCCAGATCGGCACTCTGTGGTGACCTAGAGGGCAGGATGGGGGGTTGTGGGAAGGAGGGGATATTGATATATGCTTATATATAATATACATACTATGACTGATTCACATTGTATAGCAGAAACCAACACAACATCATAAAGCAATTATCCTCCAATTAAAAAATCAAAATAAATAAATGTAAAGTGACTTGCACCATACTTAGTACATCATAGATGGTCAGTTGATCTTAGCCTTTGGAACATCTCTTTCTCTGACCAATTCTTTTACTGTCTCATAGAAAAGATCAATAAACTTGAGGTTAGTAGACTCCAGAATGAAATTTAAAGTATATATTTTGTGGATTTCTTTCTTTACTTTCCATATATATATATATATATATATATATATATATATATATCAGTTCAGTTCAGTCGTTCAGTTGGGCCTGACTCTTTGCCACCCCATATATATATATATATATATATATTTGATATTCTTATTTTATTTCATTTACTTTTGTTATTTCAAGGCCTGTTTGTGTTCTAAATCGGCTAGTCATCATCTGTGTGACATTGGACTATTAACTGAATTTTTAATTAATTAATTAATTAAATTTAGCTGCCCTGGGTCTTAGTTGTAGTAGGTGGGATCTTTAGTTGTGGCAGGTGGGATCTTTAGTTGTGGCATATATGGGATCTAGGTCCCTGACCAGGGATCAAACCTGGACCTCCTTCACTAGGAGTACAGAGTCTTTCCCAGTGGACCACCACGGAGGTTTCCAATTTACTGAATTTTTCAGAGCCTCAGTTTTTCCACCCTAAAACAGGGTTGATAATGCTAGTCTTGTAGTGTTGTTGGGGAGTTTAAATGAGATTATGTATTTGAATGTGTAAAGTGATAAAGTGCTACAACAATTTGGAGTGTTCTTATTGAATGTTCATGTAGGGTCAGATTTTAAAGTGAATAAAAATCTTTGGAGTCTCTATGCTTTATTTTGCAGTTCAGATGGAAGTGTCATTCTTCGTTGCTTCACAAACCGTATTTCCAGCTGTCATCCATCAACTCTTTGGCCACAGCTTGTTCTTGGCTGCCTGTCTACATGGAATTAGTTATCCTTCCTAGTACAGCCTACTTTTCTTCAGACAAAATACCTTCTTCCCAAAGACAGTGATCCTCTCACTGAATGCTTTCAACTGACAAACCCCTTCTTTTGAATCTGCATCATTCTCTCTTGTTTACTTTTCCATCTCAGAGATGTTGAAGCATTAAAAAAATTCATTCATTCATTCATCAACTCAGTCCACAAATATGTATTGAGCACCTACTATGTGCTAGATCTAGTGCCTAAGTTATGGGGCTACAGAGGTAAATAAGGCACAGCCACAGCCCTAAATGACTTTACAGTTAAATAGGGGGGACATGTGCAAACAAAGGTTTGCAAGTTATTTTTTATAATAAGTAACAATAAGAATTTTTACCAACTATAGAGACAGCAGGTCCAGTAAAAACTTCCTGGAAGAGATGTCATTTAAAATTTGAAGGATAAATTATATCTCAACAGATAATAAGAGAAACATATTTCAAGTAGAGAATATAGTACATGAAAAAGTATAATGTTATGAAGCAGCACTGCTAATTTAGAGAATAGATTACTTAATTATGAAGAGTGACATGAAGAGTGTTAAGAAATGAATCCCAGCCCAAATCATGGAAGTCACTGTAGCCATGCAAAAGGGCTTGAGAAGAGGCAACTGTGAGAGGGTAGAATTTCAAATAAAGGAGATGCATAATCAGTCTAAAGTGATGACTGTCATCTATCATTGAGCATCAGGATCACATGAGGATCTTCAAAAGTACGGATATCCAGGTCCTACCCCTGAAACTCTTACTTGACTGATCTGTTTTTAAACCCAGATTGTGACACTTTAACTGTGCTTTGGTGTTTTTAAGGTGCATCCAGGGTTGAGAAAATAAGTGTAGAGTTTCTATGAGACCATTCTGACGATAATTTGGAGGAGGCACTGGGGATGCAGGAAGGCCAAGGCCATAAGTGAGCAAGACCATTGAGGAGCAAAGAGCTATTGCTATAGTATGGGTGAAAGCATAGAAATATAGTGGTATGTTAAAAAGATAAACCATCAACCTTCTTCAAGGAAATTATTAGCTGCATAAAAACTGCAATCATGTTTCATAATATTTTTGTAGATGGCCACCTCCCCATTGTGCAGACAGAAAGAGAGCAAACTCTCCTGTCTCTTCATCTAAGGGCACTAATCCCCTCCATGTCAATTCCACCCTCATGATTTAATCATCTCTAAAAGCCCTACCTCCTCATACCATGATTTTGGGGGTTAGGATTTGAACATGAATTTTGGGGGGCCACATTCAATTGATAACTATATATATGTAATAAGTACATAGTTAGTTAAAATGGTAAAGTTTAGGCTTTCCTGGTGGCTCAGACTGCAAAGAATCCACCTACAATGTGGAAGACCTGGGTTCGATCCCTGGGTTGGGAAGATCCCCTCAAGGAGGACATGGCAACCCACTCCAGTATTCTCCCCCTTCCATGGACAGGGGAGCCTGGCTGGCTACAGTCCATGGGGTCACAAAGAGTTGGACACTACTGAAGTGACTAAGCACAGCACAGCACATATTTTCCTACAGTAAAGAATTGGAAGAAAAGTATACAGATTATGTAGATAAGGACATAGGCAAATGATCAAACAGACAGATGACTAAAAGCTGGGTGTAAAAGAGAGAAATACAAGAATGGGAGCTGAAAAGATGGATAATAGAATCAAGATAGTAACAACTACCAAGACAATGGAATGGTGAATAGAAATTAACAATTTCATAGTTCTCCTTAAAGACTCAGCACATCAAGTACACATATACAGGATGATTTGTCATGACAGCAATTTGTATAGAGATGCCCGGGGAGGGGGGTGGAGTGGGGTTACACTTGCTCCTAGGCTGATGTGAGACCAGCGTGTGACACAATTGCTAAATAAAATCATAGAAGTTGAGCTATCAATAATAGACTATGAATGTTTAAAAACAGACTTTTGAGTCTAACCATTCTTTATACAGATCTGGAGCATTATCGTAACTGAAAAAGGGAAACATGTTTACAAGACAGCCACCAAGATGGGGAAAATTTAAGAAATCTTTTCATCTGAGACATTGGTGAGTGTATTGTATCTATCTAATCATGGTCTGCTTGAGAAAGGTTTCCCAGAAGAGATGAAGCAGATGGGTAGGTGAATAATGTGTTAGTTACCCAGAAAGAAACCAAGAAGCAAAAAGTAAAGGTTAAATAATCCATAGGTTTCTAAAGAACTAGACCCAAAGGGTTAACAATGCAAAGTTCCCAAGAGCCCGGGCAGCAGCTGTGAGGCAGACCACTGCAGCTGCTGCTCAGGGTTTGGCCCTACAACACTTCCCTTGTTTCTGTCACTGCCAAAGGCAGGGTAGGGCCCTGGGAATCTAGAGATTAAAAGACATAAAAGAGAACTCCTTTCAAAATCTGTGGAGCTGAATGGCAATTATTACTATGCCCAGTTTACGGATGAGGAAACTAAGGCTCTGAAAGCTTAGATAACTGGTCGAAAGTCACATTGACAAGGAATGGCAGAAATAGAATTAAAATCTGGGTCATCATTAATTCATATGTAATATTTATTGATGTCTACTTTTGCCCAGAACTGGGGCTACAAAGGTGAATAAGACGTGGTCCTTGCCTTCAGGATACTTAATGCTGGCTGCTGCTAAGTCGCTTCAGTCATGGCCAACTCTGTGCGACCCCATAGACGGCAGCCTACCAGGCTCCCCCGTCCCTGGGATTCTCCAGGCAAGAACACTGGAGTGGGTTGCCATTTCCTTCTCCAATGCAAATACCTTAAAACAATGCAATCAGGATTAAAGTAGAGGATTTCACATTATGTTAAATATTCATGTGCTGGAGAACTGTAGCTTAAATGGAGCTGAAACATAGGGCACATGTAAGGAATGATAGGAAGTACATCTGGAAAACTGATTTGGGCCCAGATTGTGTTGGCCTGACACTGCTATGCCAAATTGGGTGGACTTTATACTGTATACAGTGGAGAATTATAAATATTTCCAAAGCAGATAAATTGCATGGTCAAATCCATTTAGCAAGACAACTTTAGGAGCAGGCGGAAGGTGGACTGGGAAGAAAGGTAACTACAGTTGCTATTACAATAACCCATATAAAAGAATATGAAGACCAGACCTAAGGCAATAATGGTAAAGACATGTGAAGATTGGGATAAACAGATGTGAGAGATTTCTGAGAAGCTGAATCGCTAAGGTTTTATGACTGATTGGACATAGAGGGAACATAAGGAAGCCAGTGATGATGATGAATTGGTAAGACATTAGACAGTTAATGGAAATGAGAGATACAAGAAGAAAGCCAGGTTGAAAAAGGTAAAGATATTTGGCTTGGAATACATTCTGATATCAAGGAGAGAATGTCCAGTAAGCAGCTAGAAACGTGACTGAAATTGAAGAGAAACATTTAGGTTAAAGTTATAGAAGAGGGATCATTAGCTCTTTCAAGTTGGTTGATGTTTTAAGAGGAGAGGAGGACAAGGAGAAAGAGGAGGAAGGGAGAGAAAAGGGAAAGGAAGGGAAGAGATTCATGAACAATATGCACAGAATATCATAGTGTAACTGTATTAAATTAAGATACAAATGAGTGAATGAAACAATCCCAACAACTGAAGTTTGGCTAGAAGATTGAAAATGAGTTTTGAGAGAATTAGAACTTCCTAGAGGGAATGGAGTTCTGCATCCCAAGAGAGAACAAAATTTTGAGACTGGAATTGAATGGACAGAGGACTAAAAAGGCCACAGCAAATTGCCTTGAGAGACTTGGGATTTAATTGGGGGACTTAATTCAGTTATTCATAGTAGCAACATATATATGATTGTTAAATGATTCCAGAAACAGTAAGGGAAGGAAAACAGGTATACAGAGAAAGCAACAATCATTTGAGCTGGAACTTAACAGAGCAAAAGCTTGAACTCCTGGGAGTAAGAGAAATGCACATAAGCCTATGGGTCAGCACAGAGGCTGGAACAGACTCAAAGAGAAAGAGAAGTTGGAATATCCCTAATAGATGGGTTAAGAAAACCCATATACACCCATGCATACCCATTTTGGCATCATTATCGACTCAATGTCTCAGTCTGATCACCAACGTATTACATTGTCAGTCAATATCCTGGCCTTGTCTTTTTCCCTCAGGCTCTGTTCCCCAACACTTACCCCAGGGACTGTGTAACAGGGTCAAGATGGTGTCTCATCCTTCATGTCTTAATTTTTACATTTCAGCCAGAGAGAGAATGTAATCGTTAGCAGTCAAAATTCCCACTGTAAGTTTTGTAAATGTGGAGAGCAAAACCAGTGATGGAAATGATTGGCAAAGGATTGTCAAAAGAGCCTTGAATGCTAGGCTGTGAAATGGGAACTTGATCCAATAAGACTGGGAAGACATATGAGTATATTGAAAGGGGAGTGGCACAGTGGGAACTTTGCTTCATGACTGGGAAACAGAAATGCAATTGATTCTCAGGGCCCTTATCCTTTGGGTTTCGATTATTAAGTGAAACCTACACCAAGACTGGACCCTAAATCTGACTGCTTTTTTTTCTGTGCCAAGATGCAAGTTACAGCAGGAAAAAAAGGCCAGAGTGGAAGATACAATATTCCTGTTCTCTTTATAGCCCCCTGGGCTCTGCAACCTTCCTTTTACAGCTTCACCACTCAGTTTCACCATCCTTTCCCATAATTTGGTGACCAGCCCTTACCAGAGGAAATTTAAAATGATCCATAAATATAAATAAATGTGGAACTAAAAACATTTTTATGCCATAAAAGATCAATGAGGTTGATTAGAGACATTAGAGCTAACATTGGCCATCACAAGTTGAGCCCCTCACCAACCTGGAGGCAAAGGACAGACCCGGAAGATCTCTCAGATTAAATTCATGTCCAGATATGAGTCTGTGCCTTGGGAGTTCTGTCCTAGATGCCTTTTAGAAACCATGGGAGAGAAATCCCAGTGTAGTGCAAGATTCCTTCTCCAAGGAATGACTGATCTTCCTAAGCATTACCTTTAGTTTAATCCCTCTCTTTGGATTGTTCATCATCTTATAGATTGTCATCATGATGACAATGGACATGGTCATTGTCATGACAATGACATGAACCTGGACATGGTCACTCTTATAGGAGTCAGCCTCGATTTATCTTTCAGTTCTGCCCAGATTTTTGCCATTCACTTTCTCCATTCTCAAAATCTTAGCAAAGACGTGTTCCAAACCTGGACTACCCTACTTTTTCTGAGGTTCTAAAGCACAGATGAATTAATGTTTTTGAACTGTGGTGTTGGAGAAGACCCTTGCGAGTCCCTTGGACTGCAAGGAGATCCAACCAGTCCATCCTAAAGGAAATCAGTCCTGGGTGTTCATTGGAAGGACTGATGTTGAAGCTGAAATTCCAATACTTTGGCCACCTGATGAGAAGAACTGACTCATTGGAAAAGACCCTGATGCTGGGAAAGATTGAAGGTGGGAGGAGAAGGGGACAATAGAGGATGAAATGGTTGGATGGCATCACCGACTCAATGGACATGAGTTTGAGTAAACTCCGGGAGTTGGTGATGGACAGGGAGGCCTGGCGTGCTGCAGTCCATGGGGTCACAAAGAGTCAGACACGACTGAGTCACTGAAGTGAACTAAACTGATTAATGAAAGGTTTGCTTGAAGGGAAGAGGTGTGTTCAAATCTTTGTTATTAAAGTATTAATGTGCAAATAACGGTGTGTTTTCTTGTCTCTGATGAATCTCAGAAATTTCTACATGACATATGGGTACAAACTTGAACTATCTGCTTCAACAGCATGTGCGTGCATGCTAAGTTGCTTCAGTCGTGTGCAACTCTTCACAACCCTATGCAAAGAGTTGCAAACCCTCTTTGCAACTGTCCTTATATAAGAAATTGAGGTTCAGATAAGTTAAATCCCAAGGTCACACAAATGGTGTGGTATCAGTTCAGTTCAGTCGCTCAGTTATGGCCGACTCTTTGCGACCCTGTGGACTGCAGCATGTCAGGCTTCCCTGTCCATCACCAACTCCCAGAGCTTGCTCAAATTCATGTCCATTGAGTCGGTGATGCCATCCAACCATCTCATCCTCTATCGTCCCCTTCTCCTCCTGTAGGAGGAGATGGTGTGGTAGTTCTGGGATTATACCTTCTTATGTTTGTTTCCTGAGCTTCTGCTCCTTGCACTACGTATTTCTAACCTGATACCAGTGAGAATGTCCATCAAATGGGGATTAGCTTAGTAGTTTATCATTCATGTGTGCATGTGTGCTAAGTCACTTCAGTCGTGTCTGACTCTTTGTGACTCTATGGACTGTAGCTCACTAGGCTCCTCTGTCCATGGGATTCTCCAGGCAAAAATACTGGAGTGGGTTGCCTTGCCCTCCTCCAGGGGATCTTCCGAACCCAGAGATCAAACCCACTTCTATTATGTCTCCTGCATTGGCAGGTGGATTCTTTACCACTAGCACCACCTGAAAAGCCCCTATCATTCATAGGGTGCTTTAAAAGATCTTGAAATTTTAAGTGGTGTGACTGACCATTTGGACTTCAGATATTGTGAAAGACTTAAACCTCCTATACAGCAACAAAAGCAGCATGCTTCTTGAATCAACCATTTGGAACCTGAAATGTGATGTTTATTTCAGCTGAGGCAAAATAAAACTCTTACATGTCTCCAGTCATAATGGAAGTCAGTGAAAAAATATGATTTGCTGTATGACTATTCACTTTACATTCAACTTGTTATGAATGCACTTAGCCTATAACTCCTGCATGACTTGTACCTAATTTGCTCCTGCAATCACTTACATATTTCATTGTTATATGATAAATTTTAAGTTCACCAGTCCCCATTGCTAGGATAGTACACTGCATGAGCTCAGAAGGCACTCAATAAATATCCAATGACTTTCTCTGGCTCATGTTTCTTTATTTCCCAAGCCCTTCCATTCCACCACTAGAAGGCCTCATCCACAACATGGTCATCATAATCCTCTTGACCTCCCTTTAGTTAGTAATGTAGTCAAATGCTTTATTCTCTTGGCTGTAAACCCTTTACATCCAAATGCACTTGTCAGAAACTGTATAGCTTCCAGGGCAGAAACCTTTTTTGTTTGTTTAGCTAAGTAGTTATTATTCGATTGCACAGTTGAATCACAGTTTATTTTACCACTCATCCATTGAAGGACATTTAAAGTGCTTCCAATTTTTTACTATAACAAAGAAAGTTGTTACAAAGAATTGTATATAAATTTTTACCTGAGTATAAGTTCTCATTTCTCAAAGAAAAATTACCTGGAGTACAATTGCATTTTTAACATGATAAAAAATGTCCAATAAGTTTCCTAGAGTGGTTATACAATTTTGCATTCCCAAGAGCAATGCATAAGAATTCCAGTTGCTCCATATCCTAACCAGACTAGTATTGCAGCATTTTAAAAGACATTCCAATAGGTTATATAGTGTTATTTAAATTATTTTTAATTTGCATCTGTCTGCATGCCTCCTGATTTTTTCATAGTTTTCCTCCAGACTTTTTAGGAATCTGACACCTGCATTTGGGGTAGGGGTCAGGTTGTTTAGGAGGAAAAAGGTGAGATAAGGAGAGGGTAATGTAGACTTTACTTAGTAAAAGTATACAATTTAGGTTATTTTACACAATTATGGCTTATTGTGGGAGAAGGCAAAGGCACCCCACTCCAGTACTCTTGCCTGGAAAATCCCATGGACGGAGGAGCCTGGTAGGCTGCAGTCCATGGGGTCGCTAGGAGTCGGACATGACTGAGCGATTTCACTTTCACTTTCATGCATTGGAGAAGGAAATGGCAACCCACTCCAGTATTCTTGCCTGGAAAATCCCAGGGACAGAGGAGCCTGGTGGGCTGCCATCTGTGGGGTTGCACAGAGTCAGACACGACTGAAGCGACTTAGCAGCAGCAGCAGCAATGGCTAATGAGGGCTTCCCAGGTGACTCAGTGATAAAGAATTCACCTGCAATGCGAGAGACTCTGGTTTGATCCCTGAGTTGGGAAGATCCCCTGGAGAAGGAAATGGCAACCCACTCCAGTATTCTTGCCTGGAGAATCCCATGGACAGAGGAGCCTGGCAGGCTACAGTCCATAGGGTTGCAGAGTCAGACATGACTGAAGCTACTTAGCATGCAATGGCTAATGATGATAAATATCTTCTCCTATACTTACTTTCTATCTGTCTATTTTCTTCAGTGAAATGTCTGATCATGCCTTTTGCCCACTTTTAATTGAAAAGTATTTTTTTACTGTTGAGTTTTCAGAGTTATTTATATATTCTGGACACAAGTCCTTTGTTGGATATGTGAATTGCAAATATTTTCTCCCAGTCTTTGTTTTTTCATCTTCATGGCAGTGCCTTTGACAGAAAATATTCTTACTTTTACAAAGAACTTATTTAGTTTTTCCTTTATATCATAGTTTTTATTTCCTTTCTAAGAACTTTTGCTTAAACTCAGATTATATAGATTTTCTCCTATGTTTTCTGTAAGCTTTAAAGCTTTTACATTTTATATTTATACCTATGTACCATTTGAAGTTAATCCTTGTACCAAGGGTAAAGTTGAGGTCAGAGTTCATTCTTTTGCACATGAAACCACTTGTTTTATTTGATGAAAAGACTATCATTCCTCCAGTGATTTGCTTTTGTATCTTTATCAAAAACCAAATGGCCACATTTGTGTGGGTCTATTTCTCAACTATCTATTCTGGCCCATTGATTCAAGGGTCTATTCCTTTGCCAATGCATACTGTATTCATTCCTATAGATTTATACTGTCTTAAAACTTGTTACTGTGAATCCTTCAACTTTATCTTTTTCTCAAAATTGTTTTAGCTATTTCATTGTTTCCTTTTATGTAAAACTTAGAATACAGTTTTAGAGATTCTTGTTGTCTATAGTAACAGTATGCAGTATACAGTAATTTTGTGTGTGCAAAATTCTGCTGTGCTTTTCATTGCTTAAGTTTTACTGCATTAAATTTATAGATTACTTTGGGGAGAACTGGCATCTTTATTTTATTGAATCCTCCAATCCATGCTCATGGTATGTCTCACCATTTATATTGTCCTTGAATCTTTCATCAGTATTTTATAGTTTTCAGCATACAAATCCTGTATATATTAATATTACAGTTTTTAGCTTGTTATATTAATACTTAGCAATTTCATTTTTAGAAGCATTTAAAAGGATATTCATACATTTTCATAATTTTGATTCCAATTATTCACTGCTTGAATTTAGAAATAAAATGAACTGTTTTCAGATACACAGAAAATTCTAAAGATGCCACCAGAAAACTACTAGAGTGCACCAGTGAATTCAATAAAGTTGAAGGATACAAAATTAATATACCCAAATCTGTTACATTTCTCTACACTAATAACAAAGTATCAGGAAAAGAAATTAAGGAAACAATCCCATTTACCATTATATCAAAGAGAATAAAATACCTAGGAATAAACCTACCTAAGGAGAGAAAAGACCTGTATTTAAAAAACTATAAGATGCTGATGAAAGAAATTAAAGAAGACACAAACAGAACTTCCCTGGTTGCCCAGTGGTTAAGACTCAATGATACAAATGCAGGAGGCATAGGTTCAATCTCTGGTCGAGGAACTAAGACCCTGCATGCCACATGGTGCAGCCAAAATAAATAAATAAATAAAAGAGGACACTAATGGAAAAATATACCTTGTTCTTAGGAAGAATCAATATTGTTAAAATGGCCATACTACCCAACACAATCTACAGATTCCATGCAGTCCCTACCAAAATACCAATGGCATTTTTCACAGAATAATTTTAAAATTTGTATGGACACACAAGAGATCCCCAATAGCCAAAACAATCTTGAGAAAGAAAATCAGAGCTGGAGGAATCATTCTCCTTGACTTCAGACTATACTACAAAGCTATGATAATCAAAAAAGTATGGTACTGGCACAAAAATATACACATAGATCAATGGAACAGGATAGAGAGCCCATAAATAAACCCATGCACTTATGGTCAATTAATCTATGACAAAAGAGACAAGAATACACAATGGAGACAAGATAATCTTAAAGAAGTAGTGCTATGTGAACTGAATAGCTTCATATAAAAGAATGAAATTAGAGCATTCTCTAACACCATATACAAAAATAAACTCAAAAGGGACCTAAATTTAAGAACAAATACTATAAAACTCCTAGAGGAAAACATAAGCAGAACACTCTAACATAAGTCTTTTTTGATCCATCTCCCGAAGTAAAGAAAATAAAAGCAAGAATAAACAAATGGAACCTAATTAAACTAAAAAGCTTTTCCACAGCAAAGGAAAACATTGAGAAAATAAAAAGACAACTTACTGAAAGGGATAAAATATTTCCAAATGATATGACTGATAAGGGAGTAATATCCAACATATATAAACAGTTTGTACAACTCAATTTTTAAAAAAGCCTGATTTTTAAAATGGGCAGAAGGACTGAATAGACAATTTTACACACACACACACACACAAAATGCAGGTGGCCAACATGCACATGAAAAGACAAACATCCTTAATTATCAGGGAAACGCAAATCAAGACCACAATGAGATATCACCTTACACCTGTCAGAATGGCTATGTCAAAAAGACCAAAACCCACAAGTGTTGGCAAGGATGTAGAGAAAAGGGAACCCTCGTACACTTGAGGTGGGAATGTAAATTGGTGCAGCTGCTGTGGAAAACAGTATGGAGATTTCTAAAAAAAAATAAAAGTAGAATTACCGTATGACCTAGCATGCATTTATATTCAAAAAACAGAAATACACACTAATTTAAAAAGATATATGCACTCCAATATTTATAGTAATATTATTGACAGTTGCCAAGATATGGAACCAACCTAAGTGTCCATCAACAGATGATAAATGTTAAACATGGTGTTTAAATGTTAAAAACAATAAACAGATGAATGAAGAGGTGTATACAGCAGAAAACTACTCAGCCATAAAAAGAATGAAATTTTTCCATTTGCCACCACATGGATGGACATGGAGGACATTTTGCTGAGTGAAATGTCAGATAGAGAAAGATATATACTTATGTGGAATCTAAAAATTACAGCAAACTATTGAATATAACAAAAAAGAAGCCAACTCACAGATACAGAATGAACTAGTGGTTACCAGTGGAGAGAGAGGGGAGAGGCAGCATAGGGGTGAGAGACTGGGAGGTACAAACTATTGGGTGTAACATGGGCTCAGTGATGTATTGTACAACACAAGGAATATAGCCAATATATTGCAATAACCATAAATGAAAAGTAACCTTTAAAATTTGTATAAAAATTTAAAAAATAGAAATACAATTAAAAGTTGTGTGTTGAACTTGTATTCTGTGGCATTGCTGAACTCATTAGTTCTAAGTGGTTTTCATTTAACACTCCCTGAGATTTTCTACACAGATAATCATTTGTCTACAAATAGACTGCTTCTTCCTTTCTAATCCGTATGTTTTTTCTTTTGCTTATCTTACCACATCAGTTAGAACTTGTAGTACAATGTTGACTAGGAGTTATGAGGGTAATATCCTTGCCTTATTCTTAATTTTAGGAAGAAGGCATTTAGTCACTTACTATTAAGATATTAATTGTAGATTTTTAATAAATACCTTTTTTTAATCAGGTTAAGGAGATTTCCTTTTACTCCTGGTTTTTTGAGAGTTATTTTTTAAAATAATGAATGGATGTTTTATTTTGTCAAATTTTTTATGCATCTATTGATATAATCATGTGGGCTTTATTTTCTTTAGACTGTTAGAATGGTTGTGGTTATTCAGTCACTCAGTCATGTCCAACTTTTTGCGACCCTATGGACTGCAGCACGCCAGGATTCCCTGTCCTTCACCATCTCCTGGAGCTTGCTCCAACTCATGTCCACTGAGTCAGTGATGCCATCCAATCATCTAGTCCTCTGTCATCCCCTTGTCCTCCTGCCTTCAATCTTTCTCAGCATCAGGGTCTTTTCTAATGAGTCAGTTCTACGCATCAGGTGGCCAAAGTATTGGAGCTTCAGCTTCAGCACCAGTCCTTCTAATGAATATTCAGGACTGATTTCCTTTAGGATAGACTGGTTCGATCTCCTTGCAGTCAAAGGGACTCTCAAGAGTCTTCTCCAACATCACAGTTCAAAAGCATCAATTCTTCAGCATTCAACCTTCTTTATGGTTGAATTTAAAATGGAGGATTATATTTATTGATCTAATTGATTGTTTAGTATTGCACTGGCCTTGCATTCCTAGGATAAACTTCAATTGGTTGTGACATTTTGCTCTTTTTGGGTACTGCGGTTTTAGTTTTCTAGTATATTGTTGAGGATTTTTATATTGATGAGCTTAAAGGATATTGGCTTGTAGTTTTAATTTTTTGCACTATTTTTGTCTGATTTTGGTATCAGGGTAATGCTGGCATCATAAAGTAAAATGGAATGTGTTTACTGCTATTTTCTGGAATAGACTGGTATTATATCTTCTTCAATTTGATGAATGACACCATTGAAATAGTCTAGGTCTAGAGATATATTTTTCAGAAGATTTTTAACCATGAAATAATAATTAAAGGACAATTCTTATCAAATATTTAATCTTTAGTAAGTTTTGATAATTTAGCTTTTGAGTAGCTGGTAGCTTCATTTAAGATGTCTAATTTCTGTGTGTAAAATTATTCATACTCTTCCCTTATTTTCCTTTTAATGTCTGCAGGGTTTGTGGTACCATTCCACTTTCATTCTTGATATTGGAAATTTGTGATTTTCTCTTTTCAGTCCTTAGAGAGAATTATCAGTCTTATTAATCTTTTCAAAGAACCAACTTTTGTTTCATTTATTTTCTTTGCCTCTCCTTTTAAAAAATTCATTGATTCAAGTTCTTTATTATTTCCTTCTTTTGGCTTGATTATGGTTTAATTTGCTATTATTTTAGTAGTTTCCTAAGACAAATACTTAACTGACTTGAGATTTTTCTTATTTTCTGATACATGCTTTTAATTCTATAAATTTCTAAACACCAATTTAACTGAAATCTACAAAGTTTGGTATGTTGCATTTTCATTTTCATTCTATTGCAAATAATTTCCAGTTTCCTTTGAGACTTTCTCTATGATTCATGGATTATTTTGATGTCTCTCCAACTAGATTATGAGTTCTCTGAAGTTAAAGACTGTCTCACTTTTACATGCTAAGTCGCTTCAGTCGTGTTCGACTCTGTGTGACCCCATAGACGGCAGCCCACCAGGCTCCCCCATCCCTGGGATTCTCCAGGCAAGACCCCTGGAGTGGGTTGCCATTTCCTTCTCCAATGCATGAATGTGAAAAGTGAAAGTGAAGTGAAAGTGAAAGTGAACGTGAAAGCTCAGCCCTGGCTGACTCTTCGTGACCCCATGGACTGCAGCCCACCAGGCTCCTCCGTCCATGGGATTTCCCAGGCAAGAGTACTGGAGTGGGGTGTCATTGCCTTCTCCGCACTTTACATAGTGTCAATCAAAGATTCATTGTGCAGTAAGGGCTTGATAGTAGCTGACTGACAAACCTGACTGAAAAGTCCTTTAAAAACCCCCAATAGGAATAGGATGGTGTTAATCATAGCCACTGTCATTGAAGGGGAAAGAAGTCGTATCTTAGACCTGAATTATATATTATTATTTCTCAGTAGAAGTGCTATTTGATATGTGGAGTGAGAAAATTCCTGTCATAAGAATTGCACAAGACTTTTGAGCATTACAGGACATTTAGCATCCCTGGCCACCTTAAACTTAATACCAGTTTTTCTTCACAGCTAATTTCACTATCAATAAATGTTCCACACAATTCCAAGTACCCTTTATAAGGGAACCAGCACCTTAATTGAGAAGCACTAACAGTTCCTGGCTCATACATATGTTCAATAAAAGTTTGTTGCATAAAAAGAGAGAGAAAGAAAGAGCACCCTCAACGAAGCTACCTCATAGCTTTGTAGGGAAGGGACGAAGATTCTGTCTACAGTCACTTCTAAAATGCCTTTGCTTCTTAATATTACTTAGTTTTATCCAAGATTGCAGTTCACCATTTCAGTGATGGTCAAGATTTGCTAGATAAAGAGGCACTTGTAAAGATCTGAAGGCAACAGTCT
Source organism: Bubalus bubalis (assembly GCF_019923935.1). Taxonomy (NCBI): domain Eukaryota; kingdom Metazoa; phylum Chordata; class Mammalia; order Artiodactyla; family Bovidae; genus Bubalus; species Bubalus bubalis. The sequence continues at coordinate 138,738,585 of NC_059181.1, read as the reverse complement.
GAAAGTGAAAGTCGTTCAGTCCTGTCTGACTCTTTGCAACCGCATGGACTATACAGTCCATGGAATTCTCCAGGCCAGAACACTGGAGTGGGTAGCCTTTCACCTTCTCCAGGGGATCTTCCCAACCCAGGGATCGAACTGAGGTATCCTGCATTTCAAGCAGATTCTTTACCGAGCTATCAGGGAAGACCATTGTGCAAAAATGTCTTCCTGATTGTTGTATTAAATAAAAGTTCTAAAGTATTCCTCAGACTCCGTGAGGAATCAGACTGCTAGGTTTAAGTATGTTACTCATAAAAAGGAAGCAGGAAAAGGAACTCAGCTTACAATTCTTAAAATTGTAGCTTTCAACTCTGGCACTACATTAGAGTCACCTGGAGTCCATGCCATATCTCAGAGCAGTTAGATCAGAATCTAAGAATGAGACCCAAGTAAGGTGTATTTTTAAGTTCCTAGGTGATTTTAATGTGCAGCTAGTGTTGAGAACCATCAGTTTTAAAGAAAAAAAATGCTGAGCAGATTAGCAAATAAGTTTTAAGAAAATGATTTCAATATGCTGTGGCCAAAAGAGCATTGATTGATAGATTGTAGAGTCAAAAGGACCTGGGTAATATTTCTGGCTTAGTTATATATCATCTATGTGATCCTGGGTAATTTATTTATTTTCTCTGAGCTTCACTTTCTTTATCTGTAAAACAGAAATAAATATAGTACCTACCCCATAAAGTTATTGTAAGAATGACATAAAATTTTGTGATTGGGTTTAGCACAGTTCCTTAAACTGACTACTTAAATAAATCCTTTTAAAATACGTAGCATGAAACTAACTTTTGAGCTATATGATATACATTCAGAAACGTTGGAGAAAATCTCATTTCAGAGAGTGAATGGCCAGGATGGAATCATAACCAAGAGGGGACACTCATTTCAAGGAGGATAGTAAACTACTCCATGTTCCAGGCTCCGTGAAGATGGACCCCTGCCCTGACTCACTGTAGACTCTGGTAAAAGGACGTCCTTTGGGATCTGTCACCAGGATAGGTGACTCCTTTGTCAAGCCATCAGCAATAGCAATACAAAGAGGGGAAACACACTTGGGTATCATCAAGACTATTCCTCACGTCCTCCAGAAATGCAAAGCACAGATGGAGACATGTCAGAAAGGCACTTACTTCAACATTGCAAGGAAGGAAATGCTTTCAGTTAGACGTAAACCCACAGCCTTCACAATTTGGAAGACCAATTTACTCCATTGCCCCTATCTAATAGTTAAAGGATGGTGCAATGCTCACTAATAAGCACCTATAAGGGAAAAAAAAAGGCAGGGACTACATTGATGCTATTGTTAGAAACCCTTATAAATTAGGCATTCTATGGCACCATCAGAATTTTACTTCTAGCCACTGAGAGATCTTTGGAGTTTGAGAAATTGATAGTGTACGAGGCTGAGTGCCCAGAAGCTATCGCATCTACGTTATTCAAATGTCTACTGGCAGTGACAATGGATAAAGACATCCCCATTAAAATATCACAACGGGGGAAAGAGATACAGGTCTCTAGATGAAAACATTTGGGCACCAATTTGGTCTGCTGGCACATTACCTCATTCGTCTCTGAGCACTAATGAGTTAGCCTTTAAGTTGTTTTTCCATAACCTCCATTTCAGCAAAGGCTGTAGTCGTGATGAACAAAATAGCTCATTTTACCCGATGCAGTGTACTGCCCCAAGATAATTAAATTTGGGAACAGCACTTTTCAATACATGGAGTCAGCCCATCACACCAGAGCAGAAGCTCATAAACTGGTTCAAATATCACCAAATGTCCCACCATTTAACTTGAAGAAGAAAAAAAAATTTTCTCCTTTAAATGACTACCAAAATCTGCACAGCCAAGCAACAGAATTAAATGAATCTGCCCACAAGAGACATGTCCATAAAGTCTACTTTTTAAACAATTTTCTTGCTTTAAAATCAATAGCTAAATTTAGCCCTTAAAATGCATAACTTGGTATTTTCTATCAAAGTTGCTAATAAGACAGTACCAAAGGAGACAAGTTGCTTTTGCTTCCAAAGGAGAGACTGTGTGTGTATGTGTGTGAGCACACTCACACATGTGCATGTACTGGGGAGTGGGAGTGGAGTGTATGTAGGGGATATTATTAATGTAATATTGATTGTGTATTCTGAGGTCCTAGCACAAAGACAAGCACCTGATAGATATTTAATAAATATTTATTGAATAGAAAAATAAAACAAATGCACAAAACCAAATCTGGCCTGATTAAAAGAAAAAAGAAAAAAATGGAACAATGTGGTACAAGGCAGCTGGCTGCCACATATGTCTCAGGTACAAGAGTATTTTATTTGAACACTGAGTGGCACTCAGAGACTTTACTGACCACATAAAAACTAATTAAATAATTATTTTATTTTAAAGTAATTTATACTTTATAATCAGAGTACAGGGTTAAGTAAACAAGGTAATATGACAAATCTTCATAAATGAGAAACATATCCTTACTGCTGCTGCTGCTAAGTCGCTTCAGTCGTGTCTGACTCTGTGACGGCAGAGACGGCAGCCCACCAGGCTCCCCCATCCGTGGGATTCTCCAGGCAAGAACACTGGTGTGGGTTGCCATTTCTTTCTCCAATGCATGAAAGTGAAAAGTGAAAGTGAAGTCACTCAGTCGTGTCCGACTCTTAACAACCCCACAAACTGCAGCCTACCAGGCTTCTCCGTCTATGGGATTTTCCAGGCAAGAGTACTGGAGTGGGGTGCCATTGCCTTCTCCTTTTACTGTCTTCTATGTTGGTCATTTATCCCTAATTACTCGAATCCATATGTTTGGGGAAGCAACTGATATTTTAACTGTGGCTAAGACTTTTTAATGTGACTAAGACTGTATTTTAGATACAAAGTTTATAGCAGAATATATCTCATAGTCAATTTTATTCTTCCAACTGCTCCCAAAACATCTCAGTGGTGACTACAGGTCCCCAGACTCTCAGTATGAGTCAGTGAAAACACCCCGTTGGGGATTGGCTCTGCTTACTGCTCTAGCCCTTGAGCTTACTTTCCTCAGCATCTCAGAAGACCAGTCACGAAGATAGACACTTTGCTGTATTAATGATTCTGCCAATTATACAGAAAAGGCCAAGCCTTGAGGGGGAAGTGGGGAGGGAAGTTCAACTTGGAGCTTAGTTCCAGAAGCTTTACTGTTGTGGGCACACAAACTTATCTGTGCCTGCCAAGGGAACATCTGGAAAAAGCCCAAGTGCTGATGCTGGGCTGAAGCATTTTCAATGAGTACAGAAGCAGAAAGTGAGTGTTAGTCGCTCAGTCGTGTCCGATTCTTTGAGACCCCATGGACTGTAGCTCACTAGGCTCCTCTGCCCATGGAATTCTCCAGGCAAGAATACTGGAATAGGTTGCCATTTCCTTCTCCAGGGGATCTTCCCAACTCAGGGAGTGAACCTGCTTCTCTTACGTCTTCTCCTGCATTGGCAGGGGGGTTTTTTACCACTAGTGCCACCTGGAAGAATCAGAAGAGTGGCTGGTGAACATCTGTGACTTTTAGAGACATTCAAAGAATAAAGGTAGGTGATAAAGGATAGAGATGCTTGCCGATTGAAGTTCGAATGTCCCACATATTCAACTATTCCTAGTGAACTTCTAATTGTGCCTTTCTTCCAACTGTAAATGGCAGCTCTGAGTAGAATTTAGAAGACCTTGGTTCTATTCCTGACAATGTCACTAAGCATCCAGGTGTACTCCGGATCACTCTATGGTAGCTTCTCTCCATTGAGATTCTAGCTCTTAATATCAACTCCTCAGACAGGCTTTCCCTTCAACTTTACTTAACCTAATGTTGTCTTTCCAAACTCTGAGTTTTCTCTATTCCATTAGCTTGCTTTATTTTCCTTAAAATTGTATTATTCAAAATTATTTGTGTGTTTCTTTGTTGGTTGGTTGTCCTTCTTTTCCTTTAGATTGTAAAGTCCATGAGAATGCCCCTAGTGCCTATCCCATTGCCCAAAACACACCAAGCATCCAAGGAATACTAGTCAAGTTAATGAAAGCATGCATGTCCAGGAACAAAGTATGTAACTTTTTTGTGACTTAAATTCATCATCTATAAAATTAACAGAAACCACCTTGATTATTTTCAAGATTAGCATGATAACAAAGAAAGGATGGATTTGTAAATTCCTTGGAAAAAACTAACAATCTCTAATTGTATGACTCTATATTTTGAAAGGGGCTTCCCTGGTGGCTCAGATGATAAAGAATCTGCCTGCACTGTAGGATACCTGGGTTCGATGCCTGGATCAAGAAGATCCCCTGGAGAAGGAAATGGCAATGCACTCCAGTATTCTTGCCTGGAAAATTCCATGGACAGAGGGACCTGGCAGGCTACAGTCCATGGGGTCACAAAGAGTCAGACACAACTGAGCGACAAAGCACATGTATTTAGAAAAGAGACCATGGATACAACAATAGCCTATTGCAGAACCATGTTCGAATGTAGATTCTGCCACTTAACAGCTATGAGATCTTGAGCAAGGCATTGAAATGCTCCGTCTTGGTTGCCCAGTTTTTAAGGTAGAAATGATAATAACAGTAGTTACTTGCCAAGGTGGTTAAGAAGGTTAAATCAAACGATTTATGTTAACCACCCAGAATAACGTGCAGCACTTATTAGGTACTTTACTAATGGCATTTATTAATATATTCAGGATAATATTTAAAATTGTAACAACCAGTACAATGTACTGTGGAAATTTCAGTTCCCAAAGATGGCCATAATGGTGACTTTAATGGAACAGCAGCCAAAAGCAGGCAGCCACAGATTTAGAGAGGCAGAAGGGCATGAAGCATGTCCGTACAGGTTGCTGGAGGCTAATCTATCTTTCTCTTCCAGGGTCTGACTTGTAGCCTACAAGAACATGGAGATCAGTGCTGTAAAAGCCAAGGTGAGCTGGCAGGTGTCAAGGAAGCACCCAGGAAAGAGGGGGCTCAAGAGCAACAACTTAACAATCATCAAAGAACTTTTAAAAATTGGCATGGCTATCCCAGTGCATGCTTTCTGAATATTTGCCTTGACTATATTTATACTTTGCAAAGCATTTTCCTAGAGACTCTCATTGGATCTTTGCAGGAATCTTGTGAGTTCAGAAGAGCAAGTATTATCATGCCCATTTTATAGGTGGAGATACTATAACCAAGAAAGGACTTACCAAATGCTATAGAGCAAAAAATAGTATGGAATCAGAACTCAAGCCCAGATGTTCTGGCTCTAAATCCAATGATATAAATTTTCTGTGCAGTGCTATAGTTTGGCCTTCACTGTCTCAGCTCTTAACAGAAAAAACAGTATTAAAATAAAGTAAAATCAGGCACTGTCAATCATCCTGATTAAGAAAATGGATAGAAATGGCCCTAAGCAGAATTGAGCTTTTTAATTTCTAAGCTGCTCCGTGTTCTGGTAAGGGTATGGATTCTGTGTTTCTGGAAGGCGAGAGGTCAGAGGCTTTTACTTCCTCTAAATGGAAGGACCACTGCAGACAGAACACCTGGGTTCGAGTTCTGGCACTTCCATCAAATCCTGGGGCAACTTTGGGCAAATTACTTCCCCTTTTCATGTCCCAATTTCTGAATTTCTCCCTCCTTTAAACAGTTTAGATGAGAGTAGTAGTTCTCACCCTTTCAGTCCCTCAACACACTGGAAAATCACACCATGATTAGCAGCAGAAGCTTAGTTAGGGAGGGATTCTCAAGGAGGCAAGTGGCAGAATCTCAAAGGGGCTTCAGTGTGGTTTGAACAAACTAGGAGATTTCCAGTTATTATAAAAGTTATCACATTCTTAGTGTGTACCACATGCTATGTTAAGTGCTTTGCATGAATTATTTTATCTTCACAATAAATTAATGAAATAGGAAAAATTTGGTTCTCTCATGTAGAAATGAGGAAATGGAAGCTCAGACAGGTTAACTAGATTGTCCAAGATCAAACAGCTAGCAAGTTATAGTATTGAATTCTACCCAACCTATCACTGATCCTGGAGCTTGCCCTCTTCAGTTCAGTTCAGTTCAGTCACTCAGTCGTGTCCGACACTTTGCGACCCCATGAATCGCAGCACGCCAGGCCTCCCTGTCCATCACCAACTCCTGGAATTCACTCAGACTCACGTCCATCGAGTCAGTGATGCCATCCAGCCATCTCATCCTCTGTCGTCCCCTTCTCCTCCTGCCCCCAATCCCTCCCAGCATCAGAGTCTTTTCCAATGAGTCAACTCTTCGCATGAGGTGGCCAAAGTACTGGAGTTTCAGCTTTAGCATCAGTCCTTCCAAAGAATACCCAGAACTGATCTCCTTTAGAATGGACTGGTTGGATCTCCTTGCAGTCCAAGGGACTCTCAAGAGTCTTCTCCAACACCACAGTTCAAAAGCATCAATTCTTCGGTGCTCAGCTTTCTTCACAGTCCAACTCTTGCATCTATACATGACCACTGGAAAAACCATAGCCTTGAGTAGATGGACCTCTGTTGGCAAAGTAATGTCTCTGCTTTTCAATATGCTGTCTAGGTTGGTCATAACTTTTCCTCTTACCTCTATATTATATTGTTTTCTATTCCCCCTCCACTCATCCCCTGCAGTCCATCAAACATACAACTGATAATGTAAGTTTGTTGAGTCCCTCCCACGTCTAAGATTTGTGTCCTTAACTTTATGCTCAGGCTAAACTTCAGCTGAGGACTGATTTGGTGCTGGGTAAAAGAAGGATGTAGAAGAGGAAAGAAAATTAGGATTCATTGTGTACCTGCTCTTCTTCCCATGCTTTGCTAGATAATTTCTATACACCTACCATCACCTTTAGTCCTTACAACTAGTCTTACAAGATGGGAATTTTATCCCCATTTACAAAGAAGGCTCAGAGAAGTTAAGACACTCGCCTAAGGTCACAGAGACCATGAGGGGCAAAAGCTGAGATTCAAACCAACTCTTCTGACTCCATATTTCTTCCTCATGCCTTTAAACACTGTGTACAATATGCTGGAGGGTAGCAATAAATAGGTGAGTCAGGATGAAATAAATGTCACAGTTGATACCCACACTGCAGGTCTTTCTCTAGGAACCTGAGCTGTACGCGTCTCACTATCATCCTGTATATTCCTCCTGCAGAATTGCGGTGGCTCAATGGAAGCAGGCAACACCAGTAAGTTCAGTGAGTTCTTCGTGGGCCTCACCAATGACCCTCAGCTTCAGCCCATCTTCTTTGCCCTCTTCTTCCTCATCTACGCAGTCATGGTGGTTGGAAACCTGGGCCTCTTTGCTTTCATTGTGGTGTGCTCCCGACTCCACACTCCCAGATATTTCTTCCTCAGCAACCTGTCCTTTCTTGCCTTTGTTATTCTTCAGTCACAGTCCCCAAAATGTTGATGGAGTTTTTCTCTGGTTGCCAAACCATCTCCTTCTCTGGTTGAGTGATCCAGACAACTTGCTTCGTGATCTTTGCTGTCACTGAGTTCTTCCTCTCGGCCTCCATGGCCTATGACTGCTACATAGCCATCTGCCACCCTCTACTCTACCATGCAATCATGTCTCCGAGGCTCTGTTGCAGCTAGTGACTCCCAGCTATGCAGTGGGCCTGACGAATACAGTGCTCCTCACTAGCTCAACCTTTCATCTCATCTTCTGTAAGTCCCATGTCATCACTCATTACTTCTGTGATATCCCTCCCCTTTTATAACTCTCCTGCTCTGACACACAGGTCCTTCAGCTTCTCCTCTTTGCCTGTGGTGGTTTTAATGTGTCAGTGCCCCTCACAGTAGTCCTGGACTCCTACACTTGTGTCTTTATGGCTATCATCAGAATCCCCTCAGCCCAGGGCAAACACAAGACCTCCACTTGTACATCCCACCTGACTGCTGTCAGCCTGTACTATGGAACCACTGCGTTCATTTACTTGCACCCAACCTCTGAGTACTTACTAGGCAGGGGCAGGCTGGTCTCTGTATTCTACACAGTGATCATCCCCGTGCTTAACCCCATGATCTACAGTCTGAGGAACAAAGATGTGAAGGAAACACTTGAGAACATTCTCAAGAAGGCCTCACAATTCTTCTCGCACCCCATACCCAGATTTCCATGATATTCTATGCAGTAAAGGAAGGACAGAGAAGGGAAGGAGCAGCAGGTGACATATTTTTGGCCACCAACCGTGTCTCAAGCATTATTCTAGGAATTTTAAATAGATTATGCTTTGAATCTTCTCCCCAACTCTGGAAGTCAAGTATTATTGTATTAGTTTTAGAGATGAGGAAACTGAGGTTCTGAATGGTTTGGTGATTTGTTCAAGGTCATATAGCTAGAATGCGGTTCGATTTAGGACCTAGGTTTCAATTTGGGACCATTTGAAACTCCCTTCCTATTGCATTACACTTTCTGCATGAGGCAAGATGCCACTCTCTCTATTAACCTTCAGGGTCAAATGTTTCTGAAGTTTTTCCCTTTCTGGTAAATCTTGTATCTCATATTTGTAATAGATTCAGTACCCTAAGACCTACTCCTTTTCTTTACCTGTGGCTTTGTATCATGCCTTATCTGGTCATTACATTAATCGAACACATTGTGTACAGAGCCCTATACCAGATGCAGGGGTGGAGAGGGATAACAACGGAGAAATCTATGGACTAACTTTTGGCACCTTTCAATTTATTTAGAGGAAGACAGAAGATCTCACCCAAAAGGCAACCGAACTATGACTTTTCATTTAAATTGACACTTATTGAGTTCTTTCTATGTGATAAATGCCAAATCAGTTACCTCATAATCCTCTTCCTAAAAGATTGCTCCCATTTTACAGATGAGAATGTGTGTGTGCTCAGTTGCTTCAGTCTTGTCTGACTTGCAACCCTATGGGCTGTAGCCCACCAGGCTCTTCTGTCCATGCAATTCTCCAGGTAGGAATATTGGAGTGGATTGCCATTTCCTTCTCCAGGGGATCTTCCCAACTCAGGGATCAAACCCACATCTTTTATGTCTCCTCCATTGGCAGGCAAGTTCTTTACCACTAGCGCCACCTGGGAAGCCCATCCTCATCTCACAGATGAGAATACTGTAGCTAAAAGCATTAAGTAACTCACTCAAGGTAGCACACAGCTAAATAATGATGAATATAGGATTTGAATCCAGGTCTGTTTGTCCAAAAAGCTGATGTTTTCCCATTCTGCTGTATCACCTCCTGGATTACTAGAGTGCCTATTAATAACCACCAAGGGATATAAGCTGTGAGCCTGGGACTCAAGGCAAAAGAAACAGAATGAATTGGGTTCATAAGAGAGCCTCTAGGAGGAGGTGGGTGGTTGAAATAAAATCTATGAAGAATGAGGAGTGGTAGGAATGGATGAGTAGTGAAGGGAACTGGGAATCAAAGAATGAGATAAAAGAATCTAGATGCATAAAAGGTTGGTTTGGTTGGAATAGGGTAGAAGGCACATTTAGAAGCAAAGGTTATTGACAAAATGGGGAGATGGTTGGGTAGGGTTGATATACTTTCTCTGTAGGTCTTACGAACATCTAAGCAATTCCTTACTACCATAAGTGAGAAAGTTCTAAATAGAGCTCTGTTTTCCCTAATTTGACCCAAGATGGCTTTGGGTGTGTGGCTACCTACAATTGTGGTAAGAATCGAGTTTTATGAAAGCCAAGACCTCCATAGAACTTTACTCTGCCTTTACTGTGTTTTCTGCCTATAGCCCACGCTACTCAGATTGGCCAGACAACCAACAAATATGAGGCGTTGGTCACAAGAAGCTATCAGGGAATTCCTTCCAGACTCAAAGCTTGTGGTCAAGTTAGGGTTGGGCAAGGGCCTAACAAGTGTGACCTAGTGTAGTTGCTTCAAGTCTAAAGGCAGCCAGACCTAAAGGGGGATCTTATTTTTAAGACACCTTCCTTTTTGGGAGTTCCTCTGTCATAGAGCAGACTTTTCTCTATTTTATTGTTTGCATGGACTATTGCAGTAGCCTCTTAACTGAACTCATGGACTCCAGGCTTGCCCTGACCTGTTTATCCACCATACAGATGCCTTATGATTATTCTAAGCAGAAGTTTGACTGTATCTATTGTTCTACTTTAACCTCCTCATTGGCTTTTCATTGTCCTTAGAATAAACTTCAAATACTTTAACTTATAGGTCCTCCACAATCAGGATCTTATCTCTCAAACTTTGTCTTTCACAAGCCCTCTTCCCATCCCCATACTTCACATCCTTCCCTTTGCACTTACTCTTTGCTTCATTAACAGCACCCTCACTTTTCATCAGTGAAATATCTTCCCCATATTTCTAATCATGACCTTCCTCCTGAACTGACAAAAACTGTTCACCCCTTCCTTGAAACTTTAGAACCAATAATTACAGCCTGCAAGCATCCTATTTTACCATATTCTATTCCACTTTTCTTACCCTCATATCTTGCTTCCTCTACTGATGGTATGCTTGGTAGAGGATGACCAAGGTGTCTCATAGCTATATAACCACCTCAGTGCCTGGAGCAAAGTTGTCATTAATGAAATATTGTTCACAGGAAGAATAAGAACTTTTTACTGGGCTTTGCCCTAGGCATTTGTGTCTACTTCTGAACTCTCTGAAAAGCCAGAGGTATGTTACTAACTCACCCCTCCTTTCCCTTTTCAATAGTCTACCTCCTATCCAGTATTTACTTCCAGACCTTTTCTTATGCCTCTGCCAGCCTCCCCCGCCCCCCCGAACTATAGCATAGCATTTGCAAATACATTGCTGTCTATTGATTTGATGTCTGTTGTATTCCCAACTAGATTAAAGCTCTTTCGGGAAATGGATCACATCTGTATTTTATTTTTCCAGTGATAGCAAGCTGTGTAAAACAAGTGCCCATTGGGTGAACAAGTATGTATGTGCCTGTAGCAGAAGAGGGTTTGTGTGGAGCTCAAAGAGGGGTAGAGTTAACTAGATATGAGTAGAAGAAGGGAATAGGGAGCTAGCATTTATTGCAAGCCTAGTAAAGGCCAGGCACTATGATAAATCCTCAGATTATTGCATTTATTTATTTATTTTTTTTAATGAAGCATATTTGATTTTATTTTATTTTTTAAACTTTACATAATTGTATTAGTTTTGCCAAATATCAAAATGAATCCGCCACAGGTATACATGTGCTCCCCATCCTCCTCCCTCCCCATACCATCCCTCTGGGTTGTCCCAGTGCACCAGCCCCAAGCATCCAGTATCGTGCATCGAACCTGGACTGGCAACTCGTTTCATACATGATATTTTACATGTTTCAATGCCATTCTCCCAAATCTTCCCACCCTCTCCCTCTCTCTCAGAGTCCATAAGACTGTTCTATACATCAGTGTCTCTTTTGCTGTCTCGTACACAGGGTTATTGCATTTAATCATCACAACAAATTGACTTAAAATTTTAAAAGTTAAGACTTTGTATTTTTAGAGTGATATTGGGTACACAGCAAGATTCAAGAAAGAGTACAAAGAGTCCCTTTATATATCTTCTGCCGCTACATATACATAGACTCTCTGATTATCAATATTCCTCACCAGAGTTGTACATTTGTTTCTACTGATGAGCCTACACTGACACATCATAATTACCCAAAGTTCATAGGTTACATTAGAGTTCATCTTGGTGTTATATATTCCAGAGTTCAACAATGTGATTTTTATCTGGAGTGTCAGGGAATTTGTGGCTTGCTCATTACACATATACAGCCAGTATGGGATAGAGTCATAATTTTGAACTCAAGTCTGTCTGAATTTAGAGCTTTCATGTTTAACTACCTTTCCAACCTTCATTGGAGTGATCACTTTTTCTAAAATCCTAGATTTGTGCTATACACATGTGGCATCAAGGCACTGAGAGAAGAACACTGGAGACTGAGTCAGTAGCAACACATTTTCTTTAGATTGAGCCTTTGCTTAACACATCTTAGACTCAGAGGGAAGAAATAAATAAAGATAAGGAAGGAAAAAAGGAAGAAAGGGAGGGAGGGAAGGAAGAAAAGAGGAAAGAAGGAAAGAAAATATCCTGAAATGTCCTGTCATTCCATTCATTTAGAAAGTGTACAGGTGGGAGTGGAGGGCCACTGCACCCTCTGGTCTACTCTTAGCACTTTCTCCTAAAACTAGACCCAGGAAGGAGAAGGAGAGATTTCCCAACAATCACTTTAGCCTCTTGCTCAGATACCTCAGAAAATATCACTTCTCATATGAAAATGCCAAAACTTTCTTAGAAACATATTTTAAGAAAGGGGTTCTTGACAGTGTCTAGAATCTTTAAGGATTTTGACAGTAGCCGTGTGTTCTTTCAACAACTTCATTAGATTACAATGCCCGGGAGCCCTGCTTAGCTGAAGCAAGGTTGTTAAAGTCTGGTCTGGTAATTTCTTACTCCACTCTGAGACCATTGTCTCTTTGGTGACTTGAAGAAAGTTCCCAAGAGATGCACATTCTAGAAGCAACTGCTTTTCCTTATGAATGAGATGACTCCTAATTTTCAGTGCCCTTGCCTAGGTGATATGACCTCATCAACTTGATTTATTTTACTATTCCTTGTTTGGGCTTCATTCTAAACAATGTGCCTCATCCTCCAAAACCAAGGTATCTTGAGAGCATATTGTGAGGACAGGGCTTGGATTTACTAATTTTATGTATACTAGTAATAACAACCAAGCAAAAGCACTTCTGGATGATTGAAAGAAAGTGAAAGTGAAAGTCATGGCCAACTCTTTGCAACCCTAGGCCAGATTTCTCTAGGCCAGAATACTGGAGTGGGTAGCCTTTCCCTTCTCCAGCAGATCTTCGCAACCCAGGGATCAAACCCAGGTCTTCCACAATTGCAGGCAGATTCTTTACCAGCTGAGCTAGAAGGGAAGCCTAAGAATACTGGAGTGGGAAGATCCAGCAGATCTTTCCGACCCAGGAATTGAACCAGGGTCTCCTGCATTGCAGGTGGATTCTTTACCAACTGAGCTATCAGGGAAACCCTCTGGAAGACTGAGTGCCTACAATCCCAGAACTTACTGTTCTACACACAATTTCTCATTCCATTTTATACACAGAGAAACTAAGCCTCTGAAAGGTGAAATAATTTGACAGAACAAGAGAAAATTTGACAGATTCTTATTACTAGAAGGGAAATTTTAACACACCCTTCTCAGAAATTAATAAAGCAGATATGGAAGAATATGTAATATTAAGCAACACAATTATGAAGTTTGAGTTAATACACAAACACACATACATAACAAGTCTTGGCACCCCCAAATATAGGACACACATTATTTTCAATCACATTTGAAACATTTACAAAACTGGAACAGAAGGCAAGTATCAAAGTAAGTCTCAATTTTTAAATAAGCAATATCATATTAATAACATTCTCATAAAAATGCAATAAAATACAAAGTAATAAAAAATACCCCCGAAGCCCCATATACATTTAGACAAAAAACCCCTTTAAATGGAGTAAAGAAAAAATTTAATTAAAATTACACAGTTATTATTGAATGACATATCAAATTGTAGAGTATAACTGATATAATATAAGAAAATGTGATGCATGCAATATGAAACAAAATAGTTGAATATTAATATGTTAAACACTCAACTAAATAAGTTAGAAAAGAATCATGAAGCAAATCAGAAGAAAGTAAAAGAAAGAAATATTAAAACAGAAATTAATGAAATAGGAAACAAAAATAAAAATGCTTAATAAAGCCAAAACCTAATTTGATGAAAAGCTTAATGAAAGAGACAATATTCTGATAAGATTGAATAAGTAAAAAAAGAAATTAAGACCTGATCAATTTCATTATGATCAATGAAAATAGGATATTACTAAATAAACATTTTAGATTTCAAAATAAGAGCATGTATGAAATGTCTTGGGAGAAGGAAATGGCAACCCACTCCGGTATTCTTGCCTAGAGAATCCCGTGGACAGAGGAGCCTGGTGGGCTGCTGTCCGTGGGGTCACACAGAGTTGGACACGGCTGAAGCGACTTAGCATGCATGCATGCATTGGAGAAGGAAATGGCAACCCACTCCAGTATTCTTGCCTGGAGAATCCTGGGGACAGAGGAGCCTGATGGACTGCCGTCTATGGGGTCACACAGAGTCAGACACGACTGAAGCAACTTAGCAGCAGCAGAATGAGATATTTGCTTTAAATATTTTGCATGAAATAAAAATTATGCCAATGAATATAAAAACTTTGATAAAAAATTCTGTTATTGTTGTTAAGTCACTAAGTCGTGTCTGACTCTTTGCGACCCCATAGACTGCAGCCTTCTAGGCTCCTCTGTCCTCCACTATCTCCTGGAGTTTGCTCAAATTCATGTTCATTGAGTTAGTGATGTTACCTAACCATTTCATCCTCTGCCACCCCCTTCTCCTTTTGCCTTCAATCCTTCCCAACATCAGGGTCTTTTCCAATTAGTTGACTCTTAATTCTGTAGAAAAATACAAATTAACAAAATTTTATTCAAGAATGAGTTGAAAACATGGGTAGATCAGTAGACACAAAGAAATTCAGTCAGTATCCAAACTCTCTGCCACCAAAGATTCAATCCCATATTCTTTTACAGGTAAGTTTTATCAAGCCATCACATAACAGGCAATTTCTACATCATATAAAATGTTCCAGAGAATAGAAAAAGAGGAAAGCTACCCAATCTATTTCATGTTCATAAAACCTTAATACCAAAACCAGACAAACTTGTTAAAAGACCAAAAATTATATGCCAATCTCACTTTTGATAAAGATCTCAAAAGTCCTAATTAAAATATTAGTTAATTGAACTCAATAAGTGTATAAAAATAATATGATACAATCAAGTGGGCTTGTTTTCAGGAATTAAAGGGTAGTCTAACCTTAGAATATCTATTACTACAAGTCACTACTTAAGCTGATGAAAGAGAAAATAATAAGTACTCATCTCAATAGTTTTAAAAAATTAAATGAAATTCAACCACTCTCTGAGGAAAAGAAAAACCTCTAAACAAATCAAAATAGAGAGAAAAGTTTAATCTGACAAGGATTTCTACAAAAAACCTACAATAAACATTATGATTAATGTAGAAGCTTTAGAAACATTTTCTTCAGTGCCATGAACAAGATGAGGATAACTGCACTCCAAATTATTATTAAACACTGCATTGGAGAGATCATTGTCAATTCAATAAGACAAAGAATAGAAGTGGATTTAAGTGCTGGAATGGAAAAATGTCATTTAGACTACTTAATTGGTTACATAGAAAATTAAAGAGAATTTTTAGACAAATTATTTTAACTATTAAGGGAGTTCATGAATATTGCTGCATAGAAGATATTTTTTTAAAAGTCAATAACAACCTTATACAGTAGCAAAACTGATTAGAAAACATAATTTTTAATAGTTACCATTCACTGGCTAAAAATAAAGAAAACTGATAACATCAAGTGATTTGAGGATGTGGTACAACTCTCAGAACTTTGCATATATTGCTGTTGGAAATGAAAAATGGTATAGTCATTTTACAAAAGAGATTGGCAATTTTTATAAAGTTAAACATGTATATTTGACCCAGTAACCCCACCATAAGAATTTATCAAGGAGAAATGAAAACATGTCCACACAAAGACTTGTCATGTGATGTTTATAATAGGTTTATTCATTATAGCTAAAGCCTGACACAACCACAAGCAGATGAAAGGATAAACAACATGAGGTGGTGAATAGATCGCTCAGTCGTGTCCGACTCTTTGCAACCCCATGGACTGTAGGCCACCAGGCTCCTCCCTCCAAGGGATTCTCTAGGCAAGAGTGCTGGAGTGGGTTGCCATTTCCTTCTCCAGGGGAAATTCCTGACCCAGGGATTGAACCCGGATTTCCCACATTCCAGGCAGACGCTTTAACCTCTGAGCCACCAGGGAAGCATACAAAAGAATACTACTCCGCAATAAAAAGGAAACTACTGACACAAACAAAAACATGGGTGAGTCTAAAAAATATTATGCTGAGTAAAAGAAGTCAGGCACAGAGGTCTGTCTACTATCTAATTCCACTTATATAAAATTCTAGAAAAAGATCAACTATTGTGAAAATCAGCCAGGGAGCCAGTGTGAGTTGGAAGAGATTCACTTCAAGGGGCATGAGGAAACTTTTTGGAGAGATGGAACTGTTCTACATCTTGATTGCAGTTACCATTACACAATGATATACATTTCTCAAAACTCATCACATAATTGGTGCATTTTATTGTTTGCAAATTACACCTTAATAAAACCAGTTAAAATAAAGCTACCATTCAGGACTTTCTTCGTGGAACAGTGCATAAGCATCCACCCATAAGTTCAATCCCTGGTCGAAGAAGATTCCACATGCTGCAGAGCAACTAAGCCCCTGGGCCACGACTACTTAGCCTGTGCTCTAGATCCCAGGAGCTGCTGCCACCACTTAGCCCACACGCTTCAACTAATGAAGCCCGGGGGCCTAGAGCCTGTGCTCTGCACCAAGACAGGATCCCACTCACTGCCACTAGACAAAGCCCATATGCTCCAACAAAGACCCAACACAACCAAAAATTTAAAAAAAAAAATTAAAAAAAAAAGCTGAGTGCTAAGTCGCTTCAGTCATGTCCAACTCTTTGCAGCTCTATAGACTGTCGCCCACCAGGCTCCTCTGTCCATGGGGATTCTCCAGGCAAGAATACTGGAATGGGTTGCCGTGCCCTCCTCCAGGGCATCTTCCCCACACAGGGATTGAACTTGTATCTCTTATGTCTTCTGCATTGGCAGGAGGGTTCTTTACCACTAGCGCCACCTGGGAAGCCTCATATTAACAAGCAACACTATTAACCTAAGTAACACTCTAACAAAAGATGCCCATGATCTTTGTGGAAAATATTATAAGCACTACTGAAGGACATAAAAGAAGACTTCAATAAAAGGAGATACATACCATGTTTACATATAGAACAATTCATTAGCTTAAAGATGTCCACAGTTCCAAAAATTTACCTATCAGTTCAAAGCAATTCCAAACAAAGTTCCAACAGGATTTTTCATGAAACTTAACAAGTTGATTCTAAGTGCGTGCGTGCTCAGTCGTCTGACTCTTTGCCACCCCACAGACTGTAGCCCACCAGGCTCTTCTGTCCATGGGGATTCTCCAGGCAAGAATACTGGAGTGGGTTGCCATGCCCTCCTCCAGGGGATATGCCCAACCCAGGGATCGAACCCACATCTCTTGTGTCTCCTGCACTGGCAGGCAGATTCTTTACCAACAGTGCCACCAGGGAAGCCCCAAGTTGATTCTAAAATTCATATAAAAATTGACACCAAAAATATCCAAGACAATTAGGAAGAAGAATAAATAGGAAGTATTTATCTTACAGATATCAAGGCTTAGAAAACTATAGTAATTAAAATAATGTGATACTTGCATAGAGAGAGACAAACAGATCAGTTGGAGAAAAAAGAGACCCAGACACAAATCTGAGAATACAATGGATACCTGAACAATACGTGGGTTAGAGATGCCAACAGTTCTTATAGTCAGAAACCCATATATAATTTACAATCGACCCTTCATATACACACAGTTCCTTCATATCCCTGGTTCCACATTCATAGATTCAGCCACTAATAGTGCGGTACTGTAGTATTTACTGTTGGAAAAAAAATCCACAAATAAAAATTAGACCCATGCAGTTCAAACCCATGTTGTTCAAGGATCAACTGTATATGACAGAACTGGCATTGTAGATCATGAGAAGAAAGGATGGACTAGTCAATAAATGGTATAAAAATAATTGCTTATTAATACTGAAACAAATAAAATTAATTCCTATATTTCATCATATATGAAATACATTCAAGGTGGATTCAATAACAATGGTTTTTTAAAAAAACTTTTAAAATTCAAACAAAATTCAGAATAATATATTAATGATATGGGGGTAGGAAAGGATTTTTTAAATAAGGCACAAAAAACACAAATTGTAAATGATTGATAAATTTGACCACATCATAAGAAATAAAACCTTCCGCTTTTCTATGCTATAAAACAATGCAATAAGCAAAGTTAATAGGTAAGTAACAGACTTGGAGAAGATATTTGCAACAAATATACAATAGACAAATACAGACTCCATAAAGGGCTACATTTATTAAACAACAATCCAAATTAACAATGGACAAAATACTGTTGGACAATGCACAAAAAAGAAAACCTGAATGGCCATTAAAAAGATGAAAACACGCTTTCATCCTTACTAATAATCAGGGAAATGCAAATTAAATTAGCACAGAGATACTATTGCATCAGATTACCACAAATAAAAACATCTGCCAATACCAAATGCCAGCAAGAATGTGAGGAAACTAGTAATTGTTTAGGCTACTTGTGGAAATATGTGTTTGCATATCCACTTTTGAGAGCAATTTGGTTGTACCTAGGAAATATGAAAACAAGAATATACCTTGAGCCTGCAATTCAACTCCAAGTTTCCTTTAAAAAGTATGAAAAACATATTCAAGAATATTCTTCACAATATTGTAATGGCTAAAGTTATTAACACAAATATTCATTTTTTCCTAGGCCAAAAAGTTACCAAGTTTCTAATATATAAGAATCTTCCATCCTTTTATTAATCTATCCAGTGCAACATCAAAGCAAAGATTTGAGAAAAATAATTTCAGTTGCAGGACTTTTATTCATAGCAAGTAAGTTACAAATAAAACCCAACAAACCCACAGTATTCAGTATAAGGAGAAGATAAATCAACAATGAGTGAACAAAGTGCAAGTATCAACAAGGATAGGTCTGAAGAAACAAATGTGAAGTGGTGGGGGTTGTAGGGAAGCAAGTAGCAAAATGTTATGCCATTTGTGCAAAATATAAAATACACAAAATACTATCACTATTGTTTAAAGATACCTTCTTATGTAGTAGGATAAAAACACAAACATAGAGGACATACAACACCTTTAGGACAGTGGATGCCTCTGGGGCTCAAGAGAAACGGGACTGGGGACAAAAGGAATTTTTGTATGTATACTGTTTTATTTCTTAGAAAACAAACTTAATGAAAATAAATAAATAATGGCTTATCCATATGCCAGTGCAGAATGTAAATGTTAAAATGAGTGAGACTGATCTATGTATGCAGATACAGAAATATCTCCAAAATATAGTAAATTTAAAAGCTCCCTGAAACTATTATGTATTGTACAATCACTTCTGTGTAAATATGAGAAAATGTAAATGTATATATATGCTGGTATAAGCATATATTAATAAAATTTCTTCAAGTACCCACAACAAAGTATAGTCGTTGCCTCTGGGGAGAGGGACTATTGGTCTGGGGTTGGAGGGAGCATTAGTTATACTGTTTTAATTATTCACCATGTGCAAATTATGTATTGTTCATTAAAGTTAGTTCTTGAAAAATTCATGAACTTAAAATCAAAGACCTGACACCTTGTATGATCCTTAGGTTGGTACTCTTTGTGTATTGAAGATTATGTAACATTTATTGAATTTTCTTTTAATAAAACTTTCTGCTGAGCCTTAGTGATGAGCATCTGGCAATTAGAGGGGAGGTGTCACTTTGGTGGGCTGTCCAGCTGAAACATTTTTTTCATTTCCCTCAAGGCCAAGAGCTACATCTGAGACATCACTGGGTCTCTGAATACAGACTTTTGCCTGTGTTAGTAAATTATATTAATACATCGATTCCTTCATCCTCTCATTTGTTTACTTATGTGATGAATGTTATTAGAGAACAATTATATTTCACTGCAAACATAAAGCTTTTCAAGCACTTTGTCCTTTAAGTAGATTTCTCTGGCATAGCCAGAGATTTAGGACTGCTGTTGTTTCTATGCGAAATGTGAGTTGACATCGAATAACTAAGTCACATGTGAACTTCAGGGTTATGATCCACTTATATATTTGCAAATACTTAGAAAAGTTATTTTCCTCCACAAATTGCTTTTGGCAAAGTTGAATAATGATGAAGGGACAAAATGGTCTTAGTGATAATGATAGTGATTTTACCATTGTCTGAAGCCATTGCCTCCCTTGCTTTTCCAATAACCATCATTCTTTCCTGAATCAACGTAACTGCCTCCTTACTGGACTTCCTGGTTTGAGTCTCCTCCTTTGTCTCTAGTTTATTTGCATATCCATCAAAGTATATAGTTTTCTAAAACACAAACATAGCTATGCGACCTCCATATTAGAAACCCTTCTCATTGACCTCAGGATAAGGCCGACACTCTTCAGGTTGGTGTACAGAGCCCTCCATCTCCTATGTCTGCCTACATCTCCAGCCTTCGTTCCTGTCACTCTTTACTCTTATATCTGACTGAAACTCTTCCCACCCACTTATTGGCTGGAAAGCCTTCTATTTATCCTTCAAAATCCAGTGTGTTGTAGAGATTAATGAAATCAGAGAAATAAAAATGCTTTGGAAAAATTCGCAGAGGAGGGGCCAGGTATGGTTTGCAAACTTCATAAGCAGATGGGGACAGTGGCGGTGGCGTGGGATAACAGAAGCAATGGTAATATCTCTACAAGTGCTCTGTTTTGTATGACACTTCACAAAGTCATCAAAGAAATGAGAGAGGCCTCCCTAAGTTTTATACAGAGAAGTTTTACTACCCCACCCAATTCTTTTCTATATAGCCTGGAAAGCATATAAACCTGCATTGAAAAATCTTACAAGGAGGTCAGATGCAATCAATCCACCAAGGATGAAAACATGACAAGGTAAATGCTTTTAAAAACTACTTCTGACAGCTTGTGTAAGAGGACTTTTGATTATAAAAACTGAAATCTAACTGTTGTGCTTTTAATTAGAATGTAGAATTCACTTAAAGTTGACTGAAGGCTTTAGGGAAAGGGATTTATACTGTTTTAAGGCTGCATTTATGATGTAAAACAAGTAAGAGTTTTATTTGCAGTTTCAGAAATTCAGGTATCTTTGAAGTTAAAGACAAAGCTATCCTTAACTTCTACTATCAGCAATATCATTAACACATCCCTCAAATATGATATTACTATGGCGTGTACAGATTTCTAGTTGTTAAAGTGTTTCCTGTACCTCATTTGAGTTCCACAGAAACCCTGTGAGGTCAGCAGGTCATTCCCATTCAAAATAGAACAGTTTGGGATTTAGTAAAGGTAAATGACAGAGAAGGCGATGGCACCCCACTCCAGCACTCTTGCCTGGAGAATCCCATGGGCGGAGGAGCCTGGTGGGCTGCAGTCCATGGGGCCGCTAAGAGTCAGACACGACTGAGCGACTTAACTTTCACTTTCCACTTTCATGCATTGGAGAAGGAAATGGCAACCCACTCCAGTATTCTTGCCTGGAGACTCCCAGGGATGGGGGAGCCTGGTGCGCTGCCGTCTATGGGGTCACACAGAGTCGGACACGACTGAAGCGACTTAGCAGCAGCAGCAGCAGCAGCAAAGGTAAATGACACACCAGATTGCACATGCAGCAGGAGATGCAAGTCTAGAACCTAGATTTTCTGTCACGAGTTTCATTCCTTTTTCACATTGTATCTTCTCCAAGCTACTGCTTGGTGTTTTAAGCAGCCTCTGGGGGCTGGCCTAAATGGATCATGGCTCTGACCTATATGACATGTCAGATGCTCCAACTTCCAATTTCACACTATTAGTCAGAAGTCACTGAATGGAAGTTCAGGATGTCATAAGAATCTAACATTGATCTCTCAATTAAAAAGCAAAGCTCCCCTGGGAGCCAAACTTAAAGATAATTGGTTTTCTTATTTGAACTGTATCTATCAGTCCCTGCTTGCAGAAGGTTGTAGGAGTGTTTAAAACACAGTTTTAAACAAGGCAAGCACTGTGCTCTTTCTAAACCCAAAGGAGGTCACTGCAGGAGCTAAACATGCTTTGGTCACAACCACCTGAAAACTGAAAAAGCCTTTCAGGTGAAGTACTCCTAGTTCTTCCTTTCTGAAGCTTGGTGGGCTCCAGGGAAGTTAGGGAGAAAAGTGTAATTCTGCAGATATAAAAGGAAAGGTTGTAAAGCTATGATTCTTAAGGTCCTGTTGGATATTTTTAAAGGACATATATTAATGTCTGTTATGATGTTACTGGATCTACTCCTGGTCAAGCAACATAATAGTGGTACAGCAAACCAGATACCTGTCTTAGCAATCTTCTCTGGTTTCTACTAAGTATTTCAGGCTCCACACACACAGATGGAACAAGACAGGCTCTGAGGTAGCAAAGTGAACATCTCTACCATGGGCTCATGTTAGCCATCTAGAATGGCTTAACTTTCCAAACTCAAGTAGAAGGGAAAAGATGAGGTAATTATCTTGATAATCCCTATACACACCCATTGTTATCCCCTTCTCCTCTTGTAAAAGATGATTGTTCTTTCTTGTCTGAAGATAATGCCTCCTCTTGTGTATTTGCCCATCAGTCCTCAGTCTGTCGCTCAGTCGTGTCTGACTCTCTGCAACCCCATGAACTGTAGCCTGTAAGTCTCCTCTGTCCATGGGATTTTTTTCAGGCAAGAATGCTGGAATGGGTTGCCATTTCTTCCTTCAGGGGATCTTCCTGATCCAATGATCGAACCTGCATCTCCCAAGTCTCCTGCTTTGGCGGGTGGATTCTTTACCATTGAGCCAACTGGGAAGCCCATATTTCCCAATCTCATCCCTTCTAGCCTCCCCTGAGACACTCCTTACTCCATCAGTCATCCCTTTGCATGTCTTTCATATTTACTTCTCTCTGGACTTAGACTCTTGATGGAGTTTCTCCCTCATTAACAAGCAAAATCAAGAATAAAGAAGAGTATCTTCTCTCAATTCTCTCTCTTCTACCTCTACTTTTTTTTTTTTTTTTTTGGCTCTCTCTCCCTCTCCTTTATTTCACCAATGGTCTTAATAAAAAAGCCACATCTGTTGTTATTTTACCCCCCTCCCCCGCCCATGTCAGTATGGTCAGGATTCTTGTCACAGCCCTCCAGTATTCATGGCACCTTCTTTACTAACAATTGTCATGGTTCTTTTCCTCCCTTGGACTCATGACATCACTCTCTTTGTTTCTCCCACTTTAACTCATTTAAAAAAATTCTCTGGAATTTCTTTCTCCAAAAATGTGTGTATGCTCCCCTCCTTTTCTGTCTTCAGCCTCCTACTCATTCTGTTCAAACAACCTTTCTGAAATCAATAGCCAACATGGTCCTTAGGTAACTGGACCTTTTGCCACATTAGTCCCTCTGCCTGAAATGCCTTCTCTTTTCTTCTTCTAAGAAGATACTAGTTTTTCTGGACAACTACCGTAGCTCTGAAACAGTTTACTTCATCCTACCTTCCAAATCCCTTTTTCCTAAAGCTGATTTCTTGTTACATCTTCATCATGGAGCTCTACCTCTCTTTCTGATATTTGTTGTCCAGCTCAGAGGATGGCAATGGCCACATGACTCCAATCATTCAGTTACTGGACAAAAATTCTTGGCTCATAATATGATTAGCATCTTGTAAATTCACATTTATTCCAATACACTTAAGATTAACTTTATCTCCAAGAGAAAGAGTTATAATTGAAATACAAGTATTGATACAATGTGGTAGTGTAGTAATCATCATATGCAGTTTTCTTATCTGAAAATCAGATGAGACCAATCAAAGACCTACTCCCAAATACCTCACAAAATTTGGGGGAAGATTAAAAATAATGATAGTTCTTTGAAAATTATTAAGCTGCTGACACATAAGTTACTAAACTGAAGGGAAATCTTTCTTCACGTACTTACGTATCACACATTAAGGGCTGGACACTGAAGAGAGACAGAAAGAGAGCAAAAAACATAAGAGCATGGTATAATAGAAGGAACAAGAATCAGAAAATAAGACTGGGTGTCATTTCTCAGTTTGTTACTAAATAGATCTGCTGCTGCTGCTGCTGCTGCTAAGTCACTTCAGTCGTGTCCGACTCTGTGCAACCCCGTAGACGGAAGCCCACCAGGCTCCCCCGTCCCTGGGATTCTCCAGGCAAGAATACTAGAGTGGGTTGCCATTTCCTTCTCCAATGCATGAAAGTGAAAAGTGAAAGTGAAGTCGCTCAGTCGTGTCCGATTCTTAGCAACCCCATGGACTGCAGCCTACCAGGCTCCTCCGTCCATGGGATTTTCCAGGCAAGAGTACTGGAGTGGGGTGCCATTGCCTTCTCCAAAATAGATCTGAGATCCTAAGAAAGACAAATTACCTACCTGAATTTTCTTTTTTAGTTACAAAATTAAAGGGTTGGTCAAATGATATTTTTAATGTCCTTTTTGTGTGGATCACAATAAACTGTGGAAAATTCTAAAAGAGATGGGAATACCAGACCACCTGACCTGCCTCTTGAGAAATATGTATGCAGGTAAGAAAGCAACAGTTAGAACTGGACATGGAACAACAGACTGGTTCCAAATAGGAAAAGGAGTACGTCAAGGCTGTATATTGTCACCCTGCTTATTTAACTTCTATGCAGAGTACATCATGAGAAATGCTGGGCTGGAGGAAGCACAAGCTGGAATCAAGATTGCCGGGAGAAATATCAATAACCTCAGATATGCAGATGACACCACCCTTATGGCAGAAAGTGAAGAGGAACTAAAGAGCCTCTTGATGAAAGTGAAAGAGGAGAGTGAAAATGTTGGCTTAAAGGTCAACATTCAGAAAACGAAGATCATGGCATCTGGTCCCATCACTTTATGACAAATAGATGGGGAAACAGTGGAAACAGTGTCAAACTTTATTTTTCTGGGCTCCAAAATCACTGTAGATGGTGATTGCAGCCATGAAATTAAAAGACGCTTGCTTCTTGGAAGGAAAGTTATGACCAACCTAGATAGCATATTCAAAAGCAGAGACATTACTTTGTCAACAAAGGCCCGTCTAGTCAAGGCTATGGTTTTTCCAGTAGTCATGTATGGATGTGAGAGTTGGACTATAAAGAAAACTGAGTGCAGAAGAATTGATGCTTTTGAACTGTGGTGTTGGAGAAGACTCTTGAGAGTCCCTTGGATTGCAAGGAGATCCAACCAGTCCATCCTAAAGGAGATCAGTCCTGAGTGTTCATTGGAGGGACTGATGTTGAAGCTGAAACTCCAATACTTTGGCCACCTGATGCAAAGAGCTGACTCATTTGAAAAGACCCTGATGCTGGCTAAGATTGAGGACAAGAGGAAAAGGGGACGACATAGGATGAAATGGTTGGATGGCATCACCAACTCAATGGACATGGGTTTGGGTAGACTCCGGGAGTTGGTGATGGACAGGGAGGCCTGACATGCTGCGGTTCACGGGGTCGCAAAGAGTCGGACACAACTAAGGGACTGAACTGGAACTGGAACTTGTCTTTAATAAACAATAGAAGGAAGGAAATGGAAGAGGCGTATCATAGAGTCCCTCATTACAACTTCTGTTTCAAATATTCCCCAACTCTCTTGTCTCTCTTTTCTTCCATTGTTTTCATTTGTCAACCTCCAAACCTGATTGAATCCAACTATTTGCCTACTCCACCCTAGTAGTCAAACATTTCCAGCAAAGATCATCTAAAAAAGCAGTGCAGTTACACCTTAAACGTGTGCTCTCAAAGATTAAATGCCACTCAAAACTGCCTGGAAATTTTAGTGTTTTTTTCTAGAAAGATAGCATTTTCATTTGTAAATATGACTATTTTACAGTTTTTCCTCTGCCCTCAAACCTCCCATATGTCTTCCTTTATCTTCACTTTTACATGATAACATCTTCTTCTACTTCATTGAGAAAACAGAAACCACTAGAAGTGGAGTCCATCATCTTCCTAAGATTAAATGTTGCAACCTAACTACATCTATTTACTCTAGCCTTCCTCTAAAAAGATGAAGTTTCTATGCCCTTACCAAAGTTTAAACCCTCCACTTTTGCTCTGTTTCCCATCTGCTCTCACTTTATAGGAGATTTCATTCTTAAAATTACCTCCTCATTTACCTATGTATCATCAATAACCCATCTATGCTGGATCATTCTCATCAGCATGCGAAAGAGAAAGTCAATGCTTATCTCTCTAGAGTTACCACTCAATTTCTCTGTTCCCCTTCAGTCTCCACCACTTTACTGAATCTATTATCCATGTAACCAAACATAAGAGACTATTCTGTGTCTTCATCTTAACCCCATACCAGCTTTTAACACAATCAATAACTTTTTTGAAACACAGCTTCTGTTATTGTATTTCATCCAGGTTTACATCCCATCTCACTGATTCTTCCTTTTCAGTCTCTTATCCTTACTTTTCCTCCTGACAGACCTAAGAGAAAGAGGATCTTAAAGCTCAAGGTAGCACATTCTTGTGTATCTATAATCTCTCTGCAGGTCATCTTGTTCATTTTCATGGCTTTGAGTATTATCTATATTCTGATGATTCCTAAATTTATATCCTACTCCAGCCATCTCATGTGGCCTCCACATTCTCAAATCCAGCTGTCTGCTTCTCCTTTCCACTCAGAATTCTCATAAACAAACATCATAAGCTTAATACCTCCAAATTGAACTGTCTTTTCCCTAAACGTCTCTCTATATTATCACTGTTAAAATAAATGGAACCAGTTGCTCAAACCAGAAACCCAGGAGTATTCTTGACTTGTTAAAAAAATTCTTGCCTTTTTCAGCATTTTATTTTAAGCACCTTTCAAAGAGTTTGGCATATAGTAGATACTCAATAAGTTTTGTTGAATGGATGAATGAATGTATTAGACGCCTAATATGGACCAGTGATTGTGGAAATCATGTTACACAGAATTCATATTCTGTTCTGTAGATGAGGGAACTGTAAGATAAGTGATGTGACTTATTCAAAGGCACACATCATTCAGTGGCAGAGCTGGAATTTGAATTTAGGTATGATACCATATCATATCCCTACCATTGTGCTTCCCAGGTAAAGAATCTGCCCACAATGCAGGAGACACAGGTTCTATCCCTGGGTTAGAAAGATCCCCTGGAGAAGGAAGCGGTAACCCACTCTGATATTCTTGCCTGGGAAATCCCATAGACAGAGGGGCCTGGCGGGCTACAGTCTATGGGGTCACAAAAGATTTGGACAAAATTTAGCAACTAAACAACAATGCCTACCATCACTAATTCACCCTCACTTCATTATACCTCCTCTACTCATGTTTAGAGAACTTACTATCAAATAAGTTTTAAGAACTATCATTCCACATTTGAAATGCATTTCATATAATTTAATTGGAATAGAATGTCTAAAACAGGAAAAAATTTGACCAGACTTTGTACAATTTACAAGTAAGTCATTCATAATATTCATTACTGGTGGTAACACCTCTAGCAGCAATAGAAACAACCAGAGTAAACTCTTCAAGGATAGAACATTTTGCCTCTATTAAAAAATAAATGTGCATATTCATGTGTCATAATCATGGTCTCAAAGGCCCATACATTCTATATATGTAAGGTATGAAGGGATAATTGAAGTCATAGATTAACTTTCCAAATGGCCTCTGGGATTGTGGTGAAATTTATTAATTAAAAATCTTGAACATCCAGGAAGAAGCCAATTATGCTTGATATATATGATGCCTCTAAGCAGTTTGATTTTTTTCTAAAAATAGAATTTGATCAATGGTCGTTCTTTCTTTCTTTTTTTTAGATCCAAGTCATGGCTAGCAGTGAAGAAGAAAATATGACTCAAATTTCTGCATTTATCCTTTTGGGTTTTGGGAATCTCCATAGTGTTCAGTATCTTCTCTTTGGGGTATTTTTGGTCATCTATGTGCTGACTCTCATGGGCAATATTGTAATCGTAACTGTGGTTTTGGCTGATCTCTCTCTTCATTCTCCTATGTATTTCTTTCTTGGCCACTTCTCCTTCCTAGAGATTGGCTACACCACTACCATTGAGCCGATGATGCTGAGGACATTGCTGTCAGATCATGTGCCTATTTCCTTCCCTGATTGTGCTCGCCAGTTTTATTTTTTTTGCTGCTCTGGTAGCTACAGAATGCTTCTTACTGGCTGTAATGTCTTATGATCATTTCATAGCCATCTGCAACCCATTGCATTATTCCAGCCTCACGGACCACTGGGGTTGCTTACAGCTACCTGCTGCCTCTTGAGTGGCTGCGTTTCTGGCACCCATCCTTCTCATGGTCCTCATTTTTCGGTTAACATTCTGTGCTGCCAATGAAATTGACCACTTCTTCTGTGATCTGAAGCTCATCATGAAACTGGCCTGCACTGATACACAAATAGCTGAGATAACTTCTTTTATATGCACCTCTTTATTTGCCCTTGACCCCTTTCTGCTAACTCTGGCTTCCTATACTCACATCATCTCCACCATTATAAGGGTTCCTTCTGTCACAAGAAAACAGAGAGCCTTCTCTACCTGTTCCTCCCATCTGACAGTAGTCAGTCTGTATTATGGGTCTCTGGGCATTGTCTATGGATTTCTATCAGGGCCTCAGAATGAAAACTTATTGAAGTTGCTTTCCCTTTTGTATACACTGCTTACACTTGCCCTAGACCCTATTATTTACACTCTAAGGAACAAGGATGTAAAAGTAGCTCTGAGAAAATTGGTATAGTGATTTGTGAAAAGAAAGGCTTATTTTTCTAGTAGTTCTTGGTACTTTCTAAGAATCCCAACAAAGTGAAAATCTTTCTACAGAGTCAAGAATAGTTAATGTGAAATTGATGGATTTTCCTTTGTCCCATGAACTTTCTCCACATTAATGAACAGGAAGGGTACGAAACTTTCTTTTGTTAAATAATTTGTAGGTACTAGGCACTATACTATTCTTTGCAAGGATTGTTGTACTAATCCCTCATGGCAACATAGTAAGGTAGATATTGTTATTATCCCTACTTTATATATATCACAACTGGCTCCTAGACATTAATTCACCTGCTCAAGACTATCCAGCCAGACAGTAATGCAAACAAAATATGAATTTGAGCCCAAGGTTTGTTTAACACCAAGTCCTTGATCTTTCCACTAACTGAGGGTAGCCCAGAATCCTGAAGTGTCCAAAACGGTTGTCTTCAACTATGGAAGATATTACTGCAGATGACTTTTCTTGAGGTAGCATGAGTTAGATGTTAGGTGAGAAGAAGGAGAGAAGTAATAAAATGCAATCAAAATCCCAGTGTGTCTCCTTTTCCTATCTGAAGTCTGGATAAAAATGCATGAGATAGAAATGTGATGGGATTAAAATTGGTTTGAGTTTTCATTTCAGTATCATTTTATTAGAACAAAAGATTAAAGTCAACCTTACTAGTTCAATAAATTGAACCACATCCAAACAATGTAATACAGTACACTCATAAACAAACAAAAACAAGATGAAAGAATGAATCAGCTCTACATGTGCTGTTATGGAAAGAGCTCCAAGATCTATTACTTGGACAAAAAGTAAGCTGCAAAACGCAATGTGTATAGTATGACATCATTTGTGTAAATAGAAGGTAAAGAATATGTATACTTAGTTGTGGATGCATAGACTGTTCTAGAAAGATGCATATGAATTTGGTGATCTCAACTGCTCTTTGGTAGAAAAATAAATGCAGGGGAAATGTAATTTTTGAGGTAAGAATCATATAAAGAATTCATGTTGATTTATGGCAAAACCAATACAATATTGTAAAGTTAAAAAATAAAATTAAAAAAAAAAGTAAAAAAAAAAAAAGAAATTACCTTTTGAAAATTCACCAAATTTAACAAATCCTTGTAAATTATACAAATGGCAAAATTGTTAAGCATGAAGTACTTATAGATACTTCGGAGGCTTCTCTTCTCTCACAAGTCAGTTATAATCTCTCTACGGGTAGGCACCTCGTCATTATTACTTTTGTATGTCCCCCATGCTGCTGCTGCTGCTGCTGCTGCTAAGTTGCTTTAGTCGTGTCCGACTCTGTGCAACCCCATAGACGGAAGCCCACCAGGCTTCCCCGTCCCTGGGATTCTCCAGGCAAGAACACTGGACCGGGTTGCCATTTCCTTCTCCAATGCATGAAAGTGAAAAGTGAAAGTGAAGTCGCTCAGTCCTGTTCGACTCTTAGCGACCCCATGGACTGCAGCCTACCAGGCTCCTCCGTCCATGGGATTTTCCAGGCAATGGGGTGCCATTGCCTTCTCCAATCTCCCCCATAGCACCCTAAATACCAAAAATGTGCACAGTATAGATGTTTAATTTAAAAATTGTTACTATCATCCAGGATAGGGGAACTCAACACCCAGTTAGCATAGAAATTTCTAATAACTTGATGCATTCCCATTTCTAGAATGGAAAACCCAAGGGGGAAAGTATGAGCTGTGCATGTGATGTTCTTCTTAGGCCACCA
Source organism: Bubalus bubalis (assembly GCF_019923935.1). Lineage (NCBI taxonomy): Eukaryota > Metazoa > Chordata > Mammalia > Artiodactyla > Bovidae > Bubalus > Bubalus bubalis. Next base: position 138,708,159 of record NC_059181.1, on the reverse strand, counting down.
TAGCAGTGCAACATTAAAGGCTGGCAAGGGGCTGGGCATGAAGTGAGAATGGTTTCTTAGGCTCTTCCTTGCACTATCACCAAGGTGCTCTTCCTTATAATGGAAATGTGTTCACATCCCTTCTGTGTTTAATCAACTTCTGACACAAGGATTGCCAATGAAGATCAGAATAAAGATCTCACACAATTTATGACTCCATGACTTGGCATACATTGTTTCCACTTTTGTCTCTGCCTCACCTCTCCTTGGTTAACTTGTTTTCATACTTCAAGGTTCAACTCAAATATTAAATGTCAAAGAGTCACAAATTCCATGATGCATTACCTGATTTTTCACCAACCTCTGTAAAGGTAGGCCTTCATTTTTGCTAGGCTACTAAAGCACTTTGCATATATTTCTATTTTAAATTGACCAGGTTATACAGTAATATTTTCCATACATTTCTATCTCTCCACTTAATAATGAATTCTTTAAGACAAAGAACATGTCTTATTCCTTTCTGTCTCTACCTCCACTTTCACCTCTAGCTCTTTCCAGAACCTAGAATGGGGACTAAACAAAGAACAGACATTCAAATAAACATTTAAAAATAAATACAATTATTAAATGACTTGTGTAAAGTCACACAGTTAGTTAGGGAATGGGTCACACAGCTGACATCTATCCAACTGTTCTTCTGTTATATAATGCTGCTATTTTTCCAGTTCTAAAAGTCTGAAATTTGCTTTGGTGCAAATTTGACAGTAGAATTTGCGGTGAGGACTGGGAAATCTTGAACATTTCTTCTTTGTCACAGGCAAGCATTATCTTGAATTCTTAGAAAGGCAATGTAATTAATTAACTATTGGGCTTCCCTGGTGGCTCAGATGGTAAAGAATCTGCCTGCAGTGCAGAAGACCCAGGTTCAATCCCTGGATTGGGAAGATACCCTGGAGAAGGGAATGACTACCCACTCCAGTATTCTTGCCTAGAGAATCCCATGGTCAGAACAGCCTTGAAGGCTATGAGAAGACAGCGTATTAATTAATTAATATCTTTAACACAGTCATTCAAAAGAAATTTAAATATAAACACCTACTATGCATATGGTACCTTTGTGAGCACAAAAAGAGTAAGGTTCATCTGAATTTACCATGAAAACTTTCCAGTCTAACCAGTAGACTACCTACACAGTTCCAGACATACAGCTCTCACCCAGTAAATGTTTGTTCAACTAAACCAAGCCAGTTCAATTCAGTTCAGTTCAGTCGCTCAGTCATGTCCAACTCTTTGCAACCCCATGAATCGCAGCACGCCAGGCCTCCCTGTCCATCACCAACTCCCGGAGTTCACTAAGATTCACGTCCACCGAGTCAGTGATGCCATCCAGCCATCTCATCCTCTGTCGTCCCCTTCTCCTCCTGCCCCCAATCCCTCCCAGCATCAGAGTCTTTTCCAATGAGTCAACTCTTCGCATGAGGTGGCCAAAGTACTGGAGTTTCAGCTTTAGCATCATTCCTTCCAAAGAAATCCCAGGGCTGATCTCCTTCAGAATGGACTGGTTGAATCTCCTTGCAGTCCAAGGGATTCTCAAGAGTCTTCTCCAACACCACAGTTCAAAAGCATCAATTCCTCAGCGCTCAGCCTTCTTCACAGTCCAACTCTCACATCCATACCTGACCACTGGAAAAACCATAGCCTTGACTAGACAGACCTTTGTTGGCAAAGTAATGTCTCTGCTTTTGAATATGCTATCTAGGTTGGTCATAACTTTTCTTCCAAGGAGTAAGCGTCTTTTAATTTCATGGGTGCAGTCACCATCTGCAGTGATTTTGGAGCCCCCCCAAAATAAAGTCTGACACTGTTTCCACTGTTTCCCCATCTATTTCCCATGAAGTGATGGGACCAGATGCCATGATCTTAGTTTTCTGAATGTTGAGCTTTAAGCCAACTTTTTTACTCTCCACTTTGACTTTCATCAAGAGGCTTTTTAGTTCCTCTTCACTTTCTGCCATAAGGGTGATGTCCAAGGGAAGATCAAATGCCTGACTTTCTGGGAATGGAACCGGCCTCTGTTGAGAAGATCATCAATTTCTAATACCTGTACTCCTAAATCTGGAGTCACAGGTATCGTAGATATGTGAATCGTAAGATGCTTTGGTGGGAGAGAAGTATAACGAGAACAGGGAGAGGGATATTTCCACCTAGAAAATTTGTCATTGCCTCCTCTGCAACACCAGTGACCATCTGCCAATGAGAAGGCAACACATCCATGGAGAGCAGCAATTAGAGCTAATTGGTTTTCTTCCCTTTAATACCTGAGACAGGGCCCCATTGAGATCGGGTAAGGAAATCTATTAAAGGCAAGCTGTTCTCTGCATATTACTTAATTCAAAGTACTTAAGGAGGCTGATTATAAGCCATGCTCTCCAAGGATAACTGAAGCACTAAATGGTGGTTTGTGTGAGTTTAAGGAGTTGATTCTTAAACCAGAATGCAAATAGGAAATCCTTTGAGGAAAAACCTGAATTAGAGTGTGAAGGTATTGCCTTAAGAAAGGATACTTTTTAACAAGCCAGCCACAGTTCAATTTAGCCTGCATGAAGTCAAGTGAAGTGAAGTGAGAGTTGTTCAGTCGTGTCCGACTCTTTGCGACCCCATGGAGTATACAGTCCATGGAATTCTCCAGGCCAGAATACTGGAGTGGGTAGCCTTGCCCTTCTCCAGAGGATCTTCCCCACCCAGGGATCAAACCCAGGTCTCCCGCATTGCAGACGGATTGTTTACCAGCTGAGCCACAAGGGAAGCCCCTTTGACATGAAGTCAAACATCTGGATAAAAGTGAAAAATTCAGGTAAATATTCAGTTGTAGGGGCACTGCATGTGCAAAATTTCCAGGTGCTTATTTGTGTTTTTCACCATCTGAAAGAATTACACTATTCAATCACGCTTACAAGAATTGGCTCACCACTCAGACTAGCTTCTGAGTCTTGGCTCTTTGACCTTAGACTAGTAAATTAGACTCCCTGATCTTCGAATCTCTCATGTGTAAAATGAAAATACTGGTATCTACCTTAGCTAAGTAAGCTATTATGAGGATTAAAAGAGATAACACTTGTAAAACCCTTGGCACGTAAATACTCAATGTGTGTTATTATTTTAGTAGTTATCATTTTGATAATGATCATTGTTATTGGATGTCATTTGGCCCTTTCCTGCTTTGAAACAGTAAAGAAATATTGGTGAAAGTGAAAGTGTTAGTTGCTCAGTCACGTCCAACTCTTTGCAACCCCATGGACTGTAGCCCACCAGGCTCTTCTGTCCATGAAATTTTCCAGGCAAGAATACTGGAGTGGATTGCCATTCCCTTCTCCAGGGGATCTTCCAACCCAGGGATTGAACCTGGGTCTCTTGCACTACAGGCAGATTCCTTACCAACTGAGCCTCCAAGGAAGTCCAATATTGACCAAGGAGGTATCCAAATAATCATACAGTAGTCTGACAGCTGAAAGCAGAAGCTAGAGACCAAGCTTCTGGGGCTTCTCAGTTTTGCCATGGCCTCAGCTTAATATCACCTTTGGCAAGCAAAATACAAGCTGATCACCAAAGTTATATATTAGTTGATTAAGCAGCTTCTGGAAGCTTTGGGTCCTGCTGTCCAGCAGCTGGCTTTTAATGGCAGCCCAAAAAATAAGACCAGACTGGATCTACCTTATTCTTTTGCAAGAACCATATTTCCTTTGATATTACTTAATTTCCAAGTTTCCCTTACTGAAATCCTTCTGACAACAACAATTAATATGATTGGACACAAAGCAGGTGTATAATAGGAATAGGCTAATGGAAAATGGACTTATTTTACTGCTAGGAGTTTAATTCCAGCTTAATCACACACAATTATTCTATGTTCTCTGGCCACATATGAGATCCTCTTTCAGTTTCTTGAATCTGTAAAAAGTTTTCTGCCTCAGAATGCTCATATATGCTATTTCCTTTGCTTTGAATGCTCTTCCTCAAAACTTGACTGAGTCAGATCCTTCTTATCCTCTGTTGTCTCCTTAAATTGACATCAGATAAGACACTGCCTGGCCACTCCATCTAAATTAACTTCTCTGCCAGCACCATCATCCCCATCTGGTTAAACTTCATTTCAATATCTCATCATTTACCTTAGCACCTAGCAAAGTTGTATATTTCTGTTTTTCATGCCTGTCTCCCAGAACCTCTGTGCCTGCCCAATAGTAAGCACTCAATGCATATTTCATGAATAAATGAACAAATGCTTTTGGGAACCTCACTCCTTGGTTTGTCAATGGGTAAGATATTCAGAGGTTGTAGTTTTGATAAATGAGTAGCTAAGGAGGGTTTGAAACATATCCACAAATTCTTTGATATTCCTGCCATCAAAAGATAGGAGTGATGTTCTCTTCTTAATCTCAAAGAGCTTATGACATCCTGGACCAATAGTGTATAACAAAGGCCCCTGGGCACAATAGTAACACCCAGAATACAGGGAGTGACTTCCAAGGCTGTGACATGAAATGGGATTCAGCTTTTGATTTGTTCACTGTAAGCTTTCTTTCGGTACACTTAGATAACATGTAAGAAGTCTGACTCTCTTGGGGTCATCATGCGGAGAAGAAGACTAAGTCATATGGAGAAGCCACGTTAGAGGTGTTCTGGTTGATAGTCCCTAGGGAGACAGAAGCAATAGCTATACAAGGCCTATAGGGTATATTAAATATCTTCAGTTCTTTGACAGTCCTTCCATTGAGGTGGGATCTATGTCCCTTCTTTTGAATATGGAAGACCCATGAAAGCTTGGATCAGTGGAGCATGACTGGAGCATTAACAATGGGTGACAGTGACAACCAGCCTCAGCTGTCAGATATGTGAAAGAAGATACTTAGAGATGGTTCCACTTTCTAACTCTTTGGTCTCCTCCAATCATAAAGTTTTTTCGAGCTGAGGGCCCAGACTTTTAGAGGCAGAGACACTCCATCCCTGCTATGATCCCTCCAAATTTTTGACCCACAGAATCTCATTAACATAATTCAGTTGTTGCTTTATTCCACTAATTTGTGGAGTGGCTTGTTATGAAGCAGTGATAACTACAATCGTGGCTATGGAATCCATGCTATTTTAGGAAGCAAAAAGTAGGCTCAGAAAATTCAGCTATATGGAAAAATATTTCTGGAACAACACTGAATTTTTAAACACATATCATTTAGTACATTGCTACATTCACTTGAAGACCTTTTCCTCAAACTCTTCCCTGAACCTCCTAAGCAAAGATGTGTACTTTGTCCATCATGGGAGCTACCACTGTGTTGAGGATACAACTCTATTAGTACCCTTGTAATACATGTTGCACATGTTCTCTCCCCTCCTAAAATACTTTGTTTATATTACTTCTGCAAGGCACTGGAGGTTCAGTTAATACATTTTTGGTGATTAAATGAAGTTTCTAAGTACCACATTAATCTAGTCTTACCTGGTCTCCTCTAAATGCCAGGTTTCACTGTGTACCAAGTCAGCACCAACCTCCCTCTAACAAAATTGGAATATAGATGAGTGTCTGAACCATCTGCACTGTTCTCTTTGATTTAAGGTCATCTGTGGCTTCAATATCCAGATTTCACCACTAGCATTTCATACATTCATTTCCTGCAGTTCTGCTTCCTACAGAAGTAAACACTTGGAGGGGCAGTCACAGTAATAGAAAAAGCAACAATACATTTAATAATAAATGCAGCTGATATTTAAGTTAAAGAAATATTACTATGCTCTAGTCAATGTGCTAGTATTTTACATACATGATCCCAAGAAATCTTCACAACAACAATATGGGCTAGATACTATTATAATCCTTGTTTTACAAATGAGAAATTTGAGGTTCAGAAAGTGTAAAGACCAAAATTTCACTGCTGGTATCCTGGTGTATCTGACTTTAAATATTAGTCTATGAACCCATATTCCCATCAATATGCTGGCTTCCTCTGGATTTTTAAAACCGTTAATTTTTAATGGCAAATAAAAAGCAGTATGTACCAGGAATTTAAAGGCATTTCAGGAGTTAGCTTCATTGAATGGAAGGAGGGATGCTTCTAGAGTTAGGCTGCAGCAGGGTTTTCTTTTTAGTATGAATCTATTCCCTTAAAGACAGTTGCAAAGATGGTCACATTAGTCATTTCATAGGATAGGGGGCAGAAAGGAGGGTTCGTATGTGCTAAATTTAACCATTTCCCCTTTTCTTGTGGTGCACTTGTCCCTGGAGTTCCAGATAATCAGATTCAGAATCCATTTCTTCCCCCATGTTGCCATCACTAGCCAGGGTTCTCTCCTCTCTCTCCACCTAAAATCCCTAGAGAGGGGCCACAGACCACCCTCTGAGGTTGACTAAGGACCACACGGGAGAGGGCTGGCTCTTGCAGGGCACTTCAGATGAAAGGGCCCTACGTGTGGCAGTCAGAGGTCACTGTTGGACCAGATCTCAGATTTTATCCTTTGACGATAACAAGTACTTGAAGGTGATGATTAACGACAGCTCAGTATCTGCACCACTGACGTGGGTGCAGATGAGGAATATACAAGAGCTGACAAACTCAAAAAAGAAAAGAAGAATTTGATTTAACTGTGCAGAAGTAATTCTAATTACAGGCATTTATGCGAACTGTTTACAATTTATGCCTAATTGCCACCCAGCACAATAACAATTATGCATATCATTAAATATGTGTCAGATTAGTTTTGTTGTAAATTTTGATTATAACAGCAAACCCTATATCTGTATGCTCCGTCTTCATAATTTGTTGCTCAGATTGCTCCCATCTTAGGAAAAAATGAGACAGAACATTGGCTGGGGGGCCAAGAGTGGGGAGGTGGCAGAGGCAGCTGCCTGGGGTTGAATATTTACTATGGGTAGCGCACAAAGTGGGTAATCAACAAATGCATAAATCCCTGCAGCTTAACTTCACCAGAAGCCTGCAGGCAGCTCCACAATCTTTTATTCATTTATTGTTGATTCTTTAGGTTTATTCGTGCCCACGTTGTGTCCCAAACCTTTTCTGGTCTTCTTGGCCTCTCAACTTACTCCCTCCCCTCACGCTTGCTCAGTGGTAGGAATGGTGTCATCCTGGCCTTACACAGTAATGCTGACGGATGACCCCTCCATTCTGCCTCCCCAATTTCTCTCATGTTGCAATCCCATTTTCTCAGGGGTTTCAGGCTTCTGTCAAATAGGTGTGTCTTTTCATCTGTGCTCTGGCCCCTTCCCCTCCCACATCCTCAAAGACTGATTTCTGGTTCCAGCATTTCATTATGTCTTAAATTTCTTTCCTTGCTTTTGGCCATGCACATAGTAGGCATTTAGTAAAGCTTTTGAAATTTCCTTCAGACACACATGGAACACAGTGGGACACAGACACACACACACACACACACAAAACTGTCCTCGCTATTCCCCAGTTTCTACCATTTTCTCCCCTTCTTCCACTTTAACCTTGTACTTTCTGTACATCTTACTTATCCAACTAAGTTACAGCTTCATTGAAAGAAAGAGGTTTCTGTTATTTTTTTCAAATTCTTAGCACAACTAGCAGCACTCAAAAAATGCTGAAAGATCCCCACTCATGGACACTCATAGGCTGTTTCCTGTAGAGGGACAGGGATGTCCAGCACTTTCTTCCCCAGCTTGCTCTTGGATAACCTGAGTAGGATAATAGAAGGCATGTGTCTTTGGTATCAGACAGACTTGAGTTCTACTCTAGATTCTGCCACTCAGTAACTAAGAAAACTTAGACAACTGCCTTCATCTCTCTGAGGTCCAATTACTTCATCTGAAAAATAGAAATAATAGTAGTACCTACCATACAAGATTGTTGTGAGAATAAAATGACAAGCTGATGAAAAAGGCCTGATGCAGACTAGTAATGAGTCTTTTCAAGCAGAAACTTGCTGCTTCCGTGGCTCACTCATACCAATGATTGGTACCTCCCACTTTGGTAATAATATGAATTTCAACAACCTCAAACCTTTCTTATTATCTGTATTCATCTTTTATTCTTAGCACTAGATCAGTAGTTCTCATTCCTGTAAGACATAATACTCCCTCTTAATAACAAATATTTTGTGACTCCCCCTTCACTATCCTGAAATGAAGTTCATAGATGATATGACCTACCTATGTACATAATTTCAAAAAATCAATATAGTGACCTAACTGAAATATAAATGAGAGATCCATGGAAAGTAATTTACAATAAAATGATATTTATTTCAATATAAAAATGCAAGGGCATGACTATATAAAACAACATAATGAAATACATGATTGCACCAACTCAAAATGAATAAGTTTATATTAAAGAAAAGTAAGAGGGTTGGTAATCATTATATATATAAGAAAAGAAAACAGGATAAAAACTATTGTTGGGATAAGACAAAATTCAGATCATTATAAACAATTTTTCTCAGGTATGCTATTTAGGCTATACCGGAATATTTGAAAACTGTGTAGGATACAGGATAACTCTTCTTTATATGGGATTATTCCATCTATTTCAGAACAAAATCCCAGGGACGGGGGAGCCTGGTGGGCTTCCGTCTATGGAGTCGCACAGAGTCGGACACGACTGAAGCAACTTAGCAGCAGCAGCAGCATTACTGGCCTGTATCCACTAAATGTCAGATCTCCCAACCATTGTGATAACCAAAATGCCTCTACAAATTCACAAACATATTCTAATAGATGGAATCCTTTAGGTAAAAACCCATGCTCTAGAGAATAGCCAGTAAAGAAAAAGGAAAATTTCCAATTTTTGCTTTCCAAGAATGTGGGAATCTTCATGGGTTGGAATTCCTTGTCTTTGCAATGTTTCTGGTGACCCTCTTGGGACTCTGAGACACAATGTTGAGAAGCTGATAGTGATATCAACCAGTTAACTACAGCCTTTGCTCCCTCATGTGCTTCTCCTTCTTTATCATCTTGAATACCTTTGATCAATTTAGCACTGTCTCACTGATACTGCCCTTTTTTTTTGTCCCATGAAGTATTTTTTTCTTTCTCAAGACAGGCCATCTAGCCTTCACATAACAGTGGTTTGCTAATAATCAAATGTTGTTCAGGGGCCATAATGTCTTTGCCTGTCATTTAAGTTTCTGCCACTTTCAAGCCCCTTCACCTTCGATCACTCAGACACTCAAACCTTTGATATCCAGATAGTTAACATTTCACAGCTTATATGTTTTCTTAATTCCATCTTGACCATTTTTAGATGCTAATGTTTAATTTTAATCTGTTCTAGTATTAATATGTCTAAAATGTACTCTGTTTTATTAGATTTTACTGAGCTTTATTATTTCTTGAAGTTCTATGGATACTGTTCAATTGAAATTGTTAATTTAATAACTATGTTTTCTACCAAAAATTGTATTATAAAAATCTTCATAGTTTTCTGAATAAAGTTGAAATATATCTCTGTCCTAGGATCAAATGCAGGATGCCACACTGTATTCACTTGTCATAGTTCCTTAGTTCCCTCCAATCTATGGCAGCTTCTCCTCTTTCCTTGTTTTTTGTAACCTTGTCACTTTTGAAGCCCATTGGTCAGTTATTTTGTACAAGGTCCCTCAATCTGGCTTTGTCTAATGCTTTCTTGAGACTACATTGGGGTAATATGTTAAGGGGAAGAATACCACAGAGGCAAAGTGTCCCTCTCAGCACATCAGAGGATACAGGATATGATATATGCACAGAATTTACCAGTGCTGATGCTAACCTTGGCCACTTGGTCAAAGTGATGTCTTCTAGGTCTTAGACTGTGAAGGTACTCTTCACGGTAACATAAATACTCACCACGTACACACATACTCAGTTTCAATTCCTAGTATTTCTAATATAAGCAAGACTTAGAGTCTCACCCATATTTAAGTGGAGGATAATTAAACTCTGTCTCCTAGAGGGAGGAATAGCAAATAACTTAGGAATGTTTCTTAACCACAGGAAGTTATAATATTTGAGAGAGATGTAAATATCCCATTTCTCCTTAAAGTTTTGTTCACTAATTTTGGCGTTTATCAGTGAATTTCGCCTAAAAGCATTGTGCTCCTCTAAGGTGATTTTCTTTTTCCTGCATTCCTTCTGTGTTTATTAATTGGAATTCCTCTGTAGGAAAGGGTTGCCCTTTCCTCCCCCATTATTCAATTACGTATTTATACCAGTATGGGCTCATTTATTCTTTAAGTTAAAATACAATACTATCATTATTTAGTTTGTTTTCAAACTTCAGCCACTGGGAACTCTTTCAGGTTGGGCCCTGTATCCTTTTGACATGGCCCTGTCCCTTCTGGGGGTTTTAAAGTGTTTTTGGCACCACAATATACTCCAGGGTCACCTTGTACTTTCCATGCCCCAGTCTTAGAATCACCCATTTTTTCAAAGAGACTTGGTTACTTTTATTGAAGGATGGTGTTTAGAACACTATCTATGCCTAACTGTGCTTGTTGCTAGTGGGATATTATTGCTTCTAGTGGACAGAGCTAGGAAATCTGAGCATACACACCCATATCTATATTTTATTCTACATCTGTGTATGTATGAACATAAACATGAGTTTGCACCAATATCTCTTACTCTAATTCAGCACTACGGGGTTCATTTTAGCATTACTCCTCTGTGGTGGTCAGAATAACGCCACCCCCCTCCAAAAATGGACACATTCGAATCCCTGAAGCCTGTGAATATGTTTCCTTATACAACATAGGAACATTAGATTGCATATGGAATGTAGATTTCTAATCAACTGATATTAAAACACAAATATTATTCTAGGTTATCTGGGTGGTCCCAATATAAGCAAGAGTCCTTAAAAGTGGAAGAGAGGCCAAAGTGGGAGTTAGAAGCAGATGTGACTATGCAAGAAAGACAGAGATGCAACACTGCTAGATTTGAATATTGAGGAAAGGCTCCATGAACCAAGGAATGTGAGTGGCCTCAAGAAGCAGGAAAAGGCAAGGGAATAGACTATCCCCTATAGTCACCAGACTCCTTCATTTTAGCCCATTGAGACCCAGGTCAGGATGTCAGTTTATCAAACAGTAATATGATGTGAAGAACCAAATCATTGGAAAACACCCTGATGCTGGGAAAGATTGAGGGCAGGAGGAGAAGGGGACAACAGAGGAGGAGATGATTGAATGGCATCACCAACTCTATGGACGTGAGTTTGAGCAAGCTCTGGGAGATGGTGCAGGAAGGGGAAGCCTGGCGTGCTGCAGTGCATGGGGTCGCCAAGAGTCGGATGTGACTTAGCGACTGAACAGCAACAACATTAAGGTTGTGGCAGTGATAAAAAACCAACTCACTTTCAGCACTTAATTGTAACTTCTTTTTTTGGTAGAGAAATCTGACTGTCATCATCTATAATCCACTTGCTAATTTTTTTCTGCCCTATTATAGTTGAAATGTAGGTTCAGAATTACAGATTCATACCCTCGTAAGAAATATATGTACCAATAAGAGTACAGTGTGCACAGGTCCATTTTTTATTATCTTTAAAACAGTATCTAGACAAACCTGTTTTGTAAAATAAGTCAGTTCTTTTTCTCTCAACTTTCTTTAGTTAAATTGTACCACATTTGTAATAGAGTTAGATTCATTTACCATAGTCTTCGTTCTATCATGGTTTCCACAGACATCCTGGTTGATTTTCTTTAATCTGCATACAATAAGACACTCTCCATGGGGTGCAGTTATATGGGTTTTAACAAATGCATAATCATGCATCCACAATTATAGTACCACACAAAATTTTTCTATCACCCTGAAAATATCTCTATTACCTTGCATGGCCTCTTTGCAGTCAACTCTTTACCCTCTCCTAGCTCCAGAGACCACAGATCTCTTTTCTGTCCCTATACCTTTTCCAGACTATCATATAAATGGATTCACATACTAGGTAGCTCTTGTGGTCGTGTGGCTTTCACCTAGCAAAATGTATTTAAGATTCATCTGTGCTGCGCCATGTTAAGTCGCTTCAACTGTGTCCGACTTTGCTGCCCTAAGGACTGTAGCCCACCAGGCTCCTCTGGCCCTGGGATTCTCCAGGCAAGAACACTGGAGTGAGTTGCCATATCCTTCCCCAGGGGATCTTCCCGAATCCCTGTCTCTTACCTTTCCTGCTTTGGCAGGCAGATTCTTTACCACTTGTGACACCTGGGAAGCCCTAAGATTCATCTATGTTGTACCTTTTGAATGCTGAATAATATTCCATGCTACCCTAGTTTATCTATTCATTTTTTTTTGAAAGACATCTATATTGTTTCTAATATAGGGAAATAATAAATAAGGCACTTTAAAACTTCATGTATATCTTTTTATGTGAATATGTTTTCAATTTACTTGGGCATATATTGAAGAGAGATTATGGATCATATGGTGTGTTTATGTTTGACTTCATAATAAACTGAAAAACTGTTTCAATAAAATGTACAACTTTTGTCCATTTTAAATTTGTTTCTTGTCCACTCATTATTGAGTTGTAGAATTTTTTTAATATAGCCTGTTATATACGTATATAACAAATACTATATAAGCACATATACATATTTATATATACCATATATAATATTTTCTCCCAGTTCATTACTTTTTCACTCTTAAAAATTCTTTTGATGAGCAGCAATTTAATACTTTGATATAATCTATATTGTCAGTTTTCTATTGTTATTGCTTTCTGTGACCTATATAAGAAATTCTTGCCTATGTAGAGTAAGTCCCCTACACATGAACAAGTTACATTCTGAGAGTGTGTTCATAAGTTCAGTTTGTTCAAAGTCCAACAAAGTTAGCCTAGGTACCCAACTAACACAATTGACATTATAGGACTGTAATGTAATTGGTTTCTAATACTTTTTATACAAATAGTGTATTCCCAGGTGGCTCAGAGGGTAAAGCAACTGCCTGCAATGCAGGAGACCTGGGGTCGATCCCTCGGTCAGGAAGATCCCCTGGAGAAGGAAATGGCACCCCACTCCAGTACTCTTGCCTGGAAAATCCCATGGACAGAGAAGCCTGGTAGACTACAGTCCATGGGATCGCAGAGTCAGACATGACTGAGCAACTTCACTTTCCAACAAAGTCCAACAAAGTTAGCCTAGGTACCCATCTAACACAATTGACATTATAGAACTGTAATGTAATTGGTTTCTAATACTTTTATACAAATAATATGTACATAAAAAGCAAACAGAAAATAAATAAATAATTTTCAGTATAATACCTTAAAAAGCACAGTAGTAGAGTACAAGAGCTTGCGTACAGCGGTTGGCATGCACATTCATATCTTTGCAAGTTTGCAAACTGAAGCTTCATATGTAGGGGACTTGTCATACTTTGTAACAAAAATATTTTCTTATATTTTCTTCTCAAAGCTGTATGGTTTTACCTTAACAATTAGACCTATGATCTATCTAGAAATGACTTTCGCATATGTTATGACAAAAAGTTGGTTTTTACACTTGGAATTTTTGTATGTGCTATCACAAAATTTGAGATTTCTTTTTTATTTTTTTTCCCACATGGATATCTAGCTATCCAAGCAGCATTTGTTAAAAAGCAATACAGCTGGGCATACACACTGAGGAAACCAGAAGGGAAAGAGACACGTGTACCCCAATGTTCATCGCAGCACTGTTTATAATAGCCAGGACATGGAAGCAACCTAGATGTCCATCAGCAGATGAATGGATAAGAAAGCTGTGGTACATATACACAATGGAGTATTACTCAGCCATTAAAAAGAATACATTTGAATCAGTTCTAATGAGGTGGATGAAACTGGAGCCTATTATACAGAGTGAAGTAAGCCAGAAAGAAAAACACCAATACAGTATACTAACACATATATATAGAATTTAGAAAGATGGTAACAATAACCCTGTGTACGAGACAGCAAAAGAGACACTGATGTATAGAACAGTCTTATGGACTCTGTGAGAGAGGGAGAGGGTGGGAAGATTTGGGAGAATGGCATTGAAACATGTAAAATATCATGTATGAAACGAGTTGCCAGTCCAGGTTTGAAGCACGATACAGGATGCTTGGGGCTGGTGCACTGGGATGACCCAGAGGGATGGATTGGGGAGGAAGGAGGGAGGAGGGTTCAGGATGGGGAACACATGTATACCTGTGGCGGATTCATTTTGATATTTGGCAAAACTAATACAGTTATGTAAAGTTTAAAAATAAAATAAAATTAGAAAAAAAAAAAAAAAAGCAATACAAAACAAAAGTACTTCCTTTCCCCACTGGATTGGTTGGTCACTTTTGTCAAAAATCCCATGACCATATAAGTTTGGGTCTGTTTCTATATGTTCTGTTCTATTTGGAGGATTTATCTGTCATCCCTAAGATGAGTGTCACATTGTTTTGATTAGTTCAGTTCAGGTCAGTCGCTCAGTCGTGTCTGACTCTTTGCGACCCCATGAAGCACAGCACGCCAGGCCTCCCTGTCCATCACCAACTCCCAGAGTTTACCCAAACCTATGGCCATTGAGTCGGTGATGCCATCCAACCATCTCATCCTCTGTTGTCCCTTTCTCCTCCTACCTTCAATTTTTCCAAGCATCAGGGTCTTTTCGAAAGAGTCAGCTCTTCCCATCAGGTGGCCAAAGTATTGGAGTTTCAGCTTCAACATCAGTCCTTCCAATGAACACCCAGGACTGATCTCCTTTAGGATGGATCTCCTTGCAGTCCAAGGGACTCTCAAGAGTCTTCTCCAACACCACAGTTCTAAAGCATCAATTCTTCTGCACTCAGCTTTCTTTATAGTCCAACTCTCACATACATACATGACTACTAGAAAAATCATAGCTATGACTAGATGGACCTTTGTCAGTGAAGTAATGTCTCTGCGTTTTAATATGCTATCTAGGTTGGTCATAGCTTTTCTTCCAAGGAGCAAGCATTTTTTAATTTCATGGCTGCAGTCACCATCTGCAGTGATTTTGGAGCCCAAGAAAATAAAGACTGTCACTGTTTCCATTCTTGTCCCATCTATTTGCCATGAAGTGATGGGACTGGATGCCATGATCTTTGTTTTCTGAATGTTAAGTTTTAAGCCAGCTTTTTCACTCTCCTTTTTCACTTTCATCAAGAGGCTCTTTAGTTCCTCTTCACTTTCTGCCATAATGGTGGTGTCATCTGCATATCTGAGGTTATTGATATTTCTCCCAGCAATCTTGATTCCAGCTTGTACTTCATCCAGCCCGGCATTTTGCATGATGTACTTTGCAAAAAAGTTAAATAAGCAGGGTGACAATATACAGCCTTGATGTACTCCTTTCCCAGTTTGGAACCAGTCTGTTGTTCCATGTCTGGTTCTAACTGTTGCTTCTTGACCTGCATACAGCTTTCTCAGGAGGCAGGTAAGGTGGTCTGATATTCCACCTCTTTAAGAATTTTCCACAGTTTGTTGTAATCCACATGGTCAAAGGCTTTAGCATAGTCAATAAAAAAGTAGTAGATGCTTTTCTGGATCTCTCTTGCTTTTCCTATGATCCAGCATATGTTGGCAATTTGATCCTTGGTTCCTCTGCCATTTCTAAATCCAGCTTGAACATCTAAAGTTCTCGATTCATGTACTGTTGAAGCCTAACTTGGAGAATTTTGAGCATTACTTTGCTAGTGTGTGAGATGAGTGCAATTAAGTTGTAGTCTGAACATTTTTGGCATTGCCTTTCTTTGGGATTGGAATGAAAACTGACCTTTCTGAGTCCTGTGGCCACTGTTGAGTTTTCCTAATTTGCTGGCATATTGAATACAGTACTTTAATAGCATCATCTTTTAGAATTTGAAATAGCTCAACTGGAGTTCCATCACCTCCACTAGCTTTGTTCATAGTGATGCTTTCTAGGGCTCACTTGACTTCACAGTCCAGGATGTCTGGCTCTAGGTGAGTGATCACACCATCATGGTTATCTGGGTCATTAAGATCTTTTTTGTATAGTTCTTCTGTGTGTTCTTGCCACCTTTTCTTAATCTCTTCTGCTTTTGTTAGTTCCATACCATTTCTGTCCTTTATTGAGCCCATCTTTTCATGAAATATTCCCTTGGTATCTTTAATCTTCTTGAAGCGATCCCTAGTCTTTCCCATTCTATTGTTTTCCTCTCTTTCTTTGCTTTGGTCACTGAGGAAGGCTTTCTTATCTCTCCTTGCTATTCTTTGGAACTCTGCATTCAAATGGTTATATCTTTCTTTTTCTCCTTTGCCTTTTGCTTTTTTCTTTTCTTAGCTATTTGTAAGGCCTCCTCAGACAACCATTTTGACTTTTTGCATTTCTTTTTCCTGGAGATGGTTTTGATCATGGCCTTCTGTACAATGTTACAAACCTCTGTCCATAGTTCTTCATGCATTCTATCAGATCTAATCCATTGACTCTATTTATCACTTCCACTGTATAATTGTAAGGGATTTGATTTAGGTCATACCTGAGTGGTTTTCCCTACTTTTTTCAGTTTAAGTCTGAGTTTGGTAATAAGGAGCTCATGATCTGAGCTAGTCAGCTTCTGGTCTTGTTTTTGCTGGCTGTTTAGAGCTTCTCCATCTTAGGGTGCAAAGAATATAATCAATCTTATTTCAATATTGGCCATGGTGATGTCCATGTGTAGAGTCATCTCTTGTATTGTTGGAAAAGGGTGTTTTCTATGACCAGTGAGTTCATTTGGCAAGTCTCTGCTAGCCTTTGCCCTGCTTCATTGTTGTGACTTTTTAAATCTTCAGTAAGTTTCATTACCTTAATGACTATTATGTTTGATGTTAATACAGTTGTACCAACATTTTGTGGTTTGCATTTTCCTGTTATCTGTTTAACCATCCTATTGATTTCTACATTTCTGTATTGGCATTTTTCCATTTTATTCTTTAAATTTTTTTTTTTTAAATCGGAGAATAATTGCTTTACAATGCTGGGTTAGTTTTTGCTGTACAACAAGGTGAGTCAGCTATATGCTTGCATGAATCCCCCCTCTTGGTCCTCCCTCCCAGCCCACCCCTATCCCATCCCTGTAGGTCATCACAGAGCACCGGGCTGGGCTCCCGGTGTCATATAGCAGCTTCCCACTAGCTATTCTACTCATGGTCGTGTATATATGTCAATGCTACTCGACTCATCCCACCCTCTCCTTCTCCCCTCCTTGTGTCCACAAGTCTGTTGTCTACATCTGCGTCTCTATTCCTGCCCTGCAAATAGGTTTATCAGTGTCATTTCTCTAGACTCCATGTATATGCGTTAATATACGATATTTGTTTTCTCTTTCTGACTTACTTCACTCTGTATGACAGACGTTAGGTTCATCCACATCACTACAAATGACCTACTTTCATTCCTTTCTATGGCTGAGTAATATTCCACTGCATTTATGGACCACATCTTCTTTATCCATTCATCTGTCTAACCAAATAGAGAATTCCAATAAAGAGAAATTATAAAAAAATAAGCTGGATATAAATTCTGAACCTGAAAAATATAACTAAAATGAAAAGTTTACTAGAGAGTTCAAAATATATTTGAGCTGGCAGAAGAATTAGTGAAATTAAAAATAGACCAATTGAAATAGGAGGGACAGGTTCTCTAAAGAAAGCAAGTTGAGAGAAGAATGATAAAATGGGTGTAGGTATAGATTAGTTCAGATTAAGGAAGATGAGGGAGTTTTTGTCAGATAGAGTCTGTTCTTTTTTGATAGTAGAGATAAGGATGAATAGGTGAGGCACAGGGTAGTTTTAGAGAAGTGAAGCTATTTTATATATATAATGGTAGACATATAACATTATGTATGCATCAAAATCCATAGAACTGCACATCATAAAGAGTGAATCCTAATAAAAACTGTGGACTTCAGTTAATAATAATATATTAACATGATTCATCAATTGTAATCAATGTATTACACAAATGCATAATGTTAGTAATAGGAGAAATTGAGTGTGAATGAGATGGAGGGAGGAGAGGGGGAGGTATGTGGGAAGTATCTGCTTTCTGACAATTACTCTATAAACTACAAATGTTTTCTAAAAACTTTAAAAGACTTTAGCCTATTAAAAATAATAAAATATAAAGGAAAATATGGGTGTTGCTAATCTAAAAATTTTCCTGTTTAGGAATAATAGCAATAGAAACTTTCAAAAACAAAAAGAACTTATCCATTTGACTATACAAAATGAAAGTAAATTATATTGTGGTGGGAAATAAGTCTCTAATTATTATGATGATGATTCAAAAACAGAAGCCATAAGGAAAAGAGCTCTAGATTTGAGTATATAAAAAAATTAAGCCTATGGACATTAAAAATTGCTACAATTAATGTTAAGAGTCAAACTACAAAAACTCTTTGCAATAATCCTAACAAAGAACTAATAGTACAATGTATGAGAGTTCTTTGAAATCCAAAACAAAATCATTTACTTCTTCCAATTAGGCAAAAGATAGTAATATAAAATTGACAGAATAAGAAACACAAATGTCTAATAAATGTGTCAAAATGTTTACCATTACTGGAAATCGAAACCATACAAAATTAAACATTGATGAATAACGTTTTCTTGTTAAATTGGTAACAAGGAAGGTGCAATACTCCATGTTGTTTTAACCAACATGAAATTATTAAATTATGAGCACTTTGATAGGCTAGTTGTGTGTATTGATATACCTTTGAAAGGGAATTTGATAGTAGTATCTACTTAGTGTTTTAACAAGTTTAGATCCTATAGAATATAATGCCATTAAAAGAAATTTAGAAAAATACTTGAATGATCTACATAAAAAAGTTGACAACATTCTTAAGTGATGGTATTGTTGGTGGGTTTTTCCATTTTTTGTATTTTCTAAGTTTCCTCATAATATACCTCACCTTTATAATAAAAACAGACAAAAAATTCAATCCATCTCTCAGTGGGAAAGAAAGGCTATCTGGTCATTTCATGAAAAGATCATGATATTGTGAACATAAAATTACCCTAAAAAATAAAGTCCTTTAAAAAAACAGAAGATAAAAAGATAATATTGTATATATAATGTTATCTGCTTTTTTCCAAGTAAACACTCATTAGCAGTTTCTCCTATCATAGTAAATAATTTTTTAAACATTCAAAAAGACAGCTAGTGATACGTAAAGGTCATAAAAAGATAAATTCTTTCTGAATTGATAATAAGGGGAGTAATAGCTATAGCTAAAGCAACATTGTTATTTTAAGAGAGTAAAAGTCATAGCATTAAATACAAGGAGATAAAGATTGTTACATGGTAGGAACTAGCTTATCATCTCAACCAGTACAGAGTTCCCAGGGAATTTTTTTCCACTGGAAGTGTCTCTCTGGCGCACTATGTTGCATTTAATGTGGAACTGCTGTGAAATAAGCACCCTGTTTGAAGGTAGGGATAGGAACTGTAACATTTTATTCTCTGTATTTCAACTTTTACAATAGAAAATGCATATACAACTACTATCTTTTGCTTGAGACGTTAGAAAAAACCCACTAAACCATGCTTGGGCTTCATATTTATAAGGATTAAATGAATACAAAAAGCCCAGCACAATTCTTATTCTATGTCTTGGTGTGCTCAGGCTTCTGTAACAAAATACCATAAACTGGTTGTCTTAGACAAGAGAAATTTATTTGCTCACAGATCTGGAGACTAGAAGCTTTGATCAAGGTGCCAGTATAGGAGGTTTCTGGAGCAAACTCTCTTCCTATATTGTAGACATCTGCCTTCTTGCTGTATGTCCTTAAATGGGAGAAAGAGAGAGAGACAGTGAGAGACAGAGACAAGAGAGGGAGGGAGGGGGAGATAGAGAGATCCTTTAGTTGCCTTCTGTTATAAGGGCGCTAACCCCATCATGAAGGCCCTACCATCCTGACATTTGGCAACTTACTTTCCAAAGGTCTGGTCTCCAAATACCATCACATTGAGGTTTTGTTGGTGGGGTGGGGACACAATTCAATCCATAGCATTCAGGAATACAAAAATCACCAAAAGACTAAAGAACTGATTTGTCATTTGGCATTTATTCTTTATTTGTTTTAGTATTTCTCATTTCGACCCCATTGTAGAGTATGGATCACTGATTTATTGTTTTCCTCACAGGCATCCCTGAGAAAATAGCCCTGTATTTCCTGTGAGATGTCTCCAGAGGCCTCATATTTCTCTTATGCATCTTTACTTTCAAAATGATCTTTTGTCCAAGACATGAAATAAGTTTTCGGGTTTATGAATTCCAATTTGAGCAAGAAAAAGTTACAGGACCAAGAAGAAGAAACCACAATGATGATTGTTCCTCTGGCTCCTCTTTCCATCACTTTACTCACACCTATCCATCATGGAACTGGAATTCCAGTTGAGCTATTTCAAATCCTAAAAGATTATGCTGTTAAAGTGCTGCACTCAATATGCCAGAAAATTTGGAAAACTCAGCAGTGGCCACAGAACTTGAAAAGGTCAGTTTTCATTCCAATCCCAAAAAAGGCAATGCCAAAGAATGTTCAAACTACCTCACAACTGCACTCATCTCACAAACTGGCAAAGTAATGCTCAAAATTCTCCAAGCCAGGCTTCAATAGTACATGAACCATGAATTTCCAAATGTTCAAGCTGGATTTAGAAATGGCAGAGGAAGCAAGGATCAAATTGCCAACATATGTTGGATCATAGGAAAAGCAAGAGAGTTCCAGAAAAGCGTCTACTTTTGCTTTATTGACTATGCCAAAGCTTTTGACTGGGTGGATCACAAAAATCTGTGGAAAATTCTTAAAGAGATGGGAATATCAGACCACCTTACCTGCCTCATGAGAAATCTGTATGTAGGTCAAGAAATGACAGTTAGAACTGGACATGGAACAACAGACTGGTTCCAAATCAGGAAAGGAGTACATCAAGGCTGTATGTTGTCACCCTGCTTATTTAACTTATATGCAGAATACATCATGCGAAATGCCGGGCTGGATGAAGCACAAGCTGGAATCAAGATTGCCAGGAAAAATGTCAACAGCCTCAGATATGCAGATGACACCATCCTTATGGCAGAAAGTAAGGAGGAACTAAAGAGCCTCTTGATGAAAGTGAAAGAGGAGAGTGAAAAAGTTGGCTTAAAGCTCAACATTCAGAAAACTAGGATTGTGGCATCCAGTCCCATCACATCATGGCAAATAGATGGGGAAACAATGAACACAGTTACAGACTTTATTTTTTTGAGCTCCAAAAATCACTGCAGATGGTGACTGTAGCCATGAAATTAAAAAACGCTTGCTCCTTGGAAGGAAAGCTATGACAAACCTAGACAGCATATTAAAAAGCAGAGACATTACTCTGCTGACAAAGTTCAAAGCTATGGTTTTTCCAGTAGTCATGAATGGATGTGAGAGTTGGACTATAAAGAAAGCTGAGAGCTGAAGAATTGATGCTTTTGAACTGTGATGTTGGAGAAGACTCTTGAAAGTCCCTTGGATGTTGGAGAAGACTCTTGAGAGTCCCTTGGACTGCAAGGAGATCCAACCAGTCCATCCTAAAGGAGATCAGTCCTGAATATTCATTGGAAGGTCTGATGCTGAAACTGAAACGCCAATATTTTGGCCACCTGATGCAAAGAACTGACTCATTGGAAAAGCCCCTGGTGCTGGGAAAGATTAAAGGCAGGAGGAGAAGGGGACGATAGAGGATGAGATGATTGGATGGCATCACCAACTCAATGGACATGAGTCTGAGCAGGCTCTGGGAGTTGGTAATGGACAGGGAAGCCTGGCGTGCTACATTCCATGGGGTCACAAAGAGTCGGACACTACTGAGCTACTGAACTGAACTGATCCATCCTCGAATAGAATGTTTTGCCCTAAACTGACTGCAGCTTTAGAGCATGCAGCTAAGGAAAGAAACCAAGAAAGAGACGAAATCTGGATAGCCAAAGAACCTAGTCTTTATGCCATTTACAAAATTAAATTTGCAACAAAATAAAATGAAACAGGATGTGCTATTTACATAGTTTCCAGGTGTAAAGACAGATGATTGTATATTTTAAGTACAGAAAATACTGAGTAATATGGATGGGAAAGTATTATTGTTAATATATTAGTTTTCAAATGTCTGATTTAGACCATGGGTTTTCAGTTTACAGTAAGACCCCAGAAAATATGTTGCTGTTCAGTCACTCAGTTGAGTCTGACTCTTTGTGATCCCATGGACTGCAGCACGTCAGGCTTCCCTGTCCTTCAGTATCTCCCAGAATTTGCTTATACTCATGTTCATTGAGTTGATCATGCCATTCAACCATCTCATCCTCTGTCTCCTTCTCCTCCTGACCTCAGTCTTTCCCAACATCAGGGTCTTTTACAATGAGTTGGCTCTTCACATCATGTGGCCAAAGTCTTGTAGCTTCAGTTTCAGCATCAGTCCTTCCAATGAATATTCAGGGTTGATTTCCTTTAGGATAGACTGGTTTGATGTCCTTGCTGTCCAAAGGACTCTCAACAGTCTTTTCCAGCACCACAGTTAGAAAGCATCAATTCCTCCATGCTTAGCATTCTTTAGGGTCCAACTCTCACATCCATACATTACTACCAAAAAAAACATAGCTTTGACTATACATAGGACTTTTGTTGGCAAAGTGATGTCTCTTCTTTTTAATACACTGTCTAGGTTTGACATAGATTTCCTTCCAAGGAGCAAGTGTCTTTTAATTTCATGGCTGCAGCCACTGTCCACAGTGATTTTGTAGCCCAAGAAAATAAAATATGTCACTGTTTCCACTTTTTCCCCTTCTATTTGCCATGAAGTGATGGGACCAGCTGCCATGATCTTCATTTTTTGAATGTTGAGTCTTAAGCCAGCTTTTTCACTCTTCTCTTTCACCTTCATCAAGAGTCTCTTTAGTTCCTCATTGCTTTCTGCCACTAAAGTGGTTTCATCTGAATATCTGAAGTTATTGATATTTCTCCTGGCAATCTTGATTCCAACTTGTGATTCATCCAGCCTGGCATTTCACATGATATAATGGCATTTCACTCCAGTATTCTTGCCTGGAGAATCCCATGGACAGAGGAGCCTGGCAGGCTACAGTCCATGGGGTCACACAGACTTGGACACAACTGAAGTGACTTAGCATGCACGCACACACTCTGCATATGTTAAATAAGCAGGGTGAGAATATACAGCCTTGACATATTCCTTTCCCAATTTGGAACCAGTCCGTTGTTCCATGTCCAGTACTAACTGCTGTTTCTTGTCTTGCATACAGGTTTCTCAGGAGGCAGGTCAGGTGGTCTGGTATTCCCATCTCTTGAAGAATTTTCCAGTTTTTTTGTGATTGACACAAAGTCTTTAATATAGTCAATGAAGTAGAAGTAGATTTCTTTTGGAATTCCCTTGTTGGTTTTTTTTGGGGGTGGGGGGCGGTGATCCAGTGGATGTTGGCAATTTGAACTCTGGTTCCTCTAGCTTTTCTAAATCCAGCTTGTACATCTGGAGATTCTCGGTTCACGTATTGCTGAAACCTACCTTGAAAGATTTTGAGCATAATCTTGCTAGCATGTGAAATGAGTGCAGTTGTATGGCAATTTGAACATTCTTTGGCATTGCCCTTTTGGGGGATTGGAATGAAAACTGACCTTTTCCAGTCCTGTGACCACTGCTGAGTTTTCCAGATTTTTTGGCACAGCACTTTAACAGCATCATCTGTTAGGATTTTAAATAGTTCAGCTGGAATTCCCTCACCTCCACTAGCTTTGTTTGTAGTAATGCTTCTTAAGGCCCACTTGACTTCACACTCCAGGATGCCTGGCTCTATCTGAGTGATTATCTGGGTCATTAAGACCTTTTTTGTGTAGTTCTTCTGTGATTCTTGCCACCTCTTCTTAATATTTTCTGCTTATGTTAGGTCCATACAGTTTCTGTCCTTTATTGAGCCCATCTTTGCATGAAATGTTCCCTTTGTATCTCTAATTTTCTTGAAGAGGTCTCTAGTCTTTCCCATTCTGTTGTTTTCCTCTATTTCTTTGCACTGATCACTTAAGAAGGTTTTCTTATCTCTCCTTGCTTTTCTCTGGAATTCTGCATTCAGTTGGGTGTATCGTTCTCTTTTCCTTTTGCCTTTCATTTCTCTTCTTCTCTCACCTATTTATAAGGTCTCCTCAGACAACCACTTTGCCTTCCTATATTTCTTTTCCTTTGGGATGGCTTTGGTCACCGCCTCCTGTACAATGTTACGAAGCTCCATCCATAGTTTTTCAGGCACTCTGTCTACCAGATCTAATCCCTCCCTATAATCATACGGGATTTGATTTATAGTTCCCTCCTGCTTTCTTTATTACTGTTGTTATTATTTTTTTGTAATGATGTTTAACAAAATATCTCCCCTTTTAGTAAAATTTAAAGTATACAATACAGTATTGTTAATTATAGGCTATATGCTCTACAGTAAATCTCAAGAACTAATGTATATTTTATAACTGAAGCTTCGTGTTTCTTGTCCTTTGAGACCCATATGATGTGAATGTTTGTACACTTGATGCTGTCCCAGGGTTCTTTTAAACTATCCTCATTTTATCAAATTCTCTTTTTCTCTTCAGCTAGATGATTTCCACTACTATGCCTTCCAGCTCACACATCTGTTCCTCTGTATCATCTACTCTTCTGTTGATTCCTTTGACAGTATTTTAACATCTCAGTTACGGAATTTTTCATCTTTATTTGGTTCTGCTTTATAGTTTTTAACTCTTTGTTAAAATTCTCACTATGTTCATCAATTCTTCTCCCAAATTCATTGAGTGTCTTTATGATCATTACCTTGAACTCTTTACTGGGTAGAGTTTTTATGTCCAGTTTGTTTAGTCCTTTTTCTGACATTTTGTCTTGTTCTTCATATGGAACATATTTATCTTTTCTTCAGTTTGCAGCTCTCTGTGTTTGTTTCTATGTATTAAGTATGTCAGTTGCATTTCCTGATTTTGGAGAAGTGGTCTCATATAGGAGACAGCTCATGGACCACAGCAGTGCAGTACTGGTCACCAGAGCTGTGTGGTATAGAGGTGTCCCCTATGTGTACTTCATGGACCCCTCTGTTGCGGCAAGGCAGATTACTATGGACATAACTGTAGGCTGGGCTGGCCTGGGTTTCATTGCAGCAAGGCTATGTTGTCTTCAGTAGCTGCTAGCCCACTGATCAACGGACCACATCTTGGGAAGCTGGGAACAGGGCATACGGGATTCCAGTGCCTTTCAAAAGAAACCTCACTGAAAGTACTTACATGTATGATTCCATGATTTGAAGTTCTAAAACAAGTAAAACCAACATGTGGTGAAAAACATAAAAACAGTGGCTGCCCCTAGGGCATGAGGATGAGGCTATTTGTGAAGAGACCTGAGGAACCTTTTCATATGAATCAGTCAGCCAACTCCTGGGTATATACCCTAGAGAAATGAAACTTTATGTTCATATAAAAACTTATTCTTGAATGTTCATATCTGCTTTATTCAAAATTGCCAAAAACCTGGAAACAACCAAAATGTCCTACAATAGACCAAGGGTTAAACAAACTGTGGTACATCCACACAATGGAATACTACTCAACAATAGAACATAACTGCTGATACACACAACAATCTCAATGAACCTCAAAAGCACTACGTTTAGTGACAGCAGCCAACCTCAACAGCTGACAGACTTAATGAATCCACTTACAAGACATATGTGAAAGGTAGGTTTTTTTGAGATGGAGAACAGAGCAGTGGTTGTCAAGGATTGAAAGTGAAAGTGAAGTTGCTCAGTCGTGTCCGACTCTTTGTGATCCCATGGACCATGGCCTGCCAGGCTCCTCCATCCATGGGATTCTCCAGGGAAGAGTACTGGAGTGGGTTGCCATTTCCTTCTCCAGGGGATCTTCCCGACACATGGATTGAACCTGGGTCTCCCAGATTGTAGGCAGATGCTTTACCATCTGAGCCACCAGGGAAATCCACATCAAGGATTAGGTCTGAAGAAAGAGTTTGACAACTATTGAGAGTTTAAAGTTGTGGTCCACTGGAGAAGGGAATGGCAAACCACTTCAGTATTCTTGCCTTGAGAATCCCATGAACAGTATGAAAAGGCAAAATGATAGGATACTGAAAGAGGAACTCCCCAGGTCGGTAGGTGCCCAATATGCTACCAGAGATCAGTGGAGAAGTAACTCCAGAAAGAATGAAGGGATGGAGCCAAAGCAAAAACAATACCCAGCTGTGGATGTTACTGGTGATAGAAACAAGGTCCCATACTGTAAAGAGCATAGGAACCTGGAATGTTGGGTCCATGAATCAAGGCAAATTGGAAGTGGTCAAACAGGAGATGGCAAGAGTGAACGTCGACATTCTAGGAATCAGTGAAATAAAATGGACTGGAATGGGTGAATTTAACTCAGATGACCATTATATCTACTACTGTGGGCAAGAGTCCCTTAGAAGAAATGGAGTAGCCATCATGGTCAACAAAAGAGTCTGAAATGCAGTACTTGGATGCAATCTCAGAAATGACAGAATGATCTCTGTTCATTTCCAAGGCAAACCATTCACTATCACAGTAATCCAAGTCTATGCCCCAACCAGTAATGCTGAAGAAGCTGAAGTTGAATGGTTCTATGAAGACCTACAAGACCTTTTAGAACTAACACCTAAAAAAGATGTCCTTTTCATTCTAGAGGACTGGAATGCAAAAGTAGGAAGCCAAGAAATACCTGGGATAACAGGCAAATGTGGCCTTGGAGTATGGAATGAAGCAGGGCAAAGGCTAATAGAGTTTTGCCAAGAGAAAGCACTGGTCATAACAAACACCCTCTTCCAACAACACAAGAGAAGACTCTACACATGGACATCACCAGATGGTCAACACTGAAATCAGATTGATTGTATCCTGTGTAGCCAAAGATGGAGAAGCTCTATACAGTCAGCAAAAACAAGACTGGGAGGTGACTGTGGCTCAGATCATGAACTCCTTATTGACAAATTCAGACTTAAATTGAAGAAAGTAGGGAAAACCTACTTTAGGTCAGGTATGACCTAAATCAAATTCCTTATGATTATACAGTGCAAGTGAGAAATAGATTTAAGGGCCTAGATCTGATAGATAGAGTGCCTGATGAACTATGGACGGAGGTTCGTGACACTGT
Source organism: Bubalus bubalis (assembly GCF_019923935.1). Classification (NCBI taxonomy): domain Eukaryota; kingdom Metazoa; phylum Chordata; class Mammalia; order Artiodactyla; family Bovidae; genus Bubalus; species Bubalus bubalis. The sequence goes on along the minus strand of NC_059181.1, from coordinate 138,680,998 downwards.
ACAGGAGGCAGGGATCAAGACCATCCCCATGGAAAAGAAATGCAAAAAAGCAAAATGGCTGTCTGGGGAGGCCTTACAAATAGCTGTGAAAAGAAGAGAAGCAAAAAGCAAAGGAGAAAAGGAAAGATATAAGCATCTGAATGCAGAGTTCCAAAGAATAGCAAGGAGAGATAAGAAAGCCTGCCTCAGCAATCAATGCAAAGAAATAGAGGAAAACAACAGAATGGGAAAGACTAGAGATCTCTTCAAGAAAATTAGAGATACTAAGGGAACATTTCATGCAAAGATGGGCTTGATAAAGGACAGAAATGGTGTGGACCTAACAGAAGAAGACATTAAGAGAGGTGGCAAGAATACACAGAAGAACTGTACAAAAAAGATCTTCATGACCCAGATAATCACGATGATGTGATCACTGACCTAGAGCCAGACATCCTGGACTGTAAAGTCAAGTGGGCCTTAGAAAGCATCACTATGAACAAAGCTAGTGGAGGTGATGGAATTCCAGTTGAGCTATCTCAAATCCTGAAAGATGATGCTGTGAAAGTGCTGCACTCAAGATGCCAGCAAATTTGGAAAACTCAGCAGTGGCCACAGGACTGGAAAAGGTCAGTTTTCATTCCAATCCCAAAGGAAGGCAATGCCAAAAAATGCTCAAACTACCACACAACTGCACTCATCTCACACGCTAGTAAAGTAATGTTCAAAATTCTCCCAGCCAGGCTTCAGCGATATGTGAACCGTGAACTTCCAGATGTTCAAACTGGTTTTAGAAAAGGCAGAGGAACCAGAGATCAAATTGCCAACATCTGCTGGATCATGGAAAAAGCAAGAGAGTTCCAGAAGAACATCTATTTCTGCCTTATTGACTATGCCAAAGCCTTTGACTGTGTGGATCACAATAAACTGTGGAAAATTCTGAAAGAGATGGGAATACCAGACCACCTGACCTGCCTCTTGAGAAACCTATATGCAGGTCAGGAAGCAACAGTTGGAACTGGACATTGAACAACAGACTGGTTCCAAATAGGAAAAGGAGTACGTCAAGGCTGTATATTGTTACCCTGCTTATTTAACTTCTATGCAGAGTACATCATGAGAAACGCTGGGCTGGAAGAAAGCACAAGCTGGAATCAAGATTGCCAGGAGAAATATCAATAACCTCAGATATACAGATGACACCACCCTGATGGCAGGAAGTAAAAGGAACTAAAAAGCCTCTTGATGGAAGTGAAAGAGGAGAGTGAAAAAGTTGGCTTAAAGCTCAACATTCAGAAAACGAAGATCATGGCATCCGGTCCCATCACTTCATGGGAAATAGATGGGGAAACAGTGGAAACAGTGTCAGACTTTATTTTTATCACTGTAGATGGTGATTGCAGCCATGGAATTAAAAGACACTTACTCCTTGAAAGGAAAGTTATGACCAACCTAAATAGCATATTAAAAAGCAGAGACACTACTTTGCCAACAAAGGTCTGTCTAGTCAAGGCTATGGTTTTTCCAGTGGTCATATATGGATGTGAGAGTTGGACTGTGAAGAAAGCTGAGTGCTGAAGAGTTGATGCTTTTGAACTGTGGTGTTGGAGAAGACTCTTGAGAGTCCCTTGGACTGCAAGGAGATCCAACCAGTCCATTCTAAAGGAGATCAGTCCTGGGTGTTCTTTGGAAGGACTGATGCTAAAGCTGTAACTCCAATACTTTAGCCACTTCATGCAAAGAGTTGACTCATTGGAAAAGACTGTGATGCTGGGAGGGATTGGGGGCAGGAGGAGAAGGGGACAACAGAGGATGAGATGGCTGGATGGCATCACCGACTCAATGGACATGAGTTTGAGTGAACTCCGGGAGTTGGTGATGGACAGGGAGGCTTGGTGTGCTGCAATTCATGGGGTCGCAAAGAGTGGGACACTACTGAGCGACTGAACTGAACTGAACCGATAATATTGTTTTCTTTTTGTGTGGCTAAGGGGCCTGAAGGGACCTTTGGTGGACACTAATCTATCCTCAAGTACATGCCCTGGATGACAGTCAGCAGAATCATAAGAAAGAGTAACTGATATGACTTCCCCAAGGGCCTGGGTGATTTAGCAGTCTCTTCTGCCTCCCAGCTCCTTTCTCTTATGGGTCCCTTAGATAGAACTCCCACAGAGCTTACCAAAACTTCTCTGGTTTTTTTTTTTTTTTTTTGGTTTTGAATTGACCAGTTTGGCCTTATCCAGGGAACCCTAGAAGCACTTAACCTATGGGACCTAATAAAAGCTATAAATCCCAGATCCTGCTGCCTTCCCTGACTATACCCTGCTCTGACCTCCTATGCAGCTCTCCAGGAGTGCTTTGTGCCTCCTCCAGGTCTTATGAGTAATAAACTTCTTCATTTAACTTTCACTTGCAGTCTTTGTTGAATTTTGGTTCACCATCCAATTCCCCACCCAGGGCTCTATTTAACAAACATTATTTTAACAAAAAGCAAGCACTGAAACAGGGACCACAGTAGCAGATCAGGGACTTTCTATGTTGATGGAGCTGTTCCATGTCCTCAATGTGGTGGTGGATGCACACATGTATACATGTGCTAAATTCATAGAACTGGGCTCCAAAAGAGGTTGTTTTATTGCATAATGTAAGAAAATAATAAGATATAACACAGTGCCATGGACTGCATACAGAACTACCCTTACTACTTAGTAAATTCTTATTTTAGCACAACTATACTTTTATATGGGCTTCCCTGGTGGCTCAGTGGTAAAGAATCCCCCTGCCAGTGCAAGAGAAGCAGGTTCAATCTCTGGGTGGGGAAGGAAATGGCAACCTGCTCCAGTATTCTAGCCTGGGAAATTTCATGGACAGAGGAGACTGGCAGGCTACAGTCCATGGGGTTGCAGAGACATGACTGAGCAACTAAACAGCATTTTTTTGCATATTTTAAAAGTATCTTTTATGTTGTATATTATATATATATATATCATATATGTTTCTAATTCTTCTAACCATTATTCTGAAATGGTGTCAGGTATTTTGTTCTCATTATTTAAAATGAAGAAATAAAGGTCAGTAAAAGGCTAGTACCCTATCAGGGAAGCAGCAGTAGGTATAAAGTTTCTTACTAATCAAATCCAAACTACCTAAGGCATAAAGAAATGGCATTAATTTTAAAACGTGGATCTCACACATGGTTACTACTCCAGCTTTCTAGGCTAAAGGTCCATTTCCACGGTGATATGCAAATCAAGTCGCTGGAGGCGGAGCCTGGCCCCACAAACATCACATATGCAAATTGCGGGTGGTGTCATGCCCGCCGTTGCTAGATGACCTTTTTTATGCAGGTTGCCAAGCAGGGCATCTCCTGACATCTCTAAAGGAACATGACCAAAAAGTTAACTCGACCCCACATGACCCTGATTTTGACTTTGCATATGTGCTGGTTGTGTCCCACCCACCCCAATCCCCATCCCACTACAGTCTTACTGTCTAGGCCACTGCCCCCATGGGAATTCATGTCAAGCACACTGTCCACCCACCCCTGCATCCCGTGCCATGGCTTTGTCCATCACCTTGCCCTCTTCACCCTATTACAACGCCGCCCTCACTGTCTTGAGCGTCACCACCAGGACCCGGTCCCTCTGCGGACTTGGCCTGGCTCCCACTTGCTCAGAGCCAATGGGAGAGCCTTCAGTTCCCTCGCCTCCCCCAAGACCCCACTCCACCCCCACCTCTGCTGCAGCCAGCCTCTCCCACCCAGGGCCACACCATGCACTATCACCATGAGTGACTTCTCCTCTCTGCCTGCCATCCCCGACTCCATCCACACCCGCAACACTCCCCATCTGCTCCAACCAGACCCCCGACCTCCATCCCTCCAACAAAGCGTGTCCCACCACCACCTTCCAGACCAAGTGACTGAAGCACACAAGGATGTCTTGAAACACTTTATTGATTTGACATTACTGGGCCCAAGGCACCTGTCCGGGGGCCAGGGACTGGCCACTGGGGACCCAGGTGTAGTTGGGCAGCTAGTGTGGACCCGGGGCCACCAGGGAGATGGTTGTCATCCCAAAAATGCTGCTGAGCAGAGCATTGTTGTGGATCGCCATGTCCAACAACTTGGGGGTGATGTGCGTCTCACCGCTTTTCTGGGCCTCATTGCCTGCCAGCTCCAGGACCTTGGACATCAGGTCCTGAATGATCGCTGCTAGGAAGACTGGTGCAGATGAGCTCAGGCGCTGGGCGTAGTGGCCTTTGCGCAGGAGGTGCTCTATGTGGCTCACAGAGACGAACAGCTCAGCCCGGGCGGTGCGGGAGCGGATACCAGACGACCTCTGATGGCCCCTTTTCTTCGGCATGCTGGCTGTTGAGCCTGCTTTCTCCAAGGCCTTGCTCTTCTTTGCGATGGGAAGAGATGCGGTGGGATAAGGTGCGATGAGATGAGATACGGTGAGATGAATCAGTTAGTTCCAACCTCTCAAGACAACTGCTGCTCTCAGATCTCTCTACTCCGTATCCTAGAAACCACGGGCTGGCGCCTCATTGGTCGGGACGCATGCTCTGTGACACATAGACCCTGTGAGGTCATTGCTTTCTCGTGCTCCCCACCCCTCCCCCAACCCCCACAGGCCTGGGCCTGCAAAGAAATGATGCTGGCAGAATCCTGCTCACCCTGCCCACTGGACCCTTTCTTTGTCAAAACTCTCCCTTTCCACTGCACAGGAGCTTTGTACAGAAAAGGCAGCAGACCACCCAGTGGCACCAAGTATACACTGGTGGTGCTGGGCCACCATCATGACTGTATCTAGTTCCAAAATGTTGGCACCACTGCAAAGAGAAACCCCTGTACCTGGCCAGACAATTATTCCCCACTGCCCCGTCCTGCAGTTTCCCCTACCCCACCCCACCCCACAGTCCTCAGGCAACCACTCATCAGCTTCCTGTCCACAGCCCTTTGCCTATTCTGAAGACTTCCTAGAGATAGAGGCATACAATAAATATGTGGCCTTCTGTCACTGAGCATAGGGTTCATGCACATATGAATGAATCTGTAGCATGAATCAGTACTTCTTTCCTTTTCCTGGTTGAATAATATTCCACTGTATGGCTAGACTACACATGTTTTGTATCCACTAGGCAGTGGATGGACATTTGGGTGACTTCTCCTTTGTGCATATTGGGAATAGTGCTATGATGGACATTCCTGTACAGGTTTCTGTTTTCCACTCTTTGGGATTTATGTCCATGTATAGATTTATGGGTTTATTTCCATACTGTTAATTCTATTTCACTGATCTATGTGTCTATCCTTATGCTAGTACCACACAGTTTTGGTAACTGTAGCTTTGGAGTAAGTTTTGAAATCCAGAAGTAGGTGTTCATCATGCCTCGGTATACTTTACTGAAATATATACTGTTAGTCTGTTTCCCTGCCTTCCTGAAAGGGACCTAGAGTTTTTTAGTCAGTGTGATTTTGAATTAGGAGAATACCTTTTGGTGACTATTGGACACTGGCTCTGATCTCACACTAATTCCAAGATGCCCAAGTGTCACTATGGTCCATCAGTCATAGTAGGAGCTTATGGAGGTCAAGGGATCAATGAAATTTCAGCTCAGGCTCATCTCCATTGGAGCCGGTGTATACCCAAACCAATCCCATGCTTATCTACACAGTTCTGGAATGCAAAATTAAGATAGACATGTTCAGCAACTGGAAGACTCCACAACAGACCTGCAAAGTGAGGGCTATTTTGGTAGGGATGGCCAAATGAAAGCAATTAGAATTGCCTCTATCTAGAAATAAAGTAAACCAAAAGCCTTGCACATACCTGAATGGATTTCAGAGATTTGCAGCACCATCAAGGGCTACAAACATGCAGGAGTGATGATTTACTCCATACTCCCATTAAAGTAGCCTATTTGGCCTGTGCAGAAAACAGATGGTCTTGGAGAATGACAGTGTATTTTTATTAGCTTGACCAGGTAGTGATTTCAATTTCAGGTGCTATACCAATGTAGTTTCATTGCTTGAGCAAATTGACATCCCCAGTGCTACTTGCCCCCTTCATGGATCACAGCCTTGTTGTGGTGAAGGTGCTTGCATAACTCAGTGAAGCTATGAGCCATGCCATGCAGGGCCACTGAAGACAGATGGATCTTGGTGGAGAGTTCTGACAAATCGTGGTCCACTGGAGGAGGAAAATGGCAACACACTCTAGTATTCTTGCCTCTAGAACTCCATGGGCAATAGGAAAAGGTAAAAAGATATGATGCCAGAAAATGAGTTCCCCAGGTTGGAATTTGTCCAATATGTTACTGGTGAAGAGTAGAGGGCAATTACTAATAGTTCCAGAAAGAATGAAGTGGCTGGGCTAAGGCAGAAACGATGCTCACTTGTGGATGTGTCTGGTGGTGAAAGTTAGGTCTGAACTGTAAAGGACAATATTGCATAGGAACCAGGGAAGTTAGGTCCATGAATCAAGGTAAACTGGATGTGCTCAAGCAGGAGATGGCAAGAGTGAACATAGACATCTTAGGAATCAATGAACAAAGTGAATAATGGGAATGGACCAATTTAATTCAGATGACCATTATATCTACTACTGTGGGCAAGAATCCCTTAGAAGAAATGAAGTAACCATCATAGTCAACAAAAGAGTCTGAAATGCAGTACTTGGGTGCAATCTCAAAAATGACAGAATGCTCTCAGTTTGTTTCCAAGGCAAACCATTCAATATCACAGTAATCCAAGTTTATGCTCCAACCACTGATGCTGAAGAAGCTGAAATTGACTGGTTCTATGAAGACCTACAACACCTTCTAGAACTAACACCAAAAAAAAAAAAAAAAAAAAAAAAAAAGATGTCCTTTTCATCATAGGGGATTGGAATGCAAAAGTAGGAAGTCAAGAGCCACCCAGAATAACAGGCAAATTTGACCTTGGAGTACAAGATGAAGCAGGGCAAAGGCTAAGAGAGTTTTGTCAAGAGAACATACTGGTCATAGCAAACACCCTCTTCCCACAACACTACACACAGACATCATCAGATGGTCAACACCAAAATTAGATTGATTATATTTTTTTCAGGCAAAGATGCAAAAGCTCTATATAGTCAGCAAAAACAAGACATGGAGCTGACAGGGCTCAGATCAGGAGTTTCTTATTGCAAAATTCAGGCATAAATTGAAGAATGTAGTGAAAACCAATAGGCCATTCAGGTATAACCTAAATCAAATCCCTTATGATTATACAGTGGAGGTGACAAGTAGAATCAAGGGATTAGACGTGGTAGACAGAGTGCCTGAATAACTATAGATAGATGTTCATAACATTGTACAGTAGGCATTGACCAAAACTATCCTCCCAAAATAGAAATGCAAGAAGGCAAAGTGATTGTCTTTGGAGGTTTTACAAGGCAAAGGAGGTTTACCAACAGCTGAGAAAAGAAGAGAACCAAAAGGAAAAGGAGAAAGGGAAAGATATACCCAACTGAATGCAGAGTTCCAGAGAACAGCAAGGAGAGATAAGGAAGACTTATTAAATGAACAATGCAAATAGATAGAGGAAAGCAACAGATTGTGTGGATCACAGCAAACTGTGGAAACTTATTAAAGAAATGGGAATACCAGACCACCTTACCTGTCTCCTGAGAAACCTGTATGCAGGTCAAAAAGCAACAGAAAGCAAAGAGAAACTAAAGAGCCTCTTGATGAGGGTGAAGGAAGAGAGTGAAAAAGCTGGCTTAAAACTCAACATTCAAAAAACTGAGATCATGGCATCTGGTCCCATCACGTCATGGCAAATAGAAGGGGAAAATGTGGATGTAGTGACAGATTTCCTCTTTGGGGGCTCCAAAATCACTGTGGATGGTGACAGGAGTCATTAAATTTAAAGATGCTTGTTCTTTGGAAGAAAAGTGTTTCAGGTTTAAAAATAAAACAAAATTAAAAAAAAAAAGAAAAGCTGTGACAAACCTAGACAGTGTGTTGAAAAGCAGAGAAATTACTCTGCTGACCAAGGTCCATATAGTCAAGGCTATGGTCTTTCCAGTGGTCACATACAGTTGTGAGATCTGGACCATAAATTCAGCAGCACACCAAAGAATTGATGCCTTTAAACTGTGGTGCTGGAGACAACTCCTGAAAGTCCCTTGGACAGCAAGGAGATCAAACCAGTCAATCTTAAGGGAAATCAACCATGAATACTTGTTGGAAGGATTGATGCTGAAGCTGAAGCCCAAGTATTTTGGTCATTTGATGGGAACAGCCGACTCATCAGAAAAGTCCCTGATGCTGGGAAAGATTGAGGGCGGAAGGAGAAGAGGGCATCAGAGGATGAGATGGCTGTATGGCATCACCCATGAAATGAACATGAACTTGGGAAAACTTAGGGAGATGGTGAGGGACAGGGGGGCTTGGGTGTGCTGCAGTCCATGGAGTTGCAAAGAGTGAGACAAGACTGGGAAGAGGGAACAACAACAATGGTAATTCTATGTTTCTCTTATTGAGTAACCACCCACCTCACTGATTTCCACAGTGGTCTTCCATTTTTGCAATCCCAACAGTATATGAGGGTCCCAATTTCTCTGCATCTTCTCCAAAACTTATTATTCTTGTTTTACTTGTAATAACCATCATAGTGGGTGTGAAGTGGTATATCATGGTGATTTTTATTTGCATTTCTCTAATGGCTAAAGATGTTCAGCATCTTTTCTTGTGCTTCTTGGACATTTGCACATCTGCTTTGGAGGAATGTCTATTCAAGTCCTTTGCCTGTTGTTTAATTAGGTTGCTTGTCTTTTTGTTGTTGACTGTTAAGTGTTCTTTATGCATTCTGGAAAATAGACCCTTATTAGATTTATGATTTGCAAATGTTTATCCCATCCTGTGGGTTGTCCTTTCAATTTCTTGTATTTTTAAGTCAGACAGAAAGGAGAAATATCTATGACATCCCTTATATGTGGGAGCTAAAAATAAATGACACAAATGAACTGACAAAACAGAAAGAGACTCACAGACTTAGAAAATGAACTTATAGTTACCGAGGGGAAGGGATAGTTAGGGACTTAGGGAACGTCATCTACTTACTGATAGATTGAAAATGGATAACCAACAAGGACCTACTGCATAGCACAGGGAACTCTGCTCAATGTTATGTGGCAGCCTGGATAGGAGGGGAGTTTGGGGGAGAATGGATACATGTATATATATGGCTGAGTCCCTTCTGTATTCTGGGAAACTACCTGAAACTACAACACCATTGTTAATTGGCTATACTCCAATATAAAATAAAAAGTTTTAAGTTTGGGTAAAAAAAGTTTTTAAAAGATTTTTCTATTTCTCATATCCTCTCCTGATTTTCCCTCCTTTTGTTCAGTTTTTCTGTATCTACATTGTCAGAATATATAGAGACATTACATACTACATGCTATCTACTTTATAACCATAATTTAGCCTTGATTCTTAATCATACTTTTTTCTTTCTTTCTTTTTAATTGGAGGATAATTGCTTTACACTGTTGTGTTGGTATCTGCCATTCATCAACATGAATCAGACATAGGTACACATATGTCCTCTCCCTCTTGAACCTTCCTCCCTCCTCCCACTCCACCCCATCCCTCTAGGTTGTCACAGAGCACCAGATTTGAGCTCCCTGTGTCATACAGTAAATTTCCACTGGCTATCTGTTTCACATGTGGTAATGTATATGTTTCCATGCTACTGTCTCAATTCATCCCACCCTGTCTTTCCCCCGCCATGTCCGCAAGTCTGTTCTCTATGTCTGCGTCTCCATTTGTTGTTATTCAGTCGCTCAGTCGTGTCTGACTCTTTGTGACACCATGGAATGCAGCATGTCAGGCTTCCCTATCCTTCACCATCTCCCGAAGTTTTTTCAAACTTATGTCCATAGAGTTGGTGATGCCATTCAACCATCTCATCCTCTATTGTCCCCTTCTCCTCCTGCCTTCAAGCTTTCCCAGCATCAGGGTCTTCTCCAATGAGTCGGCTCTTTGCATCAGGTGGCCAAAGTATTGGAGCTTCAGCTTCAGCATCAGTCCTTCCAGTGAATATTCAGGGTCGATTTCCTTTAGGACTGACTGGTTTGATCTCCTTGTAGTCCAAGGGACTCTCAAGAGTCTTCTCCAATACCACACTTCAAAGGCATCAGTTCTTCAGCACTTGGCCTTTTTTTATTGTCCAGCTCTCACATCTATACATTACTACTGGAAAAACCATAGGTTTGACTAGACGGACCTTTGTTGGCAAAGTAATGTCTCTGCTTTTTAATACACTGTCTAGGTTTGTTGTAGCTTTTCATCCAAGGAGCAAGCATCTTTTAATTTCATGGCTGCAGTCCCCATCCACAGTGACTTTGGAGCCCAAGAAAATAAAGTCTGTCACTGTTTCCATTCTTTCCCCATCTATTTGCCATGAAGTGATGGGACTGGATGCCATGATCTTAGTTTTTTGAATGAAAAAACGGAGATCCTCTGTCAATGTGGCAGGCCACTGCCGACTCATGCCTTCACAGGAGACCCTCAAACACTCAAGGGCAGGTCTGGCTCAGTCTCTTGTGAGGGTTACTGCTCCTTTCCCTTGGTCCTGGTGCATCTGCATCGCTGCCCCGCAAATAGGCTCATCAGTACCATCTTTCTAGATTCCATGCGTGCTAAGTAACTTCAGTCATGTCGAACTCTTGCAGCCCCATGGACTGTGGCCCACGAGGCTCCTCTGTCCATGGAATTTCCCAGGCAATAATCCTGGAGTGGGTTGCCATCTCCTTCTCTGTATATCCTTATTAACCACAGATTTAAAAGATGCTGTCAGTTTAGGTTATATTTACAGGAGTAGAATATCCAAAATGAGGGATATGATCATTTTACTGTTCTCCGTCCTTTCACGATGATGCCTGGAATTCTTTACTCAGTTTTGAGTGCCAGAATTCATAAAGACATAAATAAACCAGCAGACACTTAGATGAGCAACTAGGATGGGTGGAGAAGGCAAAACTATATCATATAAAGAATCTTTGAAGAAACTGATCAGAGTGGCTTAGAGAATAGAAAACTGAAAGAGCTATAATCTCCACTCTTTAACATGTGAGTGAACAATACATTAATTAACCACTTTACTTTTTGGAGACATAATTAGGTTGATTATATAAGGAAGAACATTCAAATAGAGTTTGCTGAAGATGGAATTGGTATATGTTATTTCTTTTGAGAAACTATTCTTGACAAGTCTGTTCCTAAATTTTGGTTTTTCCTTTCCTCTTAGTACTAATACCTTGTATTTTCCACTACCATACATGACCCTTTCCATACTGCATTGTAATGGCCAGCTCTGTGAAGACAGAGACTTTAGCAGCCTTAGTAATGTGTCTAATTCTTAAAACTTGGCACACAGTAGGCACTCAATAAATGGGTGGACAAATGAGGGTAGGGCATACCAGAACATAGAGGGTAAATATGCAAAAGTAAAGGTAAATAGATTGAAATAAGCATGGCACATGCATGCCAGGAGATTAAGCAGGGAGGGCATCTTGTATGAAGTGAGAAGAACTGCCTGATAGTAGTCAAGAGTGTATATATATATATATATGTAAAATCAAGCTTCCCAGGTGGCTCAGTCATAAAGAATCCACCCACAATGCAGGAGGCACAGGAGACAAGGGTTTAATCCCTGGGTTGGGAAGATCCCCTGGAGAAGGAAAGGGCAACCCACTCCAGTATTCTTGTCTGAGAAATCCCATGGACAGAGAAGTCTGGAGGGCTTCAGTCCGTGGGGTTGCAAAGAGTCAGAGATGACTGAGTGGGTGAGCATGCATACATACTCAAAGTTGCTAAGGCAGAGTGGAATCAGATTACAAAATATCTTGAATGCCAGAGTGAAGAACTTCAAGTTAATGAATAAGGCACCAAGAAATCATGTGAACAAACACCTTTAAATCTCTGCTTTAGACCCATAAATACCTGTTTTCTACATACTGATCCTCATGAAATTAAGGACCACTTATTAGTAAGTTGATCTTAGGTGATTTTTTTTGTTTTTTTACCAGCCATTTTTTAGGTATAATTTAGAATTCACCAGTTGTAAGCAGACAGTTCTATGAGTTGTTACAAATGAACATAGGCATGCAAACACCACTACAATCAAAATAAATAGCATTTCTTTCACCCCCAAAAGGTCCCTCATTCTGCTTTGCAGAAATCTTGTACTTCCGACCCTCGTCCCTGGCAACCACTGATTTATTCTCCATTACTATAGTTTGTCTTTTCTAGAACTTTTCTAGAATGCCATATAAATGGAATCATACAATATACAGCCTTTTAGGTCTGGCTTCTTTCACTTAGCATATGTCTTCAAGATTCATCTATGTTTGCTAGAAATATCAACAACCTCAGATATGCAGATGAAACCACCCTAATGGCAGAAAGTGAAGCGGAACTAAAGAGCCTCCTGATGAAGGTGAAAGAGGAGAGTGAAAAAGCTGGCTTAAAACTCAACATTCAAAGAATGAAGATCATGGTATCTGGTCCCATCACTTTATGGCAAATAGATGGGGGAAGAATGGAAACAGTGACAGATTTTATTTTCTTGGGCTCCAAAATAACTATGCATGGTGACTGAAGCCATGAAATTAAAAGACGTTTGCTCCTTGGAAGAAAAGCTATGACAAACCTAGACAATGTATTAAGAAGCAGAGACATCACTTTGCTGACAAAGATCTGTATACTCAAAGCTATGGTTTTTCCAGTAGTCATGTACAGATGTGAGAGTTGGACCATAAAGAAGGCTGAGTACCAAAAAATTGATGCTTTGATGCTGGAGAAGACTCTTGAGAGTCCCTTTGGACAGCAAGGAGATCAAACCAGTCAATCCTAAAGGAAATCAACCCTGAATATTCACTGGAAGGACTGATGCTGTAGCTGAACCTCCAATACTTTGTCCACCTGGTACAAACAGCCAACTCATTGAAATAGACCCTGATGCTAGGAAAGACTGAGGGCAGGAGGAGAGGGGGATGACAGGGGATGAGTTGGTTGGATGGCATCACTAACTCAATGGACATAAGCTTCAGTAAACTGTGGGAGATAGTGCAGGACAGTGAAGTCTGGCATGCTACAGTCCCTGGAGCCACAAAGAGTCAGACACAACTTAGTGACTGAACAACAACAACAAATATTTGCTACATCTATCAATAGTCTGTTCCCTTTTCTTGTTGAGTGGTATTTTGTAACTCATATGTAGTGCAATTTATTTATCCATTCACCAGTTGATGGGCATTTGGAACGTTTATAGTTTGAGGCGACTATAAATAAATTTGCTGTGACCATTCAAATAGCAATGGTGATGTGCTTGTCGAGCCCTTCAACTCAGACCAAAGGTGTCTAGCAAGAGTTGAATAGCCCTGGAAGTGACGATTGGACTAAGAATCCATCAGGACTTACATTTATCTCTCCCTCTATCTGATCTAAGTCATCAGTATTATTTTAGTGAAAGTGAAGTCGCTTAGTCGTGTCTGACTCTTAGCGACCCCATGGACTGCAGCCCACCAGGCTCCTCTGTCCATGGGATTTACCAGGCAAGAGTAATGGAGTGGGCTGCCATTGCCTTCTCCAAGTATTATTATAAGAGTATTGTTATTGGTGACTCCAAGTTGAAACACATTGATTTCTCACTTCTCTTCTGAAGACTTTTGTGCATACAGATATATTGTAGCCACTCAAATATTTGCATCTTCTCTCTCTCCCTCCTGTTTTCTCTATTTTCCCTCTATTTCTGTGCCTCTTTGTCCTTTTTTCCTTTCTCATTTTCCTCCTCTTCCTATCTTTTCTATCTATCCGTCCCTTTCCTTATTATCTTCTACCTTTTGTTTCCCTTCCATTTCCTCTCTCCTTCCCTGTCATCTTCTAACATAGCAATTTATATTTACAAAATGTTTAAACCAAGGAAGTAGCCAATTTGCATGAGCTGTTACACACCATAAGCATTTTGTGCACTGTCAATTCATTTTATTTACTTGTTTTAACTATGAGGATATGAAGCACTCAGTCCCATTCCTATTACGTGAGATCACATCAGTCAATTACACCTAATTTCCTATAGTGATTCTGAGAATTTCAGCTGGATAGAGCTTTTATGTTTTGCTTTAAAGTACGCAGTTGTTGATTCCTATGCCGCATACCAACGCCAACCCTTCCTGCCCCCCATTAAAACTCCTATGTTTTGACAAATTGGAGTCATTAGTATTTCAGCCCTCTGAAATAGGTTTAATCATTCAGGCGGTGATGTTCTATGTTCAAACTTTTGTATTAACAAACTCCCTCTTTTCTTCTTCTTGTTAAATAAGAACCTGATATTTAAGCATCCTAGATTAGTGTTACAAGAGCACTTTCAGCCCACCCATGAGGATCTGTGCTCAGATTCTCATGTCCAATGCCAGAAAGCATTAAGGAGAATAAAGAAGTTCATTTTATAGCTTTATTAGAATTGCTTCTTTTGTACCTAGGCCTTTTTTGTCTACAAGACTTTGGCTTAAGAATCTGTGCTAGTTAACTCAGATTCTCTTTCCTTTCCCAGGGTCATGAAGGCTTTTCTAAAAATGAAATGTGGAGGAGGTGGGGCTTACTGTGGTCCAGTCCTGCTAGCTATGAGTGGGGAAGCACAAGAGTAAGGGGGAAGTGAAAAGGGGTTGCAGAGAAGTGTGGTGTCTAGGATATGCAGGGAAATTATACACGTGTCATAGAACCAAACTGGAACATCATCAACTTGGGATACAGCTTTAGGGAGGAAGTATAAGTGAACGAAAGTGGAAGGAAGAGACAAGGGACCAAAGAAAGGGGGAAAGAGTGGGAGGAGGAGACGATGTTGAAGGAGGATTCAAAGACAACTACCTTCTGTTCCTCCTCATTTCTAGGCTAAGGTAGCCCCGGACTACTCAGCACTCCCTCTCCTGCGTTTCAGACTCCAGCATCTTCCTCTCACCCGTTTAGAAGCATTTTAGTTTGTGGCTGCTATCCAAATGTTGTTCCCATCCTGCTATTTTCACTAAACATTTCAAGTACAGGTCTGCCAAGCACAGAGCTGGGTTGTGCTATCACTCCCTTCTTGCTGACTCTATCTTTCTATTAATGCAGATGAAGATGAATTTAGTTTTCGGCGCAACCACAACACACAACTGAATAATATTGAGCTAACAGTCCCTGAAAACCTCTCAATCTTTTTTATGTGTGTTGCTACTTAGCCATATCTCATCCTTTGCTTGTACATCCAGGGGGTTTTGGACTCAAATGCAGAATTGCACATTCATGTTTGTGAACATTTAAGAATTATTTTTGAAGCATGTACTATTAAGCTTATTTCAGAGTTATTTTGAAAATAACTCTCATCAATTCTGCAGTCAAGTAAATGTCCTATTTCGTTTTGTTTTCATTCTGGCAATTAATTTTCAGAATGAAAGCACAGGTAATTAGACATTCAAGGGTATTTAAATTTTCAAAATTCATCTTTTAAACGTAAATGTTCTCAAATTTAACCTGTTGACAAATAAACAGATTTAAATTCTTCATTTTGCTGTCTGTTCAGCGTAAGGTGGAAAAAAAGTGGTATATGCCTAGTCTGTCCCCAGCCTCCTAAAGTGGTGCAATGCTGCAAAAACAACCACAGTCCCTCGTTGCTGGGCAATGGACAGCGTCACAAATCAAACTCCCTTCATTTTTGCATCTACTTGTCTAGCTTAATGTTGAGACAGTCACAAACAAAGTATTTGTTATATAAATGTGATTGTTAACATATTTCAGGAATATTTTCGATCTTACTTCGTGTTTATGTGTACTTAATGTGTTTTAACCTTGGAAGAAATACAAATTATTTACAGCCAAATTTAAATTACATTAAAAGAACTCAATATAACCTTATTACCTTGTGATAAACATGACTTTTAAAAAAGCCTGTCTGTTTATATTTTCCATTTGAATGACTTCCAGCAGATGACATTAAGTTATAAGGTGATGGATTCATAAAATCATAGAATGTTCTTCTCATTTGAAAGGAAATTCAGGTTGTTGTTATTTTTTTGTGTGTGCTAATCTCCTAGGGAACACAAATTCAAAGAAAACTCTCTCAGTCTGGGATGCCTTATTAATATATTTCCATTTCTGCTCAGTTTATGTCTAGTTCTTTAGTGTATCTGCTAACAATACTATTCAAGAACATCTTTCAAAAGTATCACAAGCTGTTATGACCATTATCAGTTATAATAGCTATATTATATATGGCATGTCAACATTCAGTCCAAAGATACCATTGCCTCTGAACAGATTATTTTTCCTGCAATTAGGTGCTGTATACTAAGCTAGCAAAAAAAATAAGAATTGGCTCCATGTACCAAGGCTCTATTTAGCAGAACTGTCTTGAAGGAAAATGAACAAAATGGATCTATGAGCACTTTGTAGGAAAGGAACAACGTGCGATACATAGAGTATTATAATAAAAATAATAACAGTCGTCAGATCTGACCTAAGGGAAACTGAACAGCAAAAGTAAAAGCAATTTCACAACCCTTATATAACCATCGTCTTCTTTTTTGCTGTTGTTGTTTTCTTTGGTTTCCATGGTGAACTGTATTTGCATGAAAGGCTTACCACTTGGATTAACTGCCCCCATTAGTCCAACTTCACCTCACTCTCCAAAAGCACCTTACCAATTTCCCATTTAACCAAATATCCAGATAAACTCAACTAAACAGCTAATTAGTTCAGAAAAAATGGTCAAAATAAACAGTGACTTGACTATCTCAAGACAATTTGGAAGAAGTTGAACAGAAGTTGGCCTTTGAAATGATACTGTAGGTAATATGGCCAACTGTGCAAACTAGGAATGAGTTTCTTCTGGTACAATTGGCAACTTTATGAAGAATAAGTTGGCAGTGCCAAAAGAAGGAAAACTGACAGAAATAAGTGCTGTTGGACGAGTGGAAATTTGATGCTTCTGATGATTATTTTTCTTTATTATATTTAAAATTGTAATATTTCATATTTATGAATCATAAACTAAATATATGAACTATATATGATGCACACTATATATCTAGTATATAGTAGTTGTGCATTATTTATAGTTTGTATATGTGTGTGTGTGTATATATATATATATATATATTTCCTCTGGCTTTTTTGCTTTACCTAGTTGAATATGTGTTTTTTCCCTAATTTTGATATAAATTTAGACTAAGAGAAATGTTGCAAGGATAGTAAAAAAATTTCAGCTCCAAAATTCTCAGATTCCCTAAATTTTGACATTTTAATATATTTGTTTCCTCTCTCTCTCTTTCCCTGAACAATTTAAGAGTAAGTTGAAAATTTAATAGCCACATCACTCATAAGTGCACTTCCCTGACAGCTCAGTTGGTAAAGAATCCACCTGCAATGCAGGAGACCCTGGTTCGATTCCTGGGTCAGGAAGATCCACTAGAGACAGGAAAGGCTACCCACTCCAGTATTCTTGGGCTTCCCTTGTGAAGAATCCACCTGTGATGTGGAAGACCTGGGTTCGATCCCTGGGTTGGGAAGATCCCCTGGAGAAGGGAAAGGGTACCCACTCCAGTATTCTGTCCATGAGGTGGCAAAGAGTCAGACACGACTGAGTGACTTTAACTCTTCACTGTTAAATATTTAAGTGTGTATTTCTTAACAACAAGGAGTACTGATTATTTTTTAAAATATACCCTAAAATATTACTCAACCTTTTAAAAGTTTCTTTTGTAATCACAAATTTGTTTTCATAGTAGAAAATACAAGGATGAAGAAAAAAGAACATCCCCAATAATTCTCTGCAACATAAAGAAATGACCAGCATGAACATTTTGTCTGGTCTTGAGGTGTTTTCTATGTAACTTTTATGGCCTACCACTCATGCTGTGTTCAGTTGCTTTAGTCATGTCCGACTCTTTGTGACCCTATAGACTAGCCCTCCAGGCTCCTCTGTCCATGGGATTTCCCAGACAAGAATACTGGACTGGGTTGCTATTTCCTTCTGCAGGGGGGTCTTCCCAACCCAGGGATAAAAGCCACATCTCTTATGTCTCCTGCATTGGCAGGCAGATTCTTTACCCACTGAGTCATATCACTCATATTATAAGTTAAAAAATCATAATATTTCTCAAATGCTTTATAAAAGTTATTCTTAAAAATCCAGTACATTGACCCTCATCTTTTTCAGAGAAACATTATTGACATTTCTTAGCTTAGGCTGAAAATTCCAAGGCAGTTTTGCCTCTCTTTCTCCCCCAAACAGTTTGCAGATTCATTGGTTCTTATCTTCACAATATCTCTCTTCTTTCCTCTTTCAGTTTTCATTCACCTATTTATTCAAAATTTCTAACTACTTTCTATACAAATTTGGGACCTAGATTCAAATTGAAGTTCCCCCTCTGACTAACTTCAGTTCAGTCAGTCAGTTCAGTCGCTCAGTCGTGTCCGACTCTTTGCGACCCTATGAATCGCAGCACACCAGGCCTCCCTGTCCATCACCAACTCCCGGAGTTCACTCAGACTCACGTCCATCGAGTCAGTGATGCCATCCAACCATCTCGTCCTCTGTTGTCCCCTTCTCCTCCTGCCCCCAATCCCTCCCAGCTTGTGTGATCTTAAAAACAGGTTGCTTAGCCTCTCTGGGCCTCACTTTTCCCGTGTGTAAAACAGGGATACTAATACTGATACACAGTAGTCCCCTCTTATCCGTGGTTTTGCTTTCTTCCATTTCCATTACCCAAGGTCAACTGTGGTCCAAAAATATTAAATGGATAACTCCAGAGATAAACAATTCATAAGTTTTAAATTACATACCATTCTGAAGTAGTGTGGTGACTCTCAGGCTGTCCAAACCCATCCCACCCAGGATCCCCAAGCATCGACATTGTCTGCTCCTAACAACCAACCATTGATATCATCATAGCCGGATGATCCATGATCTCCTTCATGGATCAGGAGATGATCCTCCTTCTGAGAAACATCACACTGCCTCCATCATTCACCTCACTCCATCTCATCACGTAGGCATTTTATCACAATAAGGTATTTTTGAGAGAGAGAGCACATTCACACAACTTTTATTACAGTTGTTGTTTAGTCGCTAAATTGTGTTCAACTCTTTGCAACCCCATGGACTATAGCCTGCCAGGATCCTCTGTCCATAGGATTTCCCAGGCAAAAAAATCGGAGTGGGTTGCCATTTCCTTCTCCAGGGGATCTTTCTGACCCGGGGAGTGAACCCGCATCTCCTGCATTGGCAGGTGGATTCTTTAGCACTGAGCCACCAGGGAAGCCCTTTATTACAGTATACTGTTATAATTATTTATTTTATTAGTAGTTATTATTAATCTCTTACTATGTCTAATATATAAATTAAACTTTATCATAGGTATGTACGGAAAAGGCAATGGCACCCCACTCCAGTACTCTTGCCTGGAGAATCCCATGGATGGAGGAGCCTGGTGGGCTGCAGTCCATGGGGTCGCTAGGAGTCAGACACGACTGAGCGACTTCACTTTCACTTTTCACTTTCAAGCATTGGAGAAGGAAATGGCAACCCACTCCAGTATTCTTGCCTGGAGAATCCCAGGGACGGGGGAGTCTGTTGGGCTGCCGTCTATGGGGTTGCACGGAGTCAGACACGACTGAAGCGACTTAGCAGCAGCAGCAGCATAGGTGTGTATGTATAAGGAAAAAAACATAGTATATATAGGATTTGGTACTCTTAGTGGTTTCAGGCCTCCACCAGGGGTCTTGGAAGGTACCTGGCTCCCAGTCAGCATTCCACAAATGTTGTTGTTGCTGCTGCTACTGTCCCTATTGCTGCCACAGGAGTGTTGTCAAGGTAAATGTGACAATGTATAGAAAATGCTTAACTTGGTGCCCCACAAATAGTAAGCATGTGATAAACAGAAACTATTATTAGCACTATGTCTGTGTTAAGCACAAGAGGTACACAGATGAGTAAGTCACCCTCTCTACTCTTGGAAAACTAACCATCCAGTATTTACAGCCACCAGATTAATCCAACCGTATTTCAGAGTTCAGTTCAAATGTGGCCTTATCCACAAGGCTTTCACTGATCGCTTCAGCTAGAAAGAATATTAAAAATATTGCCTTTTACTAAAATCTTCATGACCTTTTTTCCTGCACTTTTCTTATCAAATTTTAGCACATTCTTCTTTTATTTTTACTTGTTTACACATCTTTGTTCTATTTCTAGACTTTTAGTTACTAGAAGGGCAGTGAATGTGTTTTATTAATCTTTTAGCTGCCAGAGTATACGCAAAGGGTTTTGTATTCTTTTGTCCTTCGCTCTATCTTTCACTCATCTTATTCCACTAAATATGTGAGTGCTCCTTGTTCATAGTGGACATTCAATAAAGGTTGGTTAAGTAAATAAGCAATGGGGTTAAGCATTTGAAATTCAAGAAAGGGCACGTTATTTTCAAAAAGTATAAAATTTAAACTACTTCTTGAGATCATAAGAACGAACTTCCACTTCATTTTGAGTTTGTGCTAAGTTCCACTTGGTAACTTTTTGGAGCCATCTTACAGCTATTTCAAGTGGGATTCTTTCATGGTGTACATATTTTTTAAATATTGTCATGCTGTGCCCAGGATAGTCACAGAACTTCCACAGCAAGTGCTCCTTGTTGAAGTACAAAGTTATTAATAATGACAAGTCATTTGGATACTTTAATTAGTGTCTAGCACTATTTCCATTAGTTAATATATATTTTTAACATCATAATGCCCAATGACAATTGTACTGTCAATTTCCCTGGCACTGCAATTTCCCCAGTGGATTATGCCATCCTAAGTTTCCGGAGATCTTGTTAAAATATTAAGAAAATATCATCTGTAGGTAAAGGTCACACAGTTAATCAAAAATATTTTTAATGCCAGCTGGCCAAACCTTTTCCTCTACTTCTTTTTAAACATGTATAAGGCTTTTGATGATCTTTCGCCTACAATCCTACCCTTCCTCTTCCCTTTGTTCACTTGGTTCTGAAGAAAGGGGTGCAGGGAAAGGAGATTAGACAGGGCCATACAAAAAAATCTCTTTAGTTATCCACCCGCTAACCAACCCTAGCCACTGACGTCCACAAATTCAATTGTCACAGCTTGCAGAAAAGTCAGTTCTGTATCTTTAGTAACTTAAAGTTGTGAAAATTGCTTCTTTTATTGAAGCATTAGAAAGTTTGTTTATCCATATACTTAGTAAAAATATTCACTGATTAATATGTGGAAAATTTTTGTGTTTTGTTCGGTCATGTATCCTCAAAACTAGAAAGCAAAGTATGTGTGCAATACCCTATTTGCCTAAGATCTCACAGTACCTAAACACTATGAGCTCTAAAGACTATTTTTTAAGTTGCTTTGAATGAAGAGGTATGAAACAGCTGTTCTAATTTTTAGTTGGTGAATCTGATCAAGTGTTCTACTAGTTTCCAATAGTAATTTTCAGTATTTCTGAGAATTGACATGAAAATCAGATGAAATCACCTTTTGCATTTGAATTTACTGCACTTAATTTTTATTTTTTTCTCCCCTACACAACATCTTCTCTAAACTGTCCCCCTCCAAACCCATTCAAAGTTATCTACTTGGACACATTAGAGACTGAGATAGATGCTGATTTTTAAATTACCAGATCTCTGAAAGTGCCAATATTTTCATATATGGGTATTTAATATGCATAACTGTAATTGTAAACTATCCTGCCTCCATTTTTTTGTTTGTTTGTTTGTTTTCTTTTGAAACAGAAACCTGAACTACTAGGAGACTGAATTAGAGGGACAGGTGGACTGTCAGCTCAAAAAGTGGCCTCTGAGCCTTGTCCCTGAGGATCTATGCCCAGGATAGCATAACTAAAGTTGGAAGGTCATTTTCTGCTTGGTTAGAAGCCCTCCCCTTGGACCTAGACCATGACCTGGCCTTTCAATTTATCACAAGGAAGAAACTTTACTAAAATTTATACATGGCCCTTAATGATCTGGCTCCTGTCCACGTCCCTAGCCTCATTTCCAGACACTGTCCACACACCTTGTGCTGCCATAGTTTGCACTTCTTTGCCCTTCTATTCCCAAAAAAGGAAATCATATGGTGGAAAGTCAGGGGCACATCGGGTGTGTGAGGCAGATGTTTTGAAGTAGGAAGCCTCGTAAGTGCCCTCACCATGCCTGATGATGGGAATGCTTCAGTCCAGAGGGCTCGGATGAAGAACTTCCTAAGTGCTGCCAAGCAGAATTAACTGTTTTCTCCTCTACAGTCCCATAATGTTTCATCTGACGTCTGTCTTTCCCATGCTCTGCATTATACTTAGCTGTGAATATGGTTATATCTCCTATTAGGTCATAATCTTGAAGGCAGAGTTTATCCTTATTTTCTCATCTCTTTCATCCCTTTCTACACTACTTTGGATATAATCAAGCTGCATCCATATTTTTTAAATGTTCAAAAAGAAAAATGATGCTATGGGACCTGAGAAGATATCCATTTGAGTCTTATTCAAGTTTTCCCTTCCCCATCACTGTCCTGTCTCTACCACTGCCATCATCACCAAGCTAAATCCAAGATACCAGGTAAAGAGATATTTTTAAAAAAACATGATTAGGCTGAGGGTAACAAAGAGTTCTATATTCAGATTTAACTTACAGTTATTGAATACTCATTTGACTGATGAGGAGACGGAGACTCAAATAACTTTTAGTAGCTTGCCAAATGTCATACAATTACATAGCTAATAAGTAGCTCTGCCAGGGCTGAAATTCAAGCCCCCAACACAAAGTCAAAATTTCTTTCCACAAACACTGAAATGTTTAGATGAACTTCTCTCACTCTCTACTTTACAATTCTAATGCACCTAGTTGTTTAATCAGCAACATATTCTGTGTACCCTCAGTCAGGAAGACGCTGAATATTCTGAACACATGAGGCTCATTTTAATGTACATTTTTATTTCCATGTTTGTGTTTTTGTGCCTTTATATGTTTTTTGTGTGTCTGTATATTTATGTATTCAGGTATTTCGTGTACTGATGTCTTTATATGTGTGCTTATTTTTTATTTATGCATTTATCTATTTCTTCATCTTACCTGTAGGGCTATGAAACTCGCTCAATGGTATTAGAGGAGAGCACATCCATTAATTATACTTTAATTTCCTATAGTTATCTGAGCATATCATAGATTAAAATAGGTATTGGATTTTGATGAAAAGATCCCAGCTCTTGAGCTTCTGGGGAACAGGAGAGAGCAGCTGTGTACAGAACCAAATTGCTGAGCTTCAGAAACACCTTGAAGCCAAAAGAAGCTTTAGCTACAAAAGCAGGAAAAAAAGAGAGCAAACACTACTCAAGCTTAAAAGAGAATGAAGAAAATGATGAAGACAAGCTTAGGAGAGCAAGCAAGAAGCACTGTGATGCTGCAGAGGAACAAGGGACCTCGAGGTTTTAAGAGATATAGCTGGCCTGGAGAAGTGGTAGACAGAACCCAAAGAAAGGGCCAATATGAGGGAGATGTTGTTTTCCACCTTGAAGGTGATCCAGGACCATGTGGTGATGTATGGCAAAACCAATACAATATTGTAAAGTAATTAACCTCCAATTAAAATAAATAAATTTATATTTAAAAAAATAAATGCAGAGGATCAGATTTCCCTGAAATGCAAAAAATAAATAAATAAATAAAAAGCACACAGGAAAAGCTCATCAAAGATCACAAGACTGAAAGAAACCCTGAGAGAGGAAAATTATTGAATAAATACCATGGAAGAGAGAGAATCAGTACAAATGAAGAGCAAACTGAGCTTCAGTCTCAAAAGAAAAAAAAATTTTAAGCAAACAGTCCCTCACATTAGAAGAAAAGATGATGGATTTTGAAAACACATCAGGGAGGTATAATATTTGTGTGCTTGGCATCTCTGAAGGTGAGGAAAATGAGAGTAACCTTGAAACTGTTAACAAAATTATTGAAAATAAATTTTTCAGAGCTAAACATAGATCTCAACTTACACACAGAATAAACAGGTCCCAACTCAAATATACTTCTCAAACTAAAAATCCAAGTCACATAATTGTACAGTTCTTTTTGTTCCATTTTGTTTTTGTTTATTTTTTTAATTTAAATGTATTTATTTTAATTGGAGGCTAATTACTTTACAATATTGTATTGGTTTTGCCATACATCAACATGAATCTGCCACGGGTGTACACGTGTTCCCCATCCTGAACCCCCCTCCCACCTCCCTCCCCATACCATCCCTCTGGGTCATCCCAGTGCACCAGCCCTGAGCATCCTGTATCGTGCATCGAACTGGACTGGTGATTCGTTTCTTATATGATATTATACATGTTTCAATGCCATTCTCCCAAATCATCCCACCCTCTCCCTCTCCCACAGAGTCCAAAAAACTGTTCTATACATCTGTGTATTTTTTGCTGTCTCGCATACAGGATTATCGTTACCATCTTTCTAAATTCCATATATATGCGTTAGTATACTTGTACAATTCTTGAATTTGAAAGGAAAAGCTGCTCAGCAGCTCAGAAAAGAGGAGAACTGATTTTCAACAAATATAGGTTTAACACCTAACTCTGCCTTAGTTACAGTGCAAGAAAAACAGAGTTGGAACCAAGATCTACTACCAGCTGAAGTCTTTGGGCCTGAAGCCTCCAGTGAACCATCCAGCCAAGCTATCTTTCGTATTTGAAGATGAGAGAAAAATCTTTGACAATCAAGATGACTTCAAGGCATTTGTCAGCAATATTCCAAAACTCCTGGCTTTACTGCAGACAACTGCAGCCCAGGGAGAGGGTGCTTCTGGAGATAAGTGACTAAATTGATTTACAAAGCTGTTTCTTAAAAAAATGCAGATCTTAGTTTTATGATTAATTGCGTTTTTGCCAAGGGAGTTAGGGGAAATGATGTACAAATATAATGTTGACATTTGTTACTAAGAGTGTATATGTACATCTACATCTGTATCTATCTCTATTCTGCATGAGAAAGAGAGAAGAAAAAGTTAAAAAAAAATGGAAAAGATGGAGGAGGGATACATAGGAGAGAGGATATGAACACAGCAAGATAATTAGTGGTGAGTGGTATAGGGAGATATTGGAATATGATCGATAAAATAAGAAAAAATAATTTTGTTGTAAATGTTAAAGTAATAACCTATACAAAATTAACAGACTTGTTCAGAGAAAGAACGTTTTCCACTACCCTCTGTCAAGGGTACTTGGATCTTTTAGAAAATTTGACCATATCTTAGAGCACGAAACAAATAAAACTCAGAGATGCATGTACATTGAAATGATTGCCTATAAACTGACATTTTAAGAAACAGATTGTAAACAGTGGGTGATGTTGAAGTGATGTGTTTTTAAACTGCTAATTTGTATTGCTCTTGCAGTTGAGATGTCTCCATTTAACTTTAATTATATAATTAGTTAATCATACAATAAAGGGAGCTAAAACAACCCATTTGTTGACTTCTTTACTTTCCTTTGGACAACTGATTAAAAGTTCCCTACTGACATTACCTCCCTTTTTTTCCTCAAACTCCAACCCACCCCCCACCTCAAATCCCTACAATTTAGACACACTGGAGGCAAGTCAGACTCCGAAGCAGAAAAACAAACTTTCCTGGCAGTGGCACGTTAAAGCATCCTGCCTGTGTCAGACCTAAACTGCTCATTGAAGCCACGATGCCTGCCCACCAAGGCAGTGGGACTGAGCCCACCTCCTTCCTTCTGGGGCCATCAACTTCATCCAGTATATGAAAAGCAGACAATGAGACACTTTGCAGGCCACTCTCAGAGGTTTCCTTCATTTTATAAGTCTATACCAGAACCCTCACCCCCATGTACACAGATGCACACAACATACAAGCACATACATAGGTTTTCTTCTCATTGTTTCTTATATAAACAAAAGGCATCTTGTGATGCTAAGAGAATTATTATATGGGGACAGTGGGGCAATAGTTTATCTTTCTGGTAAATAGTATATAGGTCAAACAGAACCTTATGGTACTGCTAGATGAGAACACCACAAAACATCTTTTTTTCTCTCCACCCATTAACCTTAAGTTATATTCACCTAGGCAATCACACTTGATTTGCTTTATGACAGGCATTTAGAAGCCTGATCATGCAGGTCTCCATGCCTTACGGCTCACCGTGAATCTTTTGATAAAGAAGTTTCAGTTCTGGTTTATCACTTGCATTTGATTTATTCTAGGAATCTTCCTTCACAGTCCTGAATGCCCCAAACTGTGCCCTTAGTAACTGAAATCCTGGACAAAGGATATGCTGAAACTCAAGCTCCATGAGTGGGCCCCAGCTTCTCTTTCTACCTCTCAGAGAAGGTATTTCCCACCTCCAAAGCTCCGCCCCCACACCCAGGTCTTGCTGTTGGAACCTAATTGGTCCAGTTGGGCTTTCTCACTGTCCCAGAGCACCATTTGCCTAGTATTGCCTCCCTTCCTTACTTGTCTACTCCATATACCCATTCTACCATGAAATAGGAGTGTGGCTTAGACTTATTGGGAAGTGGTATGTGTTAGTCACTCACTCGTGTCTGACTCTTTGCAACCCCATGGACTAGCCTGCCAGGCTCCTCTGTCCATGGAATTCTCCAGGCAAGAATACTAGAATGGGTTGCCATTTCCTTCTCCAGGGGATCTTCCTGACCTAGGGATAGAAGCCGGGTCTCCTGCATTGCAGGAGGATGCTTTACCATCTGAGCTACTATTGGGAAGTGGGAAGTGGGAAGGGTGCTAAAACATATTGGCACCTCTTGAATGCACCAAATACTCTAGAAATCTGACCCGCCCCCAAGGTGGTTTTCCACAGCAGTAAAGTAGGGGGGACAAGGAATGCTTTATAATGATCATAATCCTCTTGAGAGCATGAAAATCACCAAGATTCTTGGTAGTTCCTGTTTACCACTGAAAATCACTGTCCTAAAATTTAAAACTGGAAGCGATTTGCTAGTGGATATTTAACAAACGGCTTTCTGAGGGGGAAAAAAAGCCCTCATTTGTAGCATTTGCCTGTTCGTTGGTGTAAATTCTCTGGCCATGGCCAATTTTAAGCCATGATATTACTAAACCCTGGGTTAAGATGAGATGCACACATTCAGTTAACTGTAGCTGGTGCCAGCACATCACTGGGAGGAAGCCAGTGCTCCTTTGCCCTGGGCTTCCCCGGTTGGACTACTACAACACAAATTTAGCTTAAAAAAAATCTCATTCAGTTCAGTTCAGTTCAGTAGCTCAATCCTGTCTGACTCTTAGCCACCTCGTGAACCACAGCACACCAGGCCTCCCTGTCCATCACCAACTCCCGGAGTCCACCCAAACCCATGTTCATTGAGTTGGTGATGCCATCCAACCATCTCATCCTCTGTTGTCCCCTTCTCCTCCTGCCCTCAATCTTTCCCAGCATCAGGGTTTTCTCAAATGAGTCAGCTCCTCGCATGAGGTGGCCAAAGTATTGGAGTTTCAGCCTAAACATCAGTCCCACCAAAAAATTTCATTCAGTTCAGTTCAGTCGCTCAGTCATGTCCAACTCTTTGCTACCCCATGAATCGCAGCACGCCAGGCCTCCCTGTCCATCACCAACTCCCGGAGTTCACTCAGACTCACGTCCATCGAGTCAGTGATGCCATCCAGCCATCTCATCCTCTGTCGTCCCCTTCTCCTCCTGCCCCCAATCCCTCCCAGCATCACAGTCTTTTCCAATGAGTCAACTCTTCGCATGAGGTGGCCAAAGTACTGGAGTTTCAGCTTTAGCATCATTCCTTCCAAAGAAATCCCAGGGTTGATCTCCTTCAGAATGGGCTGGTTGGATCTCCTTGCAGTCCAAGGGACTCCCAAGAGTCTTCTCCAACACCACAGTTCAAAAGCATCAATTCTTCGGCACTCAGCTTTCTTCACAGTCCAACTCTCGCATCCATATATGACCACTGGAAAAACCATAGCCTTGACTAGACGAACTTTTGTTGGCAAAGTAATGTCTCTCTTTTCAATATGCTATCTAGGTTGGTCATAACTTTCCTTCCAAGGAGTAAGTGTCTTTTAATTTCATGGCTGCAGTCACCATCTACAGTGATTTTGGAGCCCAGAAAAATAAAGTCTGCCACTGTTTCCACTGTTTCCCCATCTATTTCCCATGAAGTAATGGGACCAGATGCCATGATCTTCGTTTTCTGAATGTTGAGCTTTAAGCCAACTTTTTCACTCTCCTCTTTCACTTTCATCAAGAGGCTTTTTAGTTCCTCTTCACTTTCTGCCCTAAGGGTGGTGTCATCTGCATATCTGAGGTTACTGATATTTCTCCCAGCAATCTTGATTCCAGCTTGTGCTTCATCCAGCCCAGCATTTCTCATGATGTACTCTGCATATAAGTTAAATAATCAGGGTGACAATATACAGCCTTGATGTACTCCGTTTCCTATTTGGAACCAGTCTGTTGTTCCATGTTCAGTTCTAACTGTTGCTTCCTGACCTGCATACAAGTTTCTCAAGAGGCAGGTCAGGTGGTCTGGTATTCCCATCTCTTTCAGAATTTTCCACAGTTTATTGTGATCCACACAGTCAAAGGCTTTGGCATAGTCAATAAAGCAGAAATATATGTTTTTCTGGAACTCTCTTGCTTCTTTGATGATCCAGCTGCTGCTGCTATGTCGCTTCAGTCGTGTCCGACTCTGTGCGACCCCATAGACGGCAGCCCACCAGGCTCCCCTGTTCCTGGGATTCTCCAGGCAAGAACACTGGAGTGGGTTGCCATTTCCTTCTCCACGATGATCCAGCAGATGTTGGCAATTTGGTCTCTGGTTTCTCTGCCTTTTCTAAAACCAGCTTGAACAACTGGAAGTTCACAGTTCTGAGAAAGGCTCCCCAGATCACCCTGTGCGTATATATGGCACTGGTGTTTCACTTCCTTTAAGCTCCACCTTCTTGAAGCTTTTCTAGCACTCCTCTGGTCCCAAATACAGTTTTGTAAAACAGCTGCTCTTTTCTTCTCTCTACGTTGAGAGTCTTTGGACCTTACAAATCAATTAGTCCCACCTCTACACTCTATCATACTCCCTACTTCATATGTACTCAATGAAACCTTGTGTTTAACAGTTGTTTCATAAATCATAAGGGGTAATTCTGAAGCTTTTGCACGAGGAACCCTTTTCTAGTCCCCCAGACTCAAGGTGTCAAAGTGCAAAGGGGTACAGCTCAGGAATATTTTCTGGTATCAGCACCTCCCAGGACAGTGACAGCGAGAGCTCTCATACCACCCCACCTCCTGTATATCCCACCAGTTTAAGGGAATGGAGAATTAGAGGGGGCCCAGCCATTAGGAATAAGACTGACCACTCTCAAAACATTCCTGAGAGAGGAGTTATTTAATATCAGCCAACTATAGAGTAATCAACAAGGAGAGAAACTCAGACTTCTTGAAGTGTGTGTGTGTGTGTGTGTGTGTGTGTGTGTGTGTAGGGAAGGCCAATGTCAAGAGCTAATGTCAAGAACTCTACCTATTGGTCTTTACCACCAGCTTTGTAAATATTGGGCCACTCAAGTTTCCTCTGGGGAGCTTGGCCAAAGAATGTATCTCCTTCTACAGGCAGGCTACAAGGTCCAAGAACCACAGAGGTAGCCTAGAGTTGGAGCCTCTAATATCTCGATTGCCAAACATAGTTTGAATGAGGGGCTTCTATGAAGCCTGAATAATAAGTTCCTTCAAGACTCTACAGTGACCTGGAGCAAAAAAAAAAAAAAAAAAAGAAGAAGAAGGATGAGTAGTATTCTCACCTACACAGTCCCAGAACATTTTACAGGCTTCCATGGTGTTAGTGGGGAATCTGGACTCTAGATTCAGGTTCTTTGTCCAAGAGTACAAGCTTCAGCCCAAGGACTTGCAGAGAGCAGGAAAATGTTATCACTGCTTTCTTTACTACGTTATTAACAAAGCATTTGATTGGTGCTTTTCTGTTTCACTTCCCTGGTGGCTCAGATGGTAAGGAATCTGCTTGCAATGCAAGAGTCCTGGGTTGGGAAGATCCCCTGGAGAGGGAAATGGCTGTCCATTTCAATATTGTTGCCTGGAGAATTCCATGGACAGAGGACCCTGGTGGGTTACAGCTCATGGGGCCGCAAAGAGTTGGACATGATGGAGTGCCTAGCACTTTCACTTCAAGTACATTCACATCTGTTTTTTAAATTAAAAATTTTTTATTGAAATATGTAGTTGATTTAAAATGTGTTAATTTCAGGCATACAGCACAGTGATTAAATGAGATATATATTTACATATATAAAAGATTCTTTTATGAATATATTACAACATATTGAGTATAGTTCCCTGTAGTATACAGTAGGTCCATGCTTTTTACCTATTTTATATATACTAGTGTGTATATATTAACTCCAACTTCCTTATTTACCCCTCCCCCACCCCTTTCCTCTTTGGTAACCATAAGTTTATTTTCTGTGTCTGTGGGTCTATTTCTGTTTTGTAAATAAGTACCTTTGTATCTTTTTCTAATTCCATATATAAGCAATATCACATATTTGTTTTTCTCTGTCTGACTTATTTTACTTGGCATGATAATCTCTAGGTCCATTCATGTTGCTACAAATGGCATTATTTCATTCTCTTTTATGGTTAAGTAACATTCCATTGTCTATATATACCATATCTTCATTATCCATCCATCTGTTGATGGACATTTATGTTGCTTCCACGTCTTAGCTCTTATAAATAGTGCTACAATGAACATTGGGGTGCATGTATCTTTTTGAATTAAAATTTCCTACAGATATGTGCCCAGGAGTGGGCTTGTAGGATCATATGTCAACTCTATTTTAAATTAAAAAAAATTTTTTTTACTTTTATCATTCCAAGCTTCCAAAGCAGAGGCAGCATTGTAGTGTTTAAGAAAATTTTGCAATATATACAAATATTGAATCATTATGTTGTACACCTGAAACTAATATAATGTTGTTTATCAATTGTGTGTGCATGCTAAGTCGTGTCAGTCATGTCTGACTCTTTGTGACCTTATGGACTGTAGCCTGACAGGCTCCACTGTCCATGGATTCTCCAGGCAAGAATAGTGGAGTGGGTTGCCATGCCAGGGGATCTTTCTGACCCAGGTGTCAAACCTGTATCTCTTGGGTCTCCTGCATTAACAGGTGGGGTCTTTACCACTAGTGCCACCTGGGAAACCCTTACCAATTATACCTCATTTTTATAAAAGAATGAAGGAACTGAGAAGTTGTTCGGTTACTTTGCATAAAAGGATTTTGAGTTATTTTCTAAATAAGACCCCTTTTAATAGATATATTAAAATCAATAAAGTAAGTAATTTTAAAAAATGGAGAAGGAAATGGCAACCTACTCCAGTATCCTTGGCTGGAGAATCCCCATGGATGGAGGAGCCTGGCGGGCTGCAGTCCATGGGGTCGCAAGAGTCGGACACGACTGAGCGACTCAACAACAACAACAAAAAAACATAGAACGATGGAACTGTATTTACAGACTACCTGGATGTGAATCCTAGCTCTTCCACTTGCTGGCTGTGTTGGCCTTGGGCAATTTGTTAATGGATCTGTGTTTCAGCTTCTTTATCTGTAAAATGGGACTGATACCGATAACTATTCCCTAGTGCTGAGATTGAGATAAAATGAGTTCATATTTATAAAGCACTTAGTAGATACATTCACAGTGATTTCTTTCTCCTTTTTTGAATGTGCTGGGTCATTGTTACTGCACGGGCTTTTCTCTAGTTGCATCGAGGAGGGCTACTCTCCTGTTGCAATGAACATGCTTCTCTTGTTGTGGCACATGGGCTCTAGGGCACACAGGCTTCAGCAGTTGTGGCATGAGGGCTCAGTAGTTGCGGCTCCCAGGCTCTAGAGGACAGGCTCAATCATTGTGGTACAGGAGCTCAGTAGCTCCATGGCATGTGGGATTTTCCCAGATCAAGGATGGAATCTGTGTCTTCTGTGTCTCAGCACTGGCAGGCTGATTCTTTATCACTGAGCAACCAGGGAAACCATATCATAGTGATTTCTATACAAATCTTTTTTTTTTCTTTTTTTGAGGTTTTATTTTATTTATTTATTTAAATTTATTTATTTTAATTGGAGGCTAATTACTTTACTATATTGTACTGGTTCTGCCACACATCAAGATGAATCCGCCACAGGCATACACGCGTTCCCCATCCTGAACCCCCCTCCCACCTCCCTCCCTGTACCATCCCTCTGGGTCATCCCAGTGCACCAGCCCCGAGCATCCTGTATTGAACCTGGACTGGCAATTCATTTCTTATATGATATTATACGTGTTTCAGTGCCATTCCCCCAAATTGTCCCACCCTTTCCTTCTCCCACAGAGTCCAAAAGACTGTTCTTTACATCTGTGACTCTTTTGCTGTCTCCCATACAGGGTTATCATTACCATCTTTCTAAATTCCATATATATGCGTCAGTATACTGTATTGGTGTTTTTCTTTCTGGTTTACTTCACTCTGTATAATAGGCTCTGGTTTCATCCACCTCATTAGAACTGATTCACATGTATTCTTTTTAATGGCTGAGTAATACTCCATTGTGTATATGTCCCACAGCCTTCTTATCCATTCGTCTGCTGATGGACATCTAGGTTGCTTCCATGTCCTGGCTATTATAAACAGTGCTGCGATGAACATTGAGGTACATGTGTCTCTTTCAATTCTGGTTTCCTCAGTGTGTATGCCCAGCAGTGGGATTGCTGGATCATAAGGCAGTTCTATTTCCAGTTTTTTAAGGACTCTCCACACTATTCTCCATAGTGGCTATACCCAGCAACAGTGTAAGAGGGTTCTCTTTTCTCCACACCCTCTCCAGCATTTATTGCTTGTAGACTTTTGGATAGCAACCATTCTGACTGGTGTGAAATGGTACCTCATTTACAAATCTTTTTAAAATAGACATGGATATTTCCACCCTGACAGATAATGAAATGAAAAATGAAATGTTAGTAACTCAGTCATGTCCAACTCTTTGTGATCCCATGGAGTGTAGCTTACCAGGCTCCTCTGTCCATGGAATTCTCCAGACAAGAATACTGAAGTGGGTGGCCTCCTTCTCTATTCCCACTGCCCTGGTTTAGCCACACAGTAGGTGGCTCAGTGGTAAAGAATCTGCTTGCCATTGCAGGAGACGCAGGTTCAATCCCTGGGTTGGGAAGATCCCCTGGGGAAAGAAATGGCAACCCACTCCAATATTCTTGTCTGGGAAATCCCATGGACAGAGGAGCCTGGTGGGCTACAGTCCGTGGGGTTGCAAAAGAGTTGGACACGACTTACGACTGATCAACAGTAAATGGCTTGCTGTCCTCCGTGCCTTACTTGCTGGACGTTCCTGTTGCAATCCTCGGATTCCCACGGCACCTCCTTCTTTGACCATCTTCAACTTGTTCTCTATCACTGTTTACCCTCAGCCTACAAACTCCCTGAGAGCAGAAATTGCTATTCTTTCTGTATTGTCAGCATCTGGAACAATGCCTGGCACAAAGAAAATACTCAACAAACATGTGTTGAATTAATGAATGGTTGGCTGCTGTGTCCTAGTCAGCATGTAGTAGTTTATGGGGGGCGGGGGGTTCCATTCAGTCTTATCCAAAACTCTGTGTGATATTAAGTACAATTATTATCCCCATTTTACAAATAAGAAAATGAAGGCCTAGAGAGGTTAGATAACTTGTCCCCAGAATACCTATTTATATTGATATGGCTATTCTATTCATTTTTTTTTTTTGGCTATTCTATTCTAATCAATACTTTATAATGGTATGTAGGAATAGAGGATGGCAGGAAGCCACAACTGATATCCCCATGAAGACATGATATTCAGTTTTCCTATTAAAACAGATGTTGCTTTATTTTTATGTAGTTTGTTCTCAAATTACAGTATTTTTTCTTTAGATAAGTTTTAATCTTCTGTGAATGTAAAACTTGTACACAGAGAAAACTGTGTCATTTTCTTACAACAATCCATGATCTCTGAGTCCACTGAATGCTCTACTTGAATCCCATCATATAGTATATGTCAGGAGCTTTGGTTAGTGCCTCATTCACACATCATCATTTGAAAAAGTCGTTGATGGTCAACTAAATTTATGAATCATCTGCAGCACTGAAATCCTATTTCTCTGGGGCATTCGTGGAAAGCTGTACAGATTAATAGTAGTATTATTAGTGGTAGTAGACGGGGCAACAGCAGCACCTACGCTGTAGCAGGCCTACTGTGCTGCAAGCTTTACCTGCATTCTCCCATCGAAGCCCTGTGCAAACTTCTGGTGTTTGATTTTGCAGATGGGGAAACTGAGACTCAGAAAGTTTAACACACTTTCTGGAAGTCACTCAGCTCTGGAATAGCAGAACCAGACTGAAATCCAAATTTGTATTAATATGTTTAGCCTGGGCTTTTATCCCGTGCTGGACTTTGAAGGCTGTCCAAGTTACTCAATCCTCTTTGAGGTTCAGTTTCCTCGTCTGTAAAATTGAAGGAAGTAACACATCTTTTAGGGGCTACTATTTGGCTCAGACAGTAAAGCGTCTGCCCGCAATGCAGGAGACCCGGGTTCGATTCCTGGGTCGGGAAGATCCCCTGAAGGAAATGGCAATCCACTCCAGCACTCTTGCCTGGAAAATCCCATGGACGGAGGAGCCTGATAGGTTACAGTCCACGGGGTCGCAAAGAGTCGGACACGACTGAGCGACTTCACTTTCACTCACATGAAGATTAGAAATAATAGATGCCCAAGGCCTCAGAGGCACATAGTAGGCATTTAAGCCTTGGTGGCGGTGTTTATGCTTCAGTGGGGGTGTGAAAGAAAGATCTGAGATCCCTTTAAAGGCATTGGGGAGCTGGAGAGAAGGGATCTACAGCTTTGCCCGACTTGAGAACTGGCCCTCTCCTCTCCTGAATACAATGACCCAGTGAAACTCTGAGCGCTGAGCGAGGGGGTAGGGGCCTGAATTTGGCTCCAGCAACCCCTGCAGGGGATCGAGAGAGAGGCGGGAGCTGAGGAGGGGCGTGGAAATCCCGGCCGTCAGAGGACTGCAGGTGTTAGAGAGTTAGTGTAGGTGGACTCCCAGAGCCTGGCGGAGGGAGGCGGGGAGGTTGGAGCGGCCGGGAGGGCGGGGGAGAGAGGGAGGCGGGGCCCTGAGACTGAGAGGCTGTCCTTAGACTGCTCTTCTCGTGCCGGGCAGTTTGCGGCATCTGGAGGAGCTCACTGGAGAATCTCCAA
Organism: Bubalus bubalis; assembly: GCF_019923935.1. Classification (NCBI taxonomy): domain Eukaryota; kingdom Metazoa; phylum Chordata; class Mammalia; order Artiodactyla; family Bovidae; genus Bubalus; species Bubalus bubalis. The sequence goes on along the minus strand of NC_059181.1, from coordinate 138,645,672 downwards.
CAGCGGAGCGGGCCTTCAACTACCGTAAGTACCTGCAAATGCGCGCACAGTCCAGTGGCTGAAGATTAAATACTGCCCATCAGATCCTAAACAAAACCCCTAAATAATCTCCCTGAAGTAATTAATTGCTGTAAACTTACAGGCTCCCAAGTCTTTCCTCCCCGCACCCCCTCAGTCCTCCTTTTCTCCTTCCCTCCTCGGATCCCAGCCATGCCTCGCTGAGAATCTCTGGGCACTCAGATATCTTCCCTTTTCCTTCTCAGTCTTCCCTCAAAACCTCTAGCGGAACATGTACCCGGCACCCCGCCGAGCCCAAACCCTTTGATTCCTGGAATCCTCAAAGCCATGCAGGGGCGAGCCATTAGACATTTCGGGTCTTGCACCCTCAAAAGCACTGCGGCGCTGCCTAAGGGTGTGTGAAATGCTTGGGGTGGAGTAGAAGGGGAGGGAGAAAAGGCTAGACTGCCGAAGATGGGGGTGGGGGGAGTGTTGGGGTGGGGGGTAGCGTGAAAGGCCAAAAATGGGCGTGGCCAATTAACCCGAAGCGCGCAACTCCTTCCCTTGTTCCCTGGACGGAAGATTCCTTTTGGCTGGATATAAACGGTAGAGTTTCCTCAGGAGCTGGAGGAGGGGTCAACCATGCTAAGAAGCCCAGCTTCCCTTATTCCCCTCAAGCCCCCAGGAAGTGAAACCCTGGTTTAGGGGTCCACCTGGCAGGACTGGAATCTCAGATGGCCTTCCTGGGTGGAATCCCAGTTAAACCTTTCCCTTGGCAGTAAAACCTGAAGTCCCCCCCCCACCCCCCCCCACCCCACCCCCGCCAATAAACTGGCCCAAAGCCTCAGGGGAACAAAGCAACAGGGTGTCACCAAGACTGGGCCTGGGCCTGGGAGTCTGTAGGAGCTGAGATGGAAATAGCATCTTTAGGGTCCTATGCCAGGTTAATGTCCCTTTTGGGAAGAAAAATAGCCAGTTTTAAAGAACTGTTCACTATGTACCTAGCACTGTTCCGGTATTATCTCAGATTCAACACAACAACAAGGCTAGCTAGATATTAGATAAGAAAAGTTCAAAGAAGGTAATTTGAGCATCCTTCAATACAAAGTAAGAAATGCAAAGGGAAACTGTTCTTCCTTGGATCTCTGACTGTCCACCTGCTCCCTACAGCCCAGATGTTTGAATCTTCCCCCTTTTGCCTGCTCCTTCATCCCTCCTAGTCCTGGAGCAAATTAGAGCCTTTGATATCAGAATCAGTTTGGGAAAGCAAAAGCACCCCTTTCTGCTCTGGGAGCTGCCTTCATCCCACTCTTTTGAAATAGAATTAAACAGCTAGGGTCAGACACAACCTCAGACCCTAAGTAGAGAAGCGATAGAGGAGTCACCCTGAGTTTGTGTGATGAGCATACATCTTTCTTTGGCCAAAGGATACTCTGGGCCCAGGGTGGGTAGGGTAGGGTAGGAGAAAAGCATAAGGGGTCTACTTATGGACATGTAGAGCCTGTGGTCAATAGTGATTTTCAAGAAAATAAGAAAGCCTCCCTGAACTCAAATATTTTTGCCACATCACATTCCCTGAAATTCAATTCTTTTTTTTTTCCCCTTAGGGGCAGTGAACAAAAATGCTTATAAGTTTCGGGGTGCCAATAAATCATGTACATTTTATATCAATTAGTTCAAGTAATTTGATTCTCTAACACCTATTCAAAATGGAGGTTTTGAGCTTTGGACAGGGGATACAAAATAATAATGAAAGTAATACTAAATTTGAAGCATTTTACAGAAGGGAAAGCCTAGATGGGATGACACAGTAGAAGTGAGGGAGGGTGAGAAAGTGGGCGAGGGCTACCTCTGAAAGTTTAATTACTGGTTTTAGACCATAGGCATTGGAGTTCAACATGGATCTAAATTTTGGCTCTGATATTTAATATCTTTGACTTTGGGTAAATTATATCTCCTGCATAAGCCTCAGTTTCCTAGCCAGCAAAATGGGGATGTAGGACTCTTCCTTTCCTAGGTTGTTGGAGGACTCTGACAAAAAATATATATAAGAGTAAAGAATCCGAAAAGTTGACTCTACACCTCCCATCTCCCTCACACCTTGGGCTTCTGCTGGCCTGGATTAGGTCACACTCTGGGCCTCTGAGACCCGAGGGACAGACAGACATTTCAATAAGTCTGATATGGTAGATAGACCAGCAAAGACCTTGAGTGGAAGAAGGGGGAAGTGGGGAAAGGGAACAAAGAGAACGAGTAGCTGATAACCCTGCATGCCTGTGGGGGAGTGGAAGGTAGGTGCTCGGGTGCAACTTAGTGATCCAAACTAAACTTTCAGGAGAAGGAGCAATCCCCTGAGTAAAAATACTTCTGCTTTTAGATCTCACCGCCTTCTGAGGGGCAAAGCCCTTCAAGACTCCGGAGGCTCCATGACCCTCGACAGGCCAGGGGAAGGGGCCACCATGCTGCAGACATTCACTCTCTTACTCTTTTGTGCTGGTGAGTACATGGAAGGCGTGGCGGGGCAAGTGACCCTGTCACAGGCACCCCTGTGGGTGCCCCTTGGGGAGGGAATGGAGAATACTGAGGTTTGATGGTGATTGGGACAATGAGGGGTTCTCCTTTACCATAATCTCTCTTTTCAGGACTGAGTCTGGGTGTGACACCAATGGGTAAGTGAGTCCTGCCACATCAACTACCTTCCTTCCTGAAGGCTGCAAGACACTGAACTGCCTCCATGGCCCCGGACATAACTGCCTCGAGATGCCAAAGGCAGTTTCCAGACTCAGCTTGTTAGGAATCAGGACTGCTCACTTCATGACTTGGTTTCCCACAAAATAGTAAAGACTTTGTCTCTTGCACTTTGTTCCCCAATTCATTTGAATTCCTTGAAACAATGTCCTACGGTCCCTATCCCACCCTCCGCCCTCCCATAAAAGCACACACCCCTGTCCCCAAGGAAAGACCACAGGAGGAATCGGGGACGGGGGGTTGGGGCTAATTTAAAGGGGACATTGCAGGGGGCCTGTTATGGGAGGGAGAGGGTTGGAACTGCTGACATCTTTGTTTTCTTTGGGAATGACAGCAGTGATGCCATCTCAACCGGAGCTGTGGATAGAGTCCAACTACCCCCAGGCCCCTTGGGAGAACATCACACTCTGGTGCAAAAGCCCCTCTCAGATTTCAAGCAAGTTCTTGTTGCTGAAGGATAAGACACAGATGACCTGGATCCGCCCTTCCCGAAAGACCTTCCAAGTTTCATTCCCCATCGGTGCCCTTACTCAGGCAAATACAGGTCTTTACAGGTGCTGCTACTGGAAGGAGACAGGCTGGTCAGAGCCCAGTAAAGTTTTAGAGTTGGAGGCACCAGGTAAGAAGACAGAGAGAGATAATCAAGAATAAACTCCAACTCCTGGAACTCAAACTTGCCTTCCCAGAGCAGGGTTTGTTTAATTCATTCATTTGCCTCAATCGCTTGCACACATAATACAGATATTCCACAGTTGGTAAATAAGGGTCTCATCTCTATAGGTAATGTAGAGTGAGGCTGCAGACTCTGGAATGGATCTAGAGGGCAAGCTCCTCAACCTAGGGGATACTCTAGATGGGGAAAGAGGGGTGACAAATAAGGATCATACCAGGAAGACTCATTTAAGTAGAGCTCTCTGCTGCTTCCTGAGCCGCACTACCCTTGCTCTACCTGAATTCCAGTTCATTCTCTCCTTCCAGGCCAGCTGCCCAAGCCCATCTTCTGGATCCAGACTGAGACCTCCCCTCTTCCTGGATGTAATGTTAACATACTCTGTCATGGCTGGCTGCAGGATTTGGTATTCATGCTGTTCAAAGAGGGATATGCGGAACCCGTGGATTACCAAGTCCCAACTGGGAGAGTGGCCATATTCTCCATTGCCAACATGACACCTGAGAGTGAAGGGGTTTACATCTGCCGCACTCATATCCAGATGCTCCCTACCCTGTGGTCAGAGCCCAGCAACCCCCTGAAGCTGATTGTAGCAGGTGGGTGTGGCTATGGCTGCTGGGGTCTGATGATCATTGTCCCCGGGATCATGGTTGGATGAGCCAGGGTTTCTGATATGACTTTCCTTGCCCAGTTCTCTGCAAGGCCCATGAGCTAGAGTCATTTGATATTTTACTGAGATGCAAATGAGAATCACACATGCTAGGAGGCAGCTGTCTGGAAGCCAATCACTTGGCTAGTGAGTGAGTCCAGCCAAATGTCCAGCAGCTTCAGCTCATCACAGCTTTGTTGTTCTCTATTTGTTGAAAATCATGTGTTCATTCATTCATTTGGCTAATGTTTATTGAGCACTTAATATGTGCCAGGCACTGCCACTGCAGTCATGTAAACTGATTTTTTTTATTTAAATGTATTTTTATTCTATTTGTGATTTTTATTTTTAAGTGTGGAAAACAGTGAATTGCTTGTGCTAGCGATAAAAAGAAACAAAAAATGACAAGGAAAGTGATAGTTCATATTTCAGAAATGGTTTTATAAATGAATTTAGTCTTGTATATACAGACCCAGTAAGGCAGTACCAAGCTTTAAACACAGTAGAAGGTTCTTCCAAACGCCTAATGTTAGACCCACACCCCACCCCCAACTCCTCCACCCCATAGCCCAGATGCTTCTAGACAGAATTGGCCACACTTGCTTTAGTTCCTTCATCAAGTTAAATAGGCTTCGGGAAGGCTGTGGTGCTACAGAAAATACCCTGGACTTAGAAGTTGTAATCCTAGTTTCTAGTTCCACCTCTGACACCACCTCCCTGTGTGATATTGAGCAAGTTGCTTTAACTCTGTGTTTCAGTTTCCCCCACTCTAAAATGGGATAACGGTACCTACCTGATCCACTGTATGATGCCTCTCTGTGCCTCAGTTTTCTCATTTGCAAAATTGGTATAATCGTAATACCTACCTCACAGGGTTGTTGTGAGGATTTGCCTAATATGTGTACAGTGCCTGGCATATAAGTTCTCAATAAATGGTAGATATTAATTTTATTAGTATAGCTTTTTATTGAGGATCAAAGAACAAGAGCCTGTCTGTTTGAACTGCGTGTTATGGATGCTTGTTGTACGAATGTCTTTCTGGTATAGATCCCACTAACACACACTGCTGCAGTGACCTGTTCACAGGTGACCCCACTAGGCTCTGAGCACTTGGCCAACAGGGACTGTGTCTGTCTCCTTTACTTGTTTACCCCTAGACCTCCATGATGCCTGATGTATCCTCAATGCTTAATGAACCTATGATAGAGCTGATCCTTCCAATAATGGGTGGGTGGGCCTACCTGGGATTGGGGTGGGTAAGAAGGAGTGCTTTGGGAGTGAGGTTTACCTTCTGTTTTGTAGTTTAATCTCTTTGGAGAAACAATACATGAAAATGAGGGTGTGGCCCCATTAACAAATGTTTGTTTGGTTTGCAGACTTACTGGCCAATCCCGACTTACTGGCCTCTTTCAGTCTCCTCTGGAAAGTAGGGTTTTCTGTGAACTGAATGTGTTCAAAAGCCATCCTTAATACTGCAGTAACATTCATGCTTTATGAAGAAGGAATCAAAGTAATTTTCAGAAGTTTGGTTTCTTGGGTGATTGGAAGAACCACATTTGGCATTTCAGAGACCTAAAGATACAGGGAATTACAAATGTAGATACTCCACTGAGACATACCCCTATACATAGTTAGAGCTCAGTGCAGTGATAGAGTCTGGTGAGAGGGAAGGAGTGGGAGTGAACTTCCCCTTGGTTACCTTCTGGAAGAGGCAGAGATTCAGGGAAGAGTGAGGGAGCACAGGGTAAACTTCAGCTACCACTTGCTATCTAAAGAAAGTAGGAAAATGAAACCAGAATATGATGAGGACGAATCACCCTACTTCTAACTCAGGGTCTCTTCGCTTTCTAGGACTCTATCCCAAACCAACTCTGACAGCCTACCCTGGGCCCATCATGGCACCGGGAGAAAGCCTTAATCTCAGGTGCCAAGGGCCAATCTATGGAATGACCTTTGCATTAATAAGGCTTGAAGACTTGGAGAAGTCCTTTTACCTCAAGAGGCCAATAAAAAATGAGGCATATTTCTCCTTCCGGGCATTGAAAATCCACGATGCTGGCCATTACCTCTGTTTTTACTATGATGGATCATACAGGGGTTCACTCCTCAGTGATATCCTGAAAATCTGGGTAACTGGTAAGAGAGGGGGCTGCTATGGGACCTATGTTAGGGGGTAAGGGTGTTCGGCTCTCTTTGGGCCCACTGGAGAACTTCATCTTGCAGCCAGGGTTAATGGTGGGGGAAGGAGCAGAATTTGTATAACTGGGCTTAGGGTGGGATTTGCCAAGGGTGGACTGGAAGAAAAGGAAAAGAACCTTAACTAGTGGCAGGGGTAAGTCAGACTTATTGGCCTTTGATATTTTGGGTCTCATCCTAGACACTTTCCCCAAGACCTGGCTACTTGCTCAGCCCAGTCCTGTGGTCCAGATGGGTCAGAATGTGAGTCTGTGGTGTCGAGGGCCAGTGGATGGAGTGGGGCTTGCACTCTATAAGAAAGGAGAAGACAAACCACTTCAACTCTTGGATACCACCAGTATCTATGATGATACATCATTCTTCCTCAACAATGTGACTTCTAGTGATGCTGGCATCTATAGCTGCCGCTATCTCCTCTCCTGGAAGACCTCCCTCAGAATGACGTCACACAATACCGTGGAGCTTGTGGTTGTAGGCAAGTGCTAACAACTATTCTTTATTTTTATCTTCATTCCAGGATTTACGAGCCAAAGAAAACCAGACTAGGAGGGTGGTTTTCTCCAAAACTTTAGGGAACTTCTCTCCCAGTATTGTTACTCAAACCTTACCTCTAGGCACGGACAAGCCCCGATGGGACTCCTAGAAAACTTACTTTCCTTAAGACCCAGGGAAAACTACAGGTATTGTTAAGTTTCTGATTGAAGGGAGGAGCCTAGAAGTCTTTAAAGGATCAAGTAATGGGCCAAGGAATTCTGATGCACAGTCAAATTTTGAAGCCACTGATCTAGTAGAGTGGAAAAAAAGAGAAGACCAAATAAGGAGATGAGAAACATTTGTTGAGAGGAGGCAATGAGTTCAAAGTCACTTGTTCTAACTCTGGTCTCTGGATTGGTTGCAGATAAGCCCCCCAAACCCTCCCTGTCAGCCTGGCCCAGCACCGTGTTCAAGCTAGGAAAGGCCATCACCCTTCGGTGCCGAGTACCTCATCCAGTTCTTGAGTTTTGTCTGGAATGGGAAGAAAGAGCAACATCCCAAAAATTCTCAGTGGATGGAGACTTCATCATCAGTAATGTTGAAGGGAAAGGCACAGGGACCTACAGTTGCAGCTATCGCATAGAGGCACACCCTAACATCTGGTCACATCGCAGTGAGCCTCTGAAACTGATGGGGCCAGCAGGTGAGAGGAAAACTCTTCATAGAGGTGCCCCCACCATGCCTTTGGCCATGATACCCCTGGGATCCCAAAGCAATGCCCAGCAGGATATGGAAAGGGTAGTCGGGGGCTGGTTTGGGCATCTTTCTCCTGGAGTGGTCTCACGATCACTCAAAGGCAGTGAGCAGGATACTTTCAAGGGTCCCTCTCTTTACATAAAAGAAGGTCACTTTTGCTTCAACTTCCCTTTACCTGCAGTAACCAGATTCCCCTCTCCCCCATGAATGTGTTCATCTGTCCCTGTCCCCATCAAGGTCCCTGTTTCTGGTCTTCTCTGGTCACAGGCTTTCTCACCTGGAATCACGTTCTGAATGAAACTATCAGGTTGTTTCTAATCATTCAGCTTGTTGCCTTGCTGTTTGTAGTGCTGTGGATAAGGTGGAAGTGTCAGAGACTCAGAATCAGGTAACTGTCTTATCCCAATCCCCTGCTCCTAAATCTAGCTGAGTTCAGGCTCCCCAGAGGTTCAGGAATGGGGTGTGCTGCAGTTGAGACAAGCCCCCTGGGCACACCCTTTGCATCCTCTACCTTCAGGGATGAAGATACAAGGTTTTCTCATTCCAGCCGTTTCTCTTTCATTTCATGGAGGGGTCAGCACCCCTACCAGAGGGTAGAGAAATGAATATTTCTCAGAGGCTGAAAGAAGTCCTCAGAACCTCATTCACTGATCCCCCCCCCCCGAGGAGGGTGCCCAAATCTCCCTCCCAAGCCACCTTGCCTCTCACAGATGATCGATGTCTTCCACATTAACTTCATCTGAACTTTTTTTTTTTAAGAACTGACACTGTCCTGTCTCCCAGGATGTTATCCAACTCCCATCCCAACTATTCAGCCTTACTTCAGCTCTCAAGGGCTAGCAAGCCTTGTAGTCCATCCTCACTGCTATGGAAGCTAGTGTCTCTGCCACTCTGGCCCCCAACCACTGTGCAGAGCCTTCTGAGAATAGAGCCTTAGCCTGGGTTGGCAGCTGATGAGAGAATGGATTGGGTCAGGGAATCAGGCTGCTTCCCCTGATCCATAAAGTGTCAAGTCAAACAGGTTCTCCTGCTGTTTACTTTTATTATTTTGTGTCTCCTGGGTCATCCCCTTCTCTCCTTTATCCTTATATCCTTGTGCTCAGGCTATTCTGCCCCAAAATGAGAAATGACAGCTCCTAGCTTGGTGGGGGCTTCTGCTCCTGAATGCCACTTTCCCCCACTCTCTGATCCTGGCTGTACCCCTCCCCCACCATGAGCAGAGGCCTTTGTGTGCCTGGGAGTATTCAATACACAGTGGATGATGACTATGATTGTGTGTGTCTGTGTTCTCCTCTGAGATCTGAGGGACAGAGTGCTTGGGTAATGGGAAGAGAGCCACCTAAACCTTCTGCAAAACCACTACCCCTTTTGAGCTTTCAAAACGTTTCATTGGGGGTCAGGTTCACAGAATCTGTTCTGAGCTCCACATACACTGTGGTAGCCTTCAAGCCAGGGGTTAGAAAAAAATGTAGCTTCAAGTGCCCCCCACCTCAGCCCAGGACCACTGCATCAAAGAATGATTTCAGAAACCAGATGTTGGAGAAGGCAGTTTGAAAAGCATGTTGTCCTGACCAGGAAGGAAGGTCAGTGTTTTCTAAGTCAAAATTGTCAGGTAGATGTTGGCCTAATATAAGCTAAATCTATAGGATCTGAATCTATAGGACCTGAAGCTGCTGCACATTTCTAGTCATGATCTGGGTCGGGGTAGAGAGATCCCACTGCTGCTGCCTAAGCAACCCTTCCACAACAAAGGCAGGTGAGGTAGGTCAGTTGGAGGACCAATAGTGCCATAATAAACACTGCTTCCAAACTTAAACTTGATGACTGAGAAACACCCAAGATTTCTCCCTCTGGCCCCACACCCACCACCCAGAGCTTCCGATCACACTGAGCTCCAGGGGTTCTGAGAGCTGGAGTTACAAAGGTATTTTCACATCTGACATCTCAATTCCAGCAACGGCCTAATCAGGGGCCTTGGGGAGCTGACATTTGATACTGTCTGGGGAGGGGGGAGGGGCGGGGGCCCGTGGGTCATGAAAGAGCAAGAGGTTTGTAGGTGGTGAGGCCCTCAAAGAGAAAAGTCATCAATGTCAGAAAAGATGATATCCCATTATTCTGGCCATATCCAATCCCTATTGGGTAGCAAGTAAGCCAATGACATAAATTGCCGCCCCCTTCTCTCCGCCCTCCCCCTAATCCCAGCAACTCCTCTCATCTCTTTTCTGGTCTTGCTAGAGAAGCCTGGTTGCTGGGAACAGCTCAAGGGGTCACCATGCTCTTCATACTCACAGCTCTTCTCTGCTGTGGTGAGTACAAGGGGGTGGGGAAGGGGCCTGGGCAGAAGGCCGGGGTGAAGTCCCATGGGGGAGGGGGCAAAGCCCTGGCAGCAATTTCTTTTGCAGGACTGTGCGCTGGGGTATTGACAGAAGAGACTGGTGAGTTTTTCCTGCTCCAGACTGGGACATTCCTCCCTGGAGATCCGAAATAACTACAGAGTGTCAGTGTCAGTGGCCAGGGAGTGACTGGTTGGGAGGGAAGGGCAGCCAGGAAGGGGCACTTTGCTGAAGCTGCTGGCAAAATTCAGCCTCCAACTCTGCTTTTCTGCCTGCAAAATTTCCCCCAAGCTTCTGCATTTTTCTGAGGCTCGGCTGAGACATCAGCGTCTTCTTTCCCCAGCACCTGCAGAAGGGAGGAAAGAGTTTGGATTGGGGTTGAAAGGGGAGGTGGGCAGTGTGATCTGGGGAGGGGGGTTCAAGGGCAAGGAAAGGGGGAGGGGCAGGGGAGGGAGGATGGCTTCATTAACTCTGCTGTTTCTAGAAATAATCATGCCAACCCCTAAGCCTGAGCTGTGGGCAGAGACCAACTTCCCTCTGGCCCCGTGGAAGAACTTAACCCTCTGGTGCAGAAGCCCTTCTGGTTCAACTAAGGAGTTCGTGTTGCTGAAGGATGGCACCGGGTGGATCGCAACTCGCCCGGCCTCAGAGCAGGTCCGGGCTGCCTTCCCCCTTGGAGCTCTGACCCAGACTCACACCGGGAGTTACCACTGCCATTCCTGGGAGGAGATGGCTGTGTCTGAGCCCAGTGAGGCACTTGAGCTGGTGGGCACAGGTAAGAAAAGGCCGAGGGTCCGCTCGGCACAATCCCTGGTGCCCCTGGGACTCCAGCACTGCTTCGAAGCATGGGGAAATGCTCAGATATCCAGAGCCCAAGGGACTTCTGCTGCCTGTAGGAGAGGAGGGGCACTGAGATGGGGGGAGGGGGTGGGGAGGAGAGTTGAGAGGAGACTGACAGGAAGAGCCAAGGCCCGGCCAGGATGGATCTCTGTTTTGCGGACCAAGTGACTCTGTGTGTCCCATCTGGGCACCTCCTAACTTGGGACTCCTTCTCCTTGTCCTCCCTGTTTTGTTTTCTAGATATCCTCCCCAAGCCTGTCATCTCTGCTTCCCCCCCAATTCGGGGCCAGGAGCTGCAAATCCGCTGCAAAGGATGGCTGGCAGGCATGGGGTTTGCTCTGTACAAGGAGGGAATGCAGGAACCCGTCCAGCAACTTGGTGCCGTTGGGAGAGAAGCCTTCTTTACAATCCGGAGAATGGAGGATAAAGACGAAGGCAATTATAGCTGCCGAACTCACACTGAAAAGCGCCCCTTCAAGTGGTCTGAGCCTAGTGAGCCCCTGGAGCTTGTCATAAAAGGTAGAGCTGAAAGGGGTGTGTGAGGGAGGAGGGGGGGAGCAAAGCTCCAGGTCAGACGCTCCTTTCCCCACAGCGAACTTTGCTGTTGGTCCTAGGAGCCTGTGTCCAATCTTAGAGCCAGGCAGGCGTGGCGCTGGGAGTGCCAGGGCCTCTGGCTGCACGATATTAATAGCCATAATCGTTATTAATAGCTGGGGTTTGTGGAGGGTGATTTAATTTTTCTAATTATTTTCATATCAATTATCTCATTTAGCTATAGAGCAAATACTCAAAGGAGGTGGATCAGGTACCATTTCCCCTTCTTGTCCCAATGGGCAAACTGAGGCTCAGGGAATCAGCAGAGCCCCAGTAACTATCCACTCTTTTAGCTAGCTTCTGCTGACAGTGAGGATTAGATTTGAGGAGGTGAGGGGTGGGGTGAGGGGGTCCCTGTGAAAAGTCTATCCTCAAAGTGGTTTTGCCTGGATTTTTAAATGCACCTTCTTCTGAATGAAATACTATAGGAAGCCAAGCTGCTTTCTGGAACCAATATTTACCATATTATCTAGCTTGCTTTCTATTGATTTGGTTTTGGTTATGTTTGTTTTTTTTGCCTTCTAGAAATGTACCCCAAGCCCTTCTTTGAGACATGGACCAGTCCTGTGGTGACTCCTGGTTCCCGGGTGACTTTCAATTGCTCCACCCCCCAGCAGCACATGAGCTTTATTCTTTACAAAGATGGAAGTGAAGTAGCATCCAGTGACAGTTCCTGGGCAAGTCTGGGAGCCAGTACAGCCCACTTTCTGATCATTTCGGTGGGCATTGGTGATGGAGGGAATTACAGCTGCCGTTATTATGACTTTGCCATCTGGTCGGAGCCTAGTGACCCCGTGGAACTCGTGGTGACAGGTCAGGACTGGGGAAATGCAGGCGGAGGTGGTACTGTCCCTGGGACAATGGGCGGGAGGGATGTCAGTGGGAGAGGAAGAGGTGCCCCTTCTAAAGGTCACCAAGAGTGTGCTCAGGACAGTGCCTGCGTGTGGTAAACAGTCCATGTAAGGCAAATGCTTATGTTATCACTAATACGGGAAGATGAGAAGAAGGAGGAAAATAATCCACTTCTGGGGAAAGAAATGAGGCAGATGGGGATGTTTCACATGTTGCCCTGTTTCTGAAGTCTTTCTGTAGCCTGGCCTTGAGCTTTAGGCCCAAGGTCCACTTTTTCTTTAGCTGGACTACCAGATATTGGTGGGCTGGATGGCCCTCAGAGAAAGGGCAAAGACCCTGAAGTGTCAACTGCATATTATGCAGCCATTACAAATGATAGTTTTCAAAGGCTGTTTAACGTCCTAGGAAAATGTTTACAATATAAAGTGAAAAATATTAAACTATACAACTGTGTATACAGTAAGCCCAATCATACAAATAGTTATAGCTACAATGACATAGGCTTGTACAAAAATAAATGGGAAGTAATCCAGAAACATGTACAAAAAATGGCCATCTTTGAGTAGTAGAATTGTACTGTCATTGGTTTTTTTCCTATATTTTCTAGTTTTCTACAATAGGCATATGTTGTTCCTTATAATAACACTAAAAAATAAAAAAAAAAAACAGTGCTCAGAATGTGTGAGGCAGGATTCTCTCATGTGTGTTCTCTTTAATTTCAGAATTCTACCCCAAACCCACTCTCCTGGCACACCCAGGTCCCGTGGTTCTTCCTGGGAAGAATGTGACCCTGCGTTGCCAAGGGGCTTTCCAGGGCATGAGGTTTGCCCTCCTGCAAGAGGGAACCCCGGGTCCCTTACAGTTCCGGAGTGCCTCGGGAAACTCGGCTGACTTCCTCCTCCATACTGTTGGAGCAGAGGATTCTGGGAACTACAGCTGTGTCTACTTTGAGACCACTATGTCAAACAGGGGATCATATCTCAGCAAGCCTCTTATGATCTGGGTGACTGGTAAGGACAGACAAGACATGGGACTGGGACAGAAGCAACTGGAGTAGGGGTTCAGTTCAGTTCAGTTCAGTCGCTCAGTCGTGTCCGACTCTTTGCGACCCCATGAACCACAGCACGTAGGGGTAAGGGAGGGTAATCCCTCTTGGAAGGCTAGGCTAGGCTAGGACATGGAGGGGAACGGTTGTGTCTGGAAGGAGAAAGATAAAGGATTAATTCAGTGATAAGTTTGCATACTCACCACTTTCCATCTTTGGTCTCTTCCTAGACACATTCCCCAAGCCACGGTTGTTTGCTGAGCCCAGTTCTGTGGTTCCCGTGGGGCAGAACGTTACTCTCTGGTGCCAAGGGCCAGTACATGGAGTAGGGTACATTCTGCACAAAGAAATAGAAGCCACTTCAGTGCAGCTCTGGGGATCCACCAGTAATGACGGGGCCTTCCCCATCACCAACATATCTGGTGCGAGCATAGGTCGTTACAGCTGCTACTACCACCCTGACTGGACCAGCCTTATCAAGATACAGCCTAGCAACACCCTGGAACTCATAGTCACAGGTAAGGGGAAGATGCTCTGGAGTGGGAAGGGGAGTACTGGCAGATAGTTCACGGGAAATGGTTTTCCAAAAGCTCAAGGAGAGGCAGGCAGTAACTCTCCTCTTTATTGAGACTTCAGGGGTGATGCCCTGGTAAGTGGCGACCTCTCTATGAACCAAGAGTTCATTTCTTCTAGGTTTGCTCCCCAAACCCAGCCTATTAGCCCAACCTGGTCCCATGGTGGCCCCTGGAGAAAACATGACTCTTCAATGTCAAGGGGAACTGGCAGACTCAACATTTGTCCTGTTGAAGAAAGATATTCAAGAGCCTTTAAAGCAACAGAGGCCAAATGGGTACAGGGCTGACTTCTGGATGCCAGCAGTGAGCAGTGAAGATTCTGGGGTGTACAGCTGTGTGTATTATTTGGATTCTGCTCCCCTTGCAGCTTCTAATCACAGTGACTCCCTGGAGATCTGGGTGACTGGTAAGGTCTTGGAGATTTCAGTAAGACTCTAGCTTTTGTAGTTTTTTTAGTAGTTATCCCTAAGGGGATAAAGGGCTGGGTTCGAGGCCATTTCTAACTCTGTATCCTGGTTGGTTGCAGACAAGCCCCCTAAACCCTCCTTATCAGCCTCTCCCGGCACTGTGTTCAAGCTCGGAAAGGACATCACCCTTCAGTGCAGAGGGCCCCTGCCAGGTGTGGAATTTGTCCTGGAACATGATGGAGAAGAAGCACCTCAACAGTTCTCAGAGGATGGAGACTTTGTCATCAATAATGTAGAAGGAAAGGGCATTGGAAACTACAGCTGCAGCTACCGTCTGCAGGCCTACCCCGATATCTGGTCAGAGCCTAGCGATACTCTGGAGCTGGTGGGGGCCGCAGGTGAGATGCTAATCCCTCCATGACTCTGGCCTGACACCCCTGGGACCCCGGAGACAGTCTCCGTGGAGGCAGGCCACACGTGGAAGGGGAGGCGTTTGGAGTCAGAGACCTCAAGTGTGGTCATTTTCTTCTCCTAGGGATGGTAAGGAGGTGGAACCTCAGATTCACTCAAAGATAGTGACAAGGATACTTTCAATGCATCTTCCACCCCACAAGGGAGGGCTGCCTCTGCCTCAGCAGAAGCACTGCCTCTGACCACCCCATCTGTTTTCCCAACATGTGGTTCCCAAGTGAACCCCAGAGGAGGCCAGATGAAGGGGCAGCAAGAGAGCAAGGGGAACACACGTGCACTAAACTCTATGGCATTGGTTTCTGCTCTTTTATCATCACAGGGCCTGCTGCTCAGGAATGCACTGTGGGGAACATTGTCCGAAGTACCCTGATCGTGGTGGTGATTGTAGCTTTGGGGGTGGTGCTAGCCATAGAGTGGAAGAAGTGGCCTCGACTCCGAACCAGGTAATTGCCTCATGTCAGCCTCCTGCTGTAAACCCAGGGCTTCTGTGAAAACAATGATCCAAATGCTCCTCTAGCATCTGAGCCCCATAACGCAGCCTGTTTTCAAGTTGATGGCTCTGTATCCTCCCTTAGTCCTGTTTTTTTTTTCTTTCTCTACACAGGGGCTCAGAGACAGATGGAAGAGACCAGACCATAGCCCTGGAAGAGTGTAACCAAGAAGGAGACCTCGGCACCAGCACCGACTCTCCCTCATCAGTCTCTCAGGGCACTTCAGTAGAGCAGCCAGTCCCGATATAATCATCTCCTACTTCACAAGAGCGTTCCTCTCTTCTTTTTTTTATCCTCAGAGACCTGCAAATCTGACTGGTTTCCCCAGGAGTCCACGCCACCTACTGTTCCTTGGCCACTAATCACCGGAGATGGGTCAAGGGGATTTTAGGAACTGAGAGCTCTACCAGGGTGAGAGGTTTCCTGAAGAGAGATTTCCCACCCCTGTAATTCCTCACTGTACTGATTTACTGGTGCATGAAAATCTATTAAAAATGTATTCTTCTGAATAAAGAGAGTATTCACTATTTAACTGCAAAAACTATGGCAGCGGTTTTCCATTGGTTTGTTATTTAAGATTTAGCAAAAAATCGTGTATTGGAGCTGACCTGCATGGCACAGTAAGAGAGCAGGGGGCTGCTAGCACAGAGAAATGAGCTCAAGGATAGTGTCAGGGAGGAGGGAAAGCTCCAACATGTCCAGTTTGGTTTCAGACATGGTTACTGAACAGAATGTCCTGTCATCCCTTCATTCTCCATTTCATTACTGAATGAATGAATGGCAATGTTCTCTCCAAGTTGAGCCTGAGGAGGGCAAAGACTTCAGTTACATACTTTCACTGTGGAACTTCTAGGTCTATAGTACATCTGCTTTCAAACATTAGGATTAATCCACTGCAGAACTTGGAAACTGGGGAAGTGTGCTTTGTGGCCCTTTCCTACCAATCACAGGTATACATTAACTCACTCTCAAACGTAAATGATTGATAAAAATGGGATACTTTGCCCCTCCCTACAGAAAGCCCTGTGTTTTTCTGGTGGGGGGGATCTCAGGGAGTGAGTATGCAGCTACAGTGGTTGGTTTCAAGCGGGGGACCTCCCAGGGTCCTGTCCCAGGGTTCCTTCCCAGGACTCCAAATGGAGGCTAGTTCACACTCTGAGCCCCTGATCTTTCTCCTTGCATCAGCATGCAACTTGCCACACTGGTGAGAATCTAGTACACATTAGGAGGCTTGGATTGGGGAAAGGGGCTTCCCTAATTCCTTAAACCCGTTCAAGACGTCAGAAGGATTGATCTGTGGGTCCTAGAGGAGGTCGTAATCCCTTCAAATCTGACCCTAAAGTTCCTTACCTCCCAACCCTGTTTAATTTTAAGCTATCACTATTTAATAGAGCAATGTCCAGGGGTGCTGCACACAATGAGTTATTTAACCCTGGTTACTATAAAATTTAGAAATTAACTCCTATATTCTTACACCAGGAAGCTTATTTACCCAGCAACTTAATGAAAAAAATGCATCACATTTCCCTTAATCCTTACAGAATGAAATACTCTGAGTACTATAGACTAATTTGTATTAAGCTGTTTGGAATGTAGAAGTACAAAGTCTCATTCCGATTTTCATTTGATGAGATTCTATTAGTCACTTATACTAATTTCTTATAGTGTTTATAAAAATTGCATTTCAAAAGTGCTTTTGCATATGAATTTAGCAAAAACTAATTGTTGCTTTTTGCCCAACACCACTCACTGCCTTCAAACTCTCCATCCCTAACCTTCAATCAAGCTGTATATTTTGAACAGTGGAGGGAGGCCTGTTTTTGGTCCTTGCTTTTCAGATGGAATTCCTTTGATCAGGTCTGATTTTGTTTTCTAACCATTGGATATTCCAGCATGTATTGTCAAGGCTAGCAGTGGGGCTGTGCAAGTTAGCAAGTGATCACTTGGTTGCTTTAGCTGTTCACCAAGGGAAAGAGAGATGGAAAGAAAAGAGAAGAAGGCCAAGGACTGAAATTTATAGAAGCCTCTGAGTTTGAAAAGCAGGACAAAGATGAAACAAAAATGACAGAAAAAGACTCTTGTGAAATCTTGTGAACCAGGGTCTCCTGTATCAAACAGAGATATCCACGCAATCAGAAAATTTTGATCAACCTTTCAGTGAAAAACAGATATAAACATGTGACACTGGACTTTTAGTTGGTTTTCTAAAAGTATTCACATATACCATTCTTTCACTGAGAGAATCAAGCTTTATATGATTTAGAAGGGGAAAAAGTGTTGTCAATTAACTGAAATACTTAAAGAGTGGCTCTGGGTTTTAACTTCCCTCCTCACTGTCAGAGCTATTTCAATGAATTAAATATCTATTTATAATGCAAACGTAGCTTGTTGCTGACAACGCTCCACATGGTGTGTTTTTTTCAACCTGGTTGCCATGGGAATCAGTCCCTTTACCCCTGGCTGGCCTCTAATCAGCACAGCATCAGGTAATCTCTGGGAAATGGAATCTCAATTAGGATGGAATGGACCTTTGAGAGAAGAATGTGCCTCTGGGACTCCAGAAGCAAAGGCCCCAAATCCTCCCTTCAGTTCTGAAAAAAAAATGTAAATTACCCTCCATCCGTGGGCCACATCTTTGCCCTCAGCATCTTAGAGTTACAAAGATTATCAAGGTGGTGTGGTCCAATCCCCAACCCAGTACACAATCTCCTTTATAGCAAAGCTGACAGGTAGGTACACAGCCTCTTTCTGTATACCTCCAGTGATGCAGAGCTCACCACTCCATGAGACAATCTGAGAATTTCAAATTGCTTGATTGATCTCCTATCTGTGTATATTCCTTTCATACTCATTGGCTTGACTGATCTCCTATCTGTGTATACTCACTCCCTTCATACTCATTGGCTCTAGTTCTGACCCAGGTTGCAACCTAGATGAAATCTACTTCTTACACATAGTCGTCTTACGAAGTTTGGAAGATATGAGTTGTCTTCCTTGAGTCCAGAATATCTCACTCAAGTGTTGTTTCCAGGCTTTGGCCAACATTCAATTGCAAATGTATCTATGTGTAGTTAACTCTTAATTATCTGGGTTTTGGAGAGGGCAGAGTTCATGCCTACCTAACTCCTGCTGGGTTCAACCAGAACAGCTCTTTTATATATTTATTATATATTATTATTTGATTTTATATATCTGTTAATAATATAGAATATTAAACAATGATAAAAGATGTGATGAAAAACAAAGTAGAGAAAGGAGATACAGAAGTGTGTGTTTTGTGGGGGAAATTGTTTCAATTTAAAAAGGGTGACTAAGAATACGTCACTGAGAAGGCTAACATTTGACTTACGGTTAAAGGATATGAACGAGTAAGCCATACAGATATGTAGGCAAAGTGGGTTCTGGTCAGAGAACAGGAAGTACAAGAGCCCTGAGACAAGAGAATGCCTGACTGGTTTGAGAAACGGTGACTAGACACAGTGGCTGGAGCAGTGTAAACAAGGGAGAAAGTAGGAGATGCAGTCAAAGAGGTAATGGGAACCAAGACAAGCAAGACTTTTGTAGATCTTTGTAAGGACTTAGACTTGGACTCTGTATGAACTAGGAAGCCACTGGAGTGACATGATTAGACTTACAGAGACCTGGGTTCAATCTCTGGGTTGGGAAGTTACATTGAAGAAGGGAAAGGCTACCCACTCCAGTATTCTGGCCTGGAGGATTCCATGGACTGTATAGTCCATGGGGCCACAAAGGGTCGGACATGGCTGAGCAACTTTCACTTTCACTTTCATCCTGTCTTCAAGCTTCCCAGGTGGCTCAGTGGGTAAAGAATCCACCTCCAATGCAGGAGACACAGGCAGATAAGGGTTCAGTCCCTAGGTTGGGAAGATTCCCTGAAGGAGGACATGGCAACCCAGTCCACTATTCTTTCCTGGAGAATCCCATGGACAGAGGAGCCTAGCAGCCTATAGCCCATAGGGTCGCAAAGAATCGGACATGTCTGAAGCAACTGAGCATGCATGCATGCCTCCTGTCTTCTGTATAGAGAATAGACTGAGGGGCCAGGGTGAAAACAGAGATATCTACAAGGAGGTTACTCCAATAATGAGGCAAGAGATGGTAGGTTAGGTCAGCCCAGTAGCAGAGTGGTGACAAGAAATGGTTGCACTATTGATATAAGCTGAGGAAACAGCCAATGGGGTTTGCTGACAGATTGAATGTGGCGTATGTTCTATAAACATTCTCATTAGGAAAAAAAAAAAAGAAAAAACTGTTTCAAATATTGCCTTACTGCTTCCTTTCTGGGGTTATTTTAATCTCATCCTCAAGAAAGGGTTTTCTAATGCTCCCCAATCCAGGTCACCACTTCTGGCAGTTTGTCAGTGAGCTTGTCATCATTCATCCAGAAGTGTAAACAAAATGAAGTCCTACATGTCTAATGTGATCTGACCAGCACAGGGTACAGAGGACAGTGAAATGATCATTTTCTGGGATCACACCTCACCATTTCTTTTAATGCCATCTAAATTTTCACTAGCTCTGGGACAGCCAGATTACACTGTAGCCTCAGAGGAAACTTGTGGTCAACCAAAACCCACAGCGCTTTTTCACACAAGCTCTTGCCAATTCAATCCTTTCTTGTCCTTCTCCTGTACAAGGGATGTGTTATTTTGCAATTGTCTTAAACTCAGATTTAAGATTTGACACTAATTCCCATTAGGTTTCATCTTATAGTCCCCAGCTTATGCGAGTCATGTATGACCACTTAGTGAGCGCCCCATTATATATAGCACACATATAGGTACTACCTCATTCACTCCTAACAACAATCCTGTGTGACCCTGCGCTATTATCATCCTCATTTTACACAGGAGAAAACAGAGGCTCAGAGAGGTTAGGGAACATAACCAAGGTCAGAGCTGAAATTAGAATCCCATTTTACCTGACTGCAAAGTCAGTTTTCCCATACTAAACTTTGATTAGCACAGTACCTGGAACAGAGTAGGCATACAATAAATATTTGCTAAATTGTCCACCTTTGCACCGTTCTTTTTAAATTTATTTTGTTGAACAGACACTCACATTCACTTAGTTAGGCGGTGTTACAAAGCTTTACATTTATCAAGAATCTTAATCTTTACAATAGACCTGTGAGGTAGGTTCTATCATTAGTCACATTTCTTACAAAGAAAAAAGCAGAGCCACAGAAATTAAGCAACCTCCATAGGTGACACAGCCAGCAAGTGTCAGAGACAAGATTGGGACCCAGGCAGTCTGACTCCAGAGTTTGTGTTCATAACCACTAAGCTGTGTTGTCTCATCTATTCTGAGATCCTGACCTTGACTCTCAAGGGAAGGAGGTACCTTAGTCTAACTCGATGTCCACTGTCCAGTGCTAAACCTGCAGCCCTCCTGGTGAAATCTACTTCGGCCTCCCCCTTCTCTTCCATTGCCCTTCCTTATAAATGGAAGCTGGCCTCTAGGCTTTTTAACAAGGAAGACTTGCTCATGCCCTCAAACTTAGTCTTGATTTCTGCCCTTCCCTCCCAGGACTCCACAGTCTTCTGTTCTGCTACGGACCAACATTTCAACTTCTGTCACTCAAGGAGGCAGCCAGTGTGATAAGGTAGTAGGTCAGTGGAGTCCTGGAGAAGAAAGATGTTCCCTTGGCCCAGTCCCTATCCCCTCAAATAGGTCCTAGGCCAGACCATCATATCTGACTGTGTGTTAAATTAACTCCACAAGACCCTGGCTAGAGTCATATTTTAAACTGGGTGTGGCGAAAGTGTTAGTCACTCAGTCATGTCTGACTCTTTGCGACCCTATGGACTGTAGCCTGCCAGGCTTCTCTGTCCATAGAATTCTCCAGGCAAGAATGCTGGAATGAGTAGCCATTCCCTTCTCCAGAGGATATTCTTGACCCAGGAATTGAACCCGGGTCTCCACATTTCAGGCAGATTCTTTACCGTCTGAGCCACCAGGTTGTGGTATGGGGGTGCAGAGAAATTCAAACCATTCACATGAGTTATTAGCCTATAAAGGACGATTTTTGAAAAGAAATCCCTTCTCATCTCAGAAGGCTATCTTTCATGCTATATGCTAAAGATTCAAAGATGATCTATTATATATGACATCATAGGCTAGTAAAATGTACAGGGGCTAGAATTGTTTTTGAGCTTGAGACAAATCCCATAAAGGGTGGCAAATCATAAGAAACTTCAAAACTAGCCAAAGCTCCCTTATTTGTAGGATTCTTACTCAAGCAATTGTTCCATTTTAACATCAGCAGTCAATTTGGGGAATTCATCAATTGATGTCCCAAAGTTGGACTTGATCATATGTATCTGGACACAGTGAAAGAATGAAAGACTTAAAAAATCATAGAATTTGAAGGGCCATTAGATGTACTATAATACACACTTTCTATAACATACCAAGCAAGAGGTTGACCAAACCTCTGCTTGAACCCTTCTAGGGGAGGGGTGCAGGGGGTTTGGGGGCCCACAGGAAACTTAATATCTGTAATGAATAATTGCCCCTTCAATTATCAGGTAGCTGTAATAGTGAAGAAAATCTTTTAATTGTCTGGTACCGGCATCTTCCAATTTTCTTACCCATTAATCCACAGAAAATGTCTTTGTGACCCCATGGACTGTAGCCCGCCAGTCTCCTCTGTCCATTAGCATGCTCCAGGCAAGAATACTGGAATGGGTTGCCCTGCCCTCTTCCAGAGGATCTTCCCAACCCAGGGATCGAATCCAGGTCTCCTACATTGCAGGCAGATTCTTTACCATCTGAGCCACCAGGGAAGCTCAAGAATACTGCACTGGGTAGCCTATCCCTTCTCCAGGGGATCTTCCTCACCAGGAATCAAACCGGTGTCTCCTACATTGCAGGTGGATTCTTTTCCAGCTGAGCTACCAGGGAAGCCCATATAACACAAAAGCATTCCCTAAATCTTTCTTTTACAAGTAAAACATCCTCATTTTCTTCAAATACAGAAACTTGAATAAAACAAAACTTTAGAAATACTCAGACCAACTTTGGATAGAAAGAAACTATCACCTCCAATGTGGTGGACGGTGTATTTCCATTAATATACTCTTCAGATCTCAATAGCATATTTAGCAACCACAGAACACTATGGGCTCATACTAAGTTTGAAGCTAAAGGAAACCCCTATGCCTTTTATAGACGTACTGCTAAGCCTTGCCTTCACTCTGAATTTATGTAGTTAATTTTAGAGCTGAAATATACAGCTTCATATTTGTCACATTGTGACAAATAGAAAGTTGTAAGAGTTGTGTTTTGTTTTTTTTTTTATGTTCAGCTTCACAACTATTTGTCCCCTTGGAAAATTACTGAATCTTTAATCTCAGTTTTCATGTCTGTAAAATGGAGATAATCACTATTTTAATTTTGCAGGTTTGTGTTGAGGATGAAATAATATATGTGAAAGTGCTCTACGATACAGAAAAGTACTGTGTCAGTGTAAGACCTGATGGTGACCACAATGAGGGTTTTTATTTTTTGTTGTACAATGTACACAGATATCCCTACAAGCTTTGTCTTAATCTCCAATTTAGTCAATGTCTCACCTTTATTCAAGTGTTGGAAAGCACTTGTACTCCTGGGTTTACAATAATGTACTAAATGTATTCATGTTGTATGTGATCATTTAATGAGTTAGTTGCTTAGTAGTGTCTGACTCTTTGGGACCCCATGAACTGTGGCCTGCCAGGCTCCTCTGTCCATGGAATTCTCCAGGCAAGAATACTGGAGTGGGTTGCCATTTCCTTCTCCAGGGGAATCTTCCCAACCTGGGGTTCGAACTCCCATCTCCTGCATTGCGGGCAGATTCTTCACCTTCTCAGCCATAAGGGAAGCTGTATACCAAGCTATATACCACTTCCCTGGTGGCTCTGATGGTAAAGAATCCACCTGCCAATGCAAGAGACACAGGAGATGCAGGTTGGATCCCTGGCTCTGGAAGATCCCCTCAAGGAGGGCATGGCAACACACTCCAGTATTCTTGCCTGGGAAATCCCATGAAGAGAGGAGCCTGGTGGCCTATAGTCCATGGGGTCGCAGAGTCGGACACGACTGAGCAATTAACACACATTTAATGAGTTAAACATTCAACCATCCGTACTATTAGCTCAAGCTCACACCATTTCTTCACCTGCCTGAAAGGACATCACAGGAAGTGTTTGTCAAGATCCTTGCCAAAGCCCAGGTAAATTATTTTTGCAGCCTCCTTTTGCAAGCCCATCCAAAAGGAAATGAGCTTAGTCTGGCATGACTTGCTCTTAATGAACCCATGCTGGTTCCTAGTGATTAGTAAGTCCCTTTCCAAGGGCTCAGAAAACATCTTCTTAATAATCCATTCTAGAAGTTTGTTGGGGATCGACATCAAACTCGCCATGCTAGCATATGTAGTATTGCCTTTCTTTGTGGGGAAAAGAAAATCATTATTTTATTTAGTCTTTTGGCACTTTACTCCTTACTGATATGTCTTGGAAGACTACAAAGAAAGGTATCCAAGCTTATAAGACAGACCAGGAAGAAACAAAGCTAGATCCAGAGCTATCTACACTTTTCCTCATTTTTCTGAAGTAGGAGAATTCATCTTTATTAGAGTGATGTAGACATGTCATCTTCAGCTGAGAGTTATAGAGGTTATATATGGCATATAGGGGTTATATGCCATATTTTAGAAAACCCAGAATGCCAGTGAGCAGATTGGTTGGTGATGCAAAAGTGTTCTTCCCAGGTGATGCTTTACAAGAATTCACATTTCTTCTAGAACAGTGTTTCTCAAACTTTAATGTGCATATGAACTACCAACAGATCCTATGAATATGCACATGATAAGTCAGTAGATCTGAGGCAGGGCTTGAGTTTATGCATTGCTGCCAAGTGCCCAGGTGATGCCCATGCTGTGGATGTACAGACTACACTTTGTATAACAAGAATCTAGAATGATTATTCTAGATCTTGGCTACACACTACAACCATCTGAAGAGACTTTAAAAATCCTGCTTTCCACATTAAATAATCAGAATCTCTGGAGTTGGGGCCCAGAAATGTGTTTTTCTAAAGCTCCTCAGGTTATTTCAATGCACAGCTAAGGTTGAGAACATTCTTGTAAAACTAGTTATCTAGTTATCTAACAGTTTTCAGGAGGTCTCAAAATTTATCCCTGAAGTGGCAGGTTCCCATCTGCCTATTATAGGCCCATACATAAAAACATTTTTTGTAGTAAAATATTGTTAACTTGAAAAGTGAAAGTGAAAGTCACTCAGCTGTGTCCTACTCTGTGACCTCATGGACTGCAGAGTCCATGGAATTCTCTAGGCCAGAATACTAGAGTGGGGAGCCTTTACCTTCTCCTGGGGATCTTCCCAACCCAGGGATTGAACCCAGGTCTCCCACATTGCAGGTGGATTATTTACCAGCTGAGCCACCTATCAGAAACGTAAGCCTTAAGAGACAAGATTTCATGGTTGGTGATTTTAGGATTTCTTTTGCTTTCCTACTGCCACCTACTACCATAATTGAAGGCTCAGAAGGGTGGTATACGTGGGAGGAAGGTTAGGTTAGAAATAGTTTTGTAGTAATAAAAACTCACTTTTCCTCAGTGGGTTATTTTATACAATATTACCACTTGTCCAACAATTGAGAAAGGACTACAGAAATGGCCAGGTTGTGGTTTGGCTCAGACCTCCATAGAGAACTCCACTAGTAAACGTCTCTCTTTAGATGAGAGTGAATATACACATAAAACAGAATATGTCTTATTGTTAAGCAAACCCTGTCTTCATTGATAGTGGGTCAATGACAGTGGAGGCAGAAGAGACTGAGCAACTAAAAGAATTTGACACAAAGAATATTCAACATAAGACAAATCATTCAAAGGCAGACTCTTCCATGAAGGTTCTCCAACAAAGGTTAAGGATCAACATTACGAAAGGACAAAAACGTATCAGAGAGCGAACATTGGAATTTTACAGCACTGGGTATTTCTTAGTTGAGCAATCCTGATATAAATCCTCTCCCTGGCAGCCCAGCAAAGGGAGAAGGACTATCAGTCTGCGGTGGGGTGTGTGAAGGGCAACAACTTGGCTGGCACTCCAGCTAGGGGCATACCAGAGGGAGAAGAGCCAAATGAGGCCAGGCTCAAAGGGGAACAAAGAGCAGGCTGGATGGTGGCAGGCCTCAAAAAAAGTTCTAGGCAAGAATACTCCCTCAGCAGCTATCCCTGCTGGCGCCAGACCTGACAATCCTTTGGGACAAAGTAGAAAAAGGCCACTTTGAGGCTTGCTAGGATCACCATTATGACACGACTGACCAATTTATAACATCAGAAGAATCAACATTTAGCAAATCCCCTCTCTTTACACACCAGGCATACATTAGAGAATCTAAAAAAGGAAGACCTGGTAGGGAAAATTTGTGATTCCTGAGTACCTTTTAACAAGGGCCCTGTCAGACAAATTTCCGGTGACTCATATCCTCCTGAAGAACCTCCCAAAGACAGAGAAGAAATATCATTTACCTTCCCTTCCTTCAGAATAATCGAGCTCGCCCCTACTCCTTCAAACCTCACACACTTCTTCCAAAATTTCATTCCAAACCTTCTAACAACGTGGTAGTCTAAAAGAGAAAAAAATCCTTCCTGTAGCACATCATAGTTCCAGATGCCATTCAGTGTGGTTCAAGGGTCACCCTTTTGAAGGAAAAAACTCCATACTGAGGGGTTTGTTGTTATAAACTCCTGGGGACACTTATTAGTCTGCCAGCAGCTCACACACCTTCTTTCTTTCATGGGCCCTAGGCATTGTTCTGTGCTCATTTATACTGTCCCCTCTCATCCTCCAAAGGTTAACACACAGTGATACTTTTATTTCTCCTTGTCTGGCCAAAAGCAAGCCATAAACCCTTTTGATGTGGCATGGAACGTGAACAGACCATTTTATGCTGTAGTGAAGAATAAGAGCTTTGGAGTGAGCGAGCCCAGGTTTGAATCTCCCATTTTGCAACTTACTAGCAGCATGCCCTTGCACATCCACTAAAACTCTATGAGCCTCAGTCTCTCCTTTTGTCAAATGGAAGCGAATAATAATAGTGCCCCATTCTGAGAGTGGTTATGATGATTAGCTATGATGTATGTCAAGTGCCTAGCACGCAGTAGGTAAATGGTCAATAAATAGCTTTAAGTCTTGTTTCCTATGGGTTATTTTCTTGGAAACTATAGAGAAAACAACTAGTGAGGTTTGAAAGATACTAATTGCAAACAAAAAATGAAGGCTACAAAGTCACAATAATCTACAAGGAAAATACAAGAGAAAATTATAAAAATCACAACCTGAGGTAATCACAGAAATATGAATAGAAATAACCTTGATAAAATTTAAAAAATAGATTAATTATTTAAAAAAAAGAGAGAGAAATAACCTTGAGCTGTCTCTCAAGTTCAAGGTTTTTTTTTCCTTCTTTTTTTCTTTAAACTACAGTCTAGACTTCTCAGGTTCAAGGGTTTTTTTTTCCTGGCCCAGACATCAGGCAAGCCTAAGATCACATGCCAGTGACGCCCCTTACTAGCTCCGTGACCTTGAATAAGTCCCTTAATTTTTCCCAGCCTCAGTTCCCTCATCTGCAGGAGAAGAATAATGAGTTCTCAATTCATCTGAGTGTAGTAAGGTTGTAATGTGTTTGTCACAGTGTAAGAAGAGCCCAGTAGAAAGAAATTGCTCTCATTAGCTTGTGCTTATACCTCCTGGGTCTATGAATTTCTGGGGCTATGCTGATAGATTCCATCCACATCTGAGAAGTTCTTTCACCTTCTCTTAACTCCTTGATCCTCTTTGGCTTTCTGGGTGAAACAAGCTGGCTTATTTCCATCCATTGGTAGAGCTTACTTATTTCAATCACTTCCTCAAGGAGGAAAGGAGCAGAGGATACAAACCCAAACTGCAGAAGACCCTAAGACCCTGGCGAGCAGAATGGGAGACTGAGAGAGAAAATCTTTTCACTTTTGCCTTCTTGGCCCCTTGTCTACACCTGCTAAAGGTAGGCTAGGTAGCTCTGGAAAGGAGCACAAGGAGACAGTGTCTCAGCTCTGCTGCTCCCTCCAGTGGTGGGGCTTGGAGAAGTCATGAGTTGGAGACAGGGTAATCCTGGGAAGACTCGTGGAGTGAAGCCAATGTTAGTGACAGCCATAATAATAATGACAACAGGAAGAATAATAACCCATGGTAGGCTCATAGGGAAGAAGGAATGGTAAGAGCAAAAACAACAATAATAGTAGTATTTGGTGGACTTCTGGGAGAAAAAGACAGAGCTTCTGTAAGATTCATGGGTAAGCATGGATAATGATAATTATTCTTAATATGACAGCGCATAGATATAGATGCGTATGTGCTCAGTCACCTCCGACGCTTTGCAACTCCGTGGACTATAGCTTTCCATGCTCCTCTGTCCATGGGATTTTTCCACTTAAGAATACTGGAGTGGGTTGCCGTTTCCTTCTCCATGATATGACAAAGATCATGGCAATCCTCAGTGGACGCATGAAGAGAGAATAATCATGAGTATAAAAGCTAACACTTATCAATTACTCCCTACATATCAGTGCTCAGTGCTTTGTATGTACAATTTTACACCATCCTTCATGGAACTTGCACCTCAGAAAGATTAAGTAACTTGCTCATGATCGCAGGGCTAGCAAGCGACAAAGCCGGTATAAAATCTTGGTCTGTCTGACTCCAAAACCTATGCACTTTTCCCTTTACCATGTAGTGTCAATGGAGAGAAACCAGCTGACCTGGCTGATTAGGACCCCCATTTGCCTTCCACTTCCTCTCAGCAGGACATGTCTGCAGGGTTCTGAACACAACTGACTTGTTACCATGGAAGCCTCCCTCTCTCCCCTAACCTCATTTAACCAGTCCCAGAGAAGGGGGCTTCTGGAAAATAGAATCTTCCGCCATCTCCAGTAGGGTGGCAGACACCTCCCTGAACGGAACAGACTAATATCCAGATTACCAGGTGTGTCATCTTCTCATAAATGTGTGAATTGAAGGATATGAAGAAGACTCCTTCTCCCTAATTTCTAATGCTCGAAATTAGACCTTTGGAACATTCTGTCCCTTTTTAAAATGCAAATACCTGTTTTGATTCCTCTACACCACAGTGTGAACCTTTTAGTTCATCATTTCTATGAAAACTACTCTTGGAGACCTTAGTAATGTAGTTAGCTTGATCGGCGAAGTCCTTCATAATATCCAGTCTCAAATTCCATCTCCAGCTTCAATTGTCTGCACCCTCCATCCCAACATCTCCCACCATACACCAGCCCAAACCAACAACTTCTGATATGTGAATATTTTGTCTGCCTGGAATAACCCCTACTTTCTCTTTCACCTAATTCTCCACTGTCTGTCAAAATTCAGCACAGATGCCGCCACCACCATGCACACAGCTCTGTTATCTGGCTTAGGTCACCAGCCCTTGTGCTAGTAAAGCAGCTTGTATTTTTATCTGGCTTTTCATCTATCTTTATAATTATATGTATGGTATGTATAATTATTGTTGGCATGTGTTATTGTATTTCAGTTACATATAAAACAGTATTTATCTAATAATAATAGTAGTAATTATGTGCCCAGGGTTAAAATATACAAACAGTGCAGATTATGAAATAAAAAGTAGAATATTTTTATATCCTTTCCAGCACAGTCTTAAACTCGAGGCAATCCCTTTTAACAGTTTCTTATGTATTTTTCAAAAAATGTTTGATGCATATACAAGAATATCTGTATATGCTCTATTTGCACACAAGTAGGATCATACTGTTCTGTACCTTAGTTTGGTTTGGTTTGCTATTAGAAAGAGTTAAGAGTGAACATTTTTTTACAAATGTGCATTTGCATGTTCATATTCATATACCCTTAGGATAATTCTTAGAGGTAGAATTATTGGGTTAAAGAGTATGGCCTTCTACAATCTTGATTATTACATCAAATTGCCCTCCAAAAGTATACCCATAAGTTATAGTCCAACTGATTGTGATCAAGAGTTTGTGAATCCCTACATTCTAAAAAATATTAGGTTTTATAAAACCTTATCATGCTTTAAGTGTAGTAGGGAAATCATATCTTATTGTTTTGATTTGTCTTTAAACAATTATCATTAGGTTTGAGTCGAACTTTTTAGGTCTTTTGAATATTTATTTTTCCATTAAAATTTTGTCCATTTTTTCTGTGAGATCGTTGCCCTTCATGCATTGTAAAAGCTTTTCATATATACATTTTTTAAATTGTTTTTTATTTTAATAAGGATTTTAAATATCCTTTGTTATATGTGCAACATGATTTTCTTTAGTTGGTCATTTGCCTTTTAGTTTGCTTATTCATTGCCATAAAAATAATATTGTGTAGTTAAAGGTGTCAATCTTTTCCTTAATAGTGTCTGATTTTTGTAGCATGCTTTGTTAGAAAAGTCTCCTTCATTGCAAGATTGTAAAAACAATAACTCATGTTTTTGTCTAGTATCTTATGTTTTTTTCTTTTTTAGAGTTTTAACTTGTTGAGTGATCTGGAAGTTATTTTGGTATAAAAGGTCAGGTAGGGATTCAGATATTTTATTCAAATGGCTAACCATTTAATCACTTTGTATTTGTTAATATTTACTTGTCTCTCCTGATAGAATCTAAGCTCTTCCAAGAAAACAACTCTGCCTTATTAATTGTTGTAACTCAACGTCTAACATTGTACCTGGCACATAAGAGCATTTGCTGAGTACACGTTGAATGAGTATCGGATACTATTCAATTTCCTGTGTTGGTGAACAAAGTCTGCTTGAAAACAATTAGAAGCCTATATGTGCCACATTTTGCTAACTCCACCTCGAACCCAGAGGGAGCCTCTTCTCATCAGCTACTGCCTGATACCTATAACTTCTTATCCAAGCTAGAGGATTAAAAAGTCCAGGTTGACGTGACTAGAGCCTAATTAAATATTGCAGGAGCATAGTAAAAGGAAACATAATAAAGCTCCATCTGGCCAGGAAGCCCCTTACTCCATAATTACTAGTGCTTGAAATTCTATCTTTGGGACTTTATGTCCTTTATTACAATGCAAATATCTTGTTGAGCTGTGCTACTTTATTCATTCACAACACAGTGTGATTTTTTTCTTGCCTGATTTAATGCAAAAAAAATTAAAAGTCTAAAGTTTTGAGGGGAAATTCAGAAAGAAGTAAAGGCCATCAGAGGGTAAGAGAGAGACATCACCAATGGATGGGGGAGCAAGGGGGAGCAAGAAGGATGCATGGAGGAAAGCACTTAAAGTCTATGTTCTAACAATGGCACTTTAATGTACCAAGCTGCTTAATCACAAAATACATCATCCCACTCAATCTCTCCCTGAACCTCAGCGATCTAAACTCTCTGGATTCTTTGGATGTATTTGTAAGGGACTATTTAGATTAGAGAAGATTACATCAGTCACTTAAGGGCTAATTTCTTTGGAGTGTTTTTGAGAATTTTATCTTGAAAGAGCATATGGATATTATATTTTCTTTTAAAGACTGTAATAATTGATTCTGGTACCCAAAGTACCTTCTCATCCTCTGTTGACCCTAAACTTAGCATTTACCTGATTAAACATATTATGGGGAACGAAATGGCAAAAACAAAAGGTCAAGATGAACCTCTTCATTCTTCTAATTTGGGGTTTTAAAACACATATTGTCAAACTCCTGCCTCCCCATTTTATCTGGCTGGAAAGTAACCCAAAGTTTAAGGATCTTAAATTGGTGTGACTTGCAAACCTGTTAAGCACCTGGGCCTGGGCCTTTGGGGTTGACGTCAGTGAACAATGGGGGTTAAGAAAGTCATTTTCCTGGTTTATTAGAATCTCTCTCTTTGGGCTCAGGTCATTTCTCACAAGCCCTGGTCGTGTCGTTCTAAGCTTCTTCCATCACAAGCTGTTTTTCATTTCCTAGTTTGTACGAAAAATTGACCATAAAAAGTCTGTACATGAGCCACTTGTTTATTGCTAATCCTTCCCTGGAGTTTGAAGGGGATGAAATAACTAATGGACTCAGAAATTAAGCCCTTATTAAAAGTGTAAATTCAATGGAAGGTGCAGCATCTGAATTAATACCCATTCATATCTTAGCATGAATGAGTGTTGGAGTCATCCCTACAGAAACTCTGAAGCACAGTATATGAAACAGCAGAGCACAAAAAGGCCAAAGGGGAACACTGGACACCTGGGTGAGAGTACCACCAGCCCTAGAAAGACCCTGAAATGAGAAATAAGATAACACAAAAAAGAATCCTCAATTTTCCTCAATTCACCCAAAATCTAGTCCTAGAACTGAGTGCTCTGGAACTTTCAAGTAATTTGTTAACCCTGGAGTACAATAATAAGAAGAAATAATATTAGGTAACATTCATAGTGATGAAGCAGAGTACTCAGAAATTAAACTGAATTTAAGTATCATTTATGGAGAAAAATATGAATATTTTTATGGGACTTCCCTGGCAGTCCAGTGGATAAGACTTCACGCTTCCAA
Organism: Bubalus bubalis; assembly: GCF_019923935.1. Classification (NCBI taxonomy): domain Eukaryota; kingdom Metazoa; phylum Chordata; class Mammalia; order Artiodactyla; family Bovidae; genus Bubalus; species Bubalus bubalis. The sequence continues at coordinate 138,613,990 of NC_059181.1, read as the reverse complement.
GGTAGGGGGCATGGGTTCAATCCCTGGTCAGGGAACTAGGATCCCACATGCTGCACCATGTGGCCAAAAAGAGAATAATAAAAATATAAATATTTTAAAATATCCCATAAAATAAAGATATGCACACAGATATTAAAAAGTAATAATCACAATAATAGAGATGCTTATGATATTAATGGCAAGTTATATTTACCGAGCACTTACTTGTGCCATCCACTGTGTGCATAAGAACTCATTTAAGGCTACCAATAATTCTTTGGAATACACTATTATACTCTCAATTTTACAGAGGAGGAAATTGAGACTCAGTGAGATTCATAACATGCCCAATATCATATACCTAATAAGCAAAGTCATCCTCCACTGGCTGAGAACTAAGGCAGAGCCTCTTCTGAACCATCATGCTGGTTAACAGCAGGCTTGTGCTACTGCTGCTGCTTGTTATCTCCAGGTCCCAGGTCCAGATATCCCTTCTCTGAACCTACTAATAATTCTGAGGCAATATTGGCCTTTATGGATCTTTCTTCCCTTGGCTGAACCCCATTCCTCTAGACACTTTGAATACATTCTGCCTTAGCACCTCCCTCATAAGTTGACTGATACCAACAAAGTAAGGACACAGCTCGCGTGTCTAGCATTTTCCCAGGTACTTCTACATTTGCTTTTCTCATTTAATATATCAACTTTGAAGGTAGAGATTATCATCGCCATTTGATAGATGTGTAAACTAAGACTAATATAAGTTAAGATGATAAGTAAGATAACTGCAATATGGATATGGGTCTGTCCGGGTCCGGAGTTTGAGAGAAGTGGTGAGATATAAATAATTTATACCTCTCAGGAGTAATTGCAGGTTAAAAGGAGACTTCTTAAAGGACTGAATGACGAACATTGGAATCTCTTGTAGAAAGGACAGGCAGATGAGACATAGATTTTGGGAAAAGAGGCCTCTGTGCCTGGGTCCTCTTTACATCAACCCAAGCAGCTGCTTGCTCCTTAACCCCTCCGCCCCCCTCTCCCAACACACACATACACATACCACTGGGCTGGCTAGACTAGTTCTGCCCCTGGCCTGTTCTTTTCCTTGTTAGGATTACTCTGCAAACCATGACACTAATACAAAGGCCAGGCTCTAGCCTAGCTCCCTTTTCCCTGGCTCAGTTGGCTTTCGCACAACAATAGTGTTCTACATATACTGGCAAACCTAGATGGAGGTAGTAAAGGGTTTACCTAGCCCTTTATGTTGGGGCTAAGGTATCTGAGAAGAATAAATGAGTCCTGGAAGAGTCCTGTTAGATCCAGCTCATATGGAACTCAAACCATCCCTCTTCATCCAATCGTGGGAACCACAACAAAATAATGCCCCCTCCTCTGTCTCCCCGACACTGATGAGTCATTACATAAGTTCTTTTATTCTAATTTAAATAAATTAGAGTAAGAACTCAAACTTTCTTGCATAGACAATTATATTTACCCACTCATTTAATGAAAAATGCATCACTGAAATTTTGTAGTACCTAAGCATTTTGCACACTATAGATTAATTTTATTAAGTTGTTTTGCCTTTAGGAAAGAAAACACCCACTCTCAGTTTTATTAGATGAGAACCCATCAGGCGTGTATGTTAATTTTATAGTGAATCTAAAATTTTCAGCTGCAAATCACGTCTCCTTTTGTCTTTAATGAAGCCATTCTGATGCTGCCAAACACTTTTTTCCCACTGCCATTGGACTGCCAGACCAGTACTATTTCCAATATGACATGACTCCATTAAAAATTCTTGCTTTAACATACTTAACACATTGGATTCATATCTGATCTTAAATTGACAAGCTCTGATCTGTGGAAAAAGCTGAATTTTTAAGCCTTGGATGTTTACAAGTTTGAATTTTAAAATTATGCCTTTCTTTATTCTTTTTAAATAGAAGCTCTAAATACAGGCCCCTTAAATCAATGTTCCATGAGGACAATCAGCCTACAAAGCATCTAAAAATTTGGTACATTCTGCACTGTATCTAGATTCAGCAAATTTTAAAAATAATTGCGGGTCATGTTTTATAGTCTATTAGAATCCTTCCCTTTGGGCCCAGAACATTCTTCACAAACCATCATCTTATGGATTGCTCAACTTTGCTCACAATTTAAAAATCTGCATGAGGCACTTCTTAGAAAATTGTTTCTGTATTTCAGCTTGGATTATAGTTGGGAGAGAGGAAATAGGTCCATAGCTAGCCTATTCCTATGCAAAGTGACTAAAGATGGACTGGGCTCACATGTCTGATTTTCTCCCCAAATCCCCATAAATGACAGGAAAAATATGTTTGAAATTAATATCTCAACAACAAAAATGTAAAATAAGAAATATAATTTGCATAACAAATTTTGAGGAATCCTTTTTAGGGTTAAGGTGGAAAGAATAAGATTAATGGAGAAAAGTACTGGCTAAAACATATGATGGTTTAATAAGGTAGGTATCACTCTAAACGATCTCCAAGTCCAGAGGTAGGAGATACAAGTAGTATATGGAAGCCATGGGAAAACCATCGTTTGTTATAATATCCCATTTGAGCAGCTAAGTGATTTGGTTCCTTAATTCTCCTTTACCCAATTGTGTCAGGGAGTGGGTAGAATAAGTGTTTGTCCTAATTATTATGGATGCTTGGGTTAGTGAAGCAAGGCCAGGACCCAGGTGGCTGGAGAAAGCCAGGAGAAACAGGAGGCCTCCATGCCCTGAGATGAATGATTTACACATTCAATCCAGCAGTATGTCCTGTCCCTTCTGAATCTCTTGACAAGTGTTCATGCTGTAGGAAAAAAAAAAAAAACATCACCTAGAGACAAGCAGGGTTTCTCAAAACCCAAGGTAAGCACAAAGTAAAAATCTACAAACATTTGGGAGAAACAGTCTCCACAAAACAGACCCACCAAACTCAAGAATTGGGACTAATGCCCTGCTCAAAAAAGAAACAAAGTAAAGAGGAGTTAAAGAATAACAGAGAAAATTGAAGGAAAAAAGTGATCTATCAAACAACAACAGTATAAAGTTTTTCAGAGTTGAGGAAAGACAAAAATCTTCAAATAAATACCATACACCAATTGCTGGGAAATCTAGCTTAATAAAGTGTCTATACCTAAACTACATTATGGTGAAATTTCAGAACTCCAAGGACAGAAAAAATCTGTGAAAGTTCCCAAAGTAATAAATAGGCTACTTGCACAGGGATGAAAATCAAGCTAACATGAGATCACTCATCAGTAATACTCAACAAAATAGTAATGGATTAGTTTCAAATGGATAATAAATATAATTTACAAGTAAAGATATTATACTCAGAAAAACCATCATTTAAGTTGGAGAGTTGAGGGCTGTGTGAAATGAAGGTGTTTTTCACTGAGTATGCACAGACTCAGATATTTTACCAACTGCAATTTATCTTTGAATGAATTATTGGAGGATGTACTCCAGCAAATGAAACATGAACCCAAGGGAATGATATGAGTAAAAGAAATAATGGTGATAAAAAGAAGCCAGTAAAAATTATAATAAAGCCTAAATAATTATTGATTGAAAAATATTAACAATATGGAACTAAATCCCAGATGAACTCTATATGCAACATTATGGGGTTTAGAAGAAAAGAGAAAAGGAAAATAAACTATTGCTATGGCTGCAGTCATTTTCAGGATGAGTACGTAATTATAAATTCTAGAAATGTAAAGACAATGCATGCTTAAATATTTTTAAAGAAATTAAGGGTAACAACTAGGACATGAAACACAAAACTTCCAAAAAATTACTGAGAACAACAAAAAATAAACACAAGAAATGCTATTTTCAATAAGTTGCTGGAAAGGAAACAACAAGAAATTATTATAATTAGAAAAGGTAAAACAAGATGGCAAAGGTAATCTCTTATATCAATAATCATAGTAAATCTTAATGAGCTAACTCTTGTTGTTAAAAGATAATTAGCCTGTTTAAAAGAGACACATTTTCAGCCAAATGACACATGAGACTTGAAAATAAATTGAGACACATGAAGAAAATGCTAACAAAAATAAAGTAGGTATGAAGTGAAGTCGCTCAGTCATGTCCGAGTCTTTGTGACCCCATGGACTATAGCCTACCATGCTCCTCCATCCATGGGATTTTCCAGGCAAGAGTACTGGAGTGGGTTGCTATACATAAAGAGGATATACTAATTGTTAGTTTATTCACAAAAACATAACTTTGAAACAAACGAAATAAATATTGATAGGAAAACAAAAAGAAATTGGCAGCCTACAACATTAATGGGAAACTTGTACATACCTCTCTTTCAGAAACCCAGCAACAAATCAAGTGGAAACATAAATAAAGATGAGAATCTGGAGAACACAATTAGTTTTATACAATAGACATGTACAGGAACATATGCAATAAGCAGAGAACTGACATTCCTTGAACACATGTAAGCCTTGGACAAGATTTGACTGTACATAAGGTTACAAAAAAGCTTAACAAATTAGGAAGAACAGAGAACATAAAGGCTACATACTCTGAGAACATATCAGTATAATTGAAAATTAGTAACAATGATTAACAAAAATAATTTTTTAAAGAATTTCTACATAATTTAAGAAATCCTTTTCAATGACTCCAGGTTAAAGAAAAATATCAATGCTGGAGAGGGTGTGGAGAAAAGGGAACCCTCTTACACTGTTGGTGGGAATACAAACTAGTACAGCCACTATGGAGAACAGTGTGGAGATTCCTTTAAAAACTGGAAATAGAACTGCCTTATGATCCAGCAATCCCACTGCTGGGCATACACACTGAGGAAACCAGAAGGGAAAGAGACACGTGTACCCCAATGTTCATCACAGCACTGTTTATAATAGCCAGGACATGGAAGCAACCTAGATGTCCATCAGCAGATGAATGGATAAGAAAGCTGTGGTACATATACACAATGGAGTATTACTCAGTCATTAAAAAGAATACATGTGAATCAGTTCTAATGAGGTGGATGAAACTGGAGCCTATTATACAGAGTGAAGTAAGCCAGAAAGAAAAACATCAATACAGTATACTAACGCATATATATGGAATTTAGAAAGATGGTAACGATAACCCTGTATGCGAGACAGCAAAAGAGACACAGATGTATAGAACAGTCTTTTGAACTCTGTGGGAGAGGGAGAGGGTGGGTTGATTTGGGAGAATGGCATTGAAACATGTATAATATCATATATGAAACAAATTGCCAGTCCAGGTTCGATGCAGGATACAGGATGCTTGGGGCTGGTGCACTGGGATGACCCAGAGGGATGGTACGGGGAGGGAGGTGGGAGGGGGGTTCAGGATGGGGAACACGTGTACATCCGTGGCGGATTCATGTTGATGTATGGCAAAACCAATACAATATTGTAAAGTAATTAGCTTCTGATTAAAATAAATAAATTTATATTTTAAAAAATAAATAAAGCTAAAATGACTGTGAAAAAATGAGAAAAATATCAAAATTAAAATTGAATCATATAGCAAAACCCATGGAGCACAGCCAAAATGGCTCTTAAAGGAGATATCAAAGTTTTAAATATGGGGGGAGAGGGAGGGAGGCTCAAAGGGAGAATATATATATATATATGTATATATATATATATGTGTGTGTGTATATATATATATATATATATAATAATGACTGATTTGCATTGCTGTATGGCAGAAACCAACACAACATTGTAATTTTCCTCTAATAAAAAAGACAAACAAAAAGAAAATTCAAGATGTTAGTTAAAAAACAACAAACTTAATCAGAGATAGTAAAAGTAAATATAAATATCAAAACATAATTCAAAGAAATCTTTACAAGAACAAAAAACAAAAATATCAATAAGTAATGTTGATCCATAAAACCTAAAACACTTTATTTGAGAAAGCCACTAAAATTAGATAAACCTTTGGAAAAGTCTGAAGAAGTAAAACAGATAGAAGGCATAAATTAGCAATGTTTGAAACAATAGCTAAAATAAGTAAATATATGGAAGATATTTTATGTTGTACTAAATGTAGTTACATTTAATTTTATTACACTAAAAGTTTGAAAATCTATACTTAATGAATTATTTTCTAGGAAAAAAATGTATTGCTAAAATTCACTCAAGAAGATGTAGAAAATCTGAATGTACCAATAATCTGAAAAGTAATCATAGATCTACCCTTAAAAAAAGCACAGGGCCCCAAAGTTTAAATAGGCAAGTTATATAAAATTCTTAAGAAGCAAAACATTTGCATACATCATAAAATATTCTAGATCACAGAAAAAAAGAATATTTCTCATTCATTTTGCAATACTAGCATACCTTTGATGCCAAAAATTGGACAAATATAGCAGAAAAAAGAGGGCTAACCTTGCTTAGGAACATAGATGTGGAATACCAAATAGCATATTAGCACTTCCAATCCAGCAATGTATTAAAAGAAAAATACATCATGAGTCATGATAAGTAAGATTTTTCTTGAGAAACAAATATGGCATAATATTAGGTTATTTATTAATGCAATTGACAGACTGAAGCAAAAATTATATGATCACCTCAATAGATGCCCCAAATTATTTCATGAATCCAGTCATTCTCAATATGACACACACCATTCTAGCAGATCTTCTTTTAGTATTAATAAAATGTTGTTGCTTTTATTCACTTCATTGAGCTTACAATCGTAACAAATATTTTCAAGTTATGCTTACCCATGTTGATTACACCTCACTGACTATTTGAATGTGGTCCTTTGGGTTAATTAATCTCAAGAATTTTCACATTTTTCATTTGTCTTTCTCCAAGGTTCTGTTTATATTATCTTGGAGTTTAATTTCTATTTTATAGCTTATTTGATCTTGCCACTAAAATTTTATTGGTATTTCTTCTGTGGTTCCTCAGAGTTCTTATATATGATTCAACCATATTTACACTCTAAATTTTTTTAGATTTTTGTTTAAATTAATACTTAAGTATGTATGCTAGTGAGTAATTAGAGTCATTGCTAAAAGACAAACTTCTTTAAAAGTCTCTATTGGTGTCAATAGATAACTGAAAAATTAGAAATTCATTCATTGGCTTGATCCCATGAAACTTTAAGTTCTGCTGAATTTTGGGGAATATACCTTAGCACACATGTGCTGTGCTAAGTCTCTTCAGTCGTGTTTAACTCTGTGTGACCCTATGGACTGTAGCCCACCAGGCTCCTCTGTCCATGGGATTCTCCAGGACTTGAGTGGATTGCCATGCCCTCCTCCAGGGTATCTTCCCAACCCAGGGATGGAACCTACGTTTCTTATGTCTCCTGCATTGGCAGATGGGTTCTTTACCACTAGCACCTCCTGGGAAGCCCTAGCAACATTTTCCTAACAAACAAAATTTAGGTAAATTTGGAAGAGAATCAAGTACCCTTAATTTGTGAAAAGTATCTACGATAAACATACAATAAAAATCACATTTAATGATGAGATTGAAGAAATCTCATAAAAGTAAGGAATATCAGTTCAGTTCAGTTCAGTTCAGTCACTCAGTCATGTCCAACTCTTTACAACCCCATGAATCACAGCACGCCAGGCCTCCCTGTCCATCACCAACTCCCAGAGTTTACTCAAACTCATGTCCATCAAGTCAGTGATGCCATCCAGCCATCTCATCCTCTGTCGTCCCCTTCTCCTCCTGCCCCCAATCCCTCCAAGCATCAGGGTCTTTTCCAATGAGTCAACTGTTCGCATCAGATGGCCAAAGTATTGGAGTTTCAGCCTCAGCATTAGTCCTTCCAATGAACACCCAGGACTCATCTCCTTTAGAATGGACTGGTTGGATCTCCTTGCAGTCCAAGGAACTCTCAAGAGTCTTCTTCAACACCACAGTTCAAAAACATCAGTTCTTTGATGCTCAGCTTTCTTTATAGTCCAACACTCACATCCATACATGACCACTGGAAAAACCATAGCCTTGACTAGATGGACTTTTGTTGGCAAAGTAATGTCTCTGCTTTTGAATATGCTATCTAGGTTGGTGATAACTTTCCTTCCAAGGAAAGTATTTCATGGCTGCAATCACCATCTGCAGTGATTTGGGAGCCCAGAAAAATAAAGTCTGACACTGTTTCCACTGTTTCCCCATCTATTTCCCACGAAGTGATGGGACCAGATGCCATGATCTTAGTTTTCTGAATGTTGAGCTTTAAGCCAACTTTTTCACTCTCCTCTTTCACTTTCATCAAGAGGCTTTTTAGTTCCTCTTCACTCTCTGCCATAAGGGTGGTGTCATCTGCATATCTGAGGTTATTGATATTTCTCCCAGCAATCTTGATTCCAGCTTGTGCTTCTTCCAGCCCAGTGTTTCTCATGATGTACTCTGCATAGAAGTTAAATAAGCAGGGTGACAATATACAGCCTTGACGTACTCTTTTTCCTATTTGGAACCATTCTGTTGTTCCATGTCCAGTTCTAACTGTTGCTTCCTGAGCTGCATACAGTTTCTCAAGAGGCAGGTCAGGTGGTCTGGTATTCCCATCTCTTTCAGAATTTTCCACAGTTTATTGTGATCCACATAGTCAAAGGCTTTGGCAGTAAGAAATATAAAACAATGCAAATATCATCACTTTTATTCAACATTGTACTGGAGGTTCAAGTCAATACAAGGATGGAAGAAAAATAAGTAAGAAATACTATTATTAGGAAGTAAGAGACAAAAATATAACTGTTTGCCTTGAAAAAGCCAAATAAATCAATGAAAGCTTACTGAAACTCTAAAGTAAAAGTGCTTTGTTCCTTTTTAATTCCTAGGGCATTTTGGCACATTGTAGGCACTCAAATAATATTTGTTAAATGAACAAAGTCAACAAAACAATCAATCAGAAATGTAATAGGAAAACAAATTTCATTTGTAATAGGAAAAAAACAAAGTACCTAGGAGAAATACAATAAAATATTCAAACCTGAAGAAATCTAATAACACATTTCCAAAATCTATTTAAAGTTCTAACGCTATACTAAAGGTCTTAAAAGAAGAACTGAATAAATGAAGAGACTTACAATTTTCCTGAGTGAGATGAATCTCTATTATAGAAATGTGATTTCTATTCAGATTATTCTATAAATTAAATGCAATTACAATAAAATTCCATGTAGGAATGTTTGTAGAATGTGAAGTTGATTCTAAAATGCACCCAGAAAAGATATTATACAAAAATAACCAAGACAATTTTAGAAAGGAAAATCAGAAAAAGATTCATTCTCTCAGATATCAAAACATGTTAATAAAAACTACAGTTATTCAGATAGTATAATATCGATACAGGAATAATCAAAGAGATCAATGAAGTATAACATAGAGTCCTAAAATAGATCCATGTAAATAAATGGAAACTCAGTATGTGATTAACAAGGAATCAAATCAGTGGGGAGAGGATGAATTCTTTGATAAATGTTATTAGGACACTTGGTGATTGGGGAAAAAATATATGTAGACACACATGCACAGAATGAAAGTGATATTAAAGACAAAGAGAAAAATTTCTGCCTCACAATATACACACAAATTCCAAATGAATTAAAGAGCTATATGAAAAAGCAAAAGTATTACTATATTGGAAGAAATATAGCAAAAATACTGTAAAAAGAGAGAAAGGCTTTTTAAGCAAGACTTAAAACCCAGAAATCATAAAGAAAAATAAAATGGATAAATTTAACATGATCAAGAATTTTTAACTTCTGAATAAAATATTCACCATAAGCAAAGTTAAGAAATGAGATTGTAATCTACAATTATGTAACTATAATCCAGTTATGGTTTTAAAGTTATAAGCATATACATTTATATGAACATAAAGTTATCCTTTTTATCAATACCACCAAAGTATAATGAATCCTTTAAAAGAGATGGGAAAGGGATATGAATGAGCAAGTTAAAAAAAAAAGGAAATGCAAATAGACAATTAGCACAGAAAAACTGTTCAGATTTACAAGTTAGCAGATATGCTATTTTCACCCATAAGACCAGCAAATGAAATAGTGTTGATAATGTTGCAATGAAACTTCTAGCATGTGTGTAACTTGGTTTGGACAGCAATTTGACAGTATTTAATAAAACTGAAATATTCAGACCCAGCGATTCTATGTCAGAGAATAAACTCTAAGGAAACACTTGCACATCCGTACAAGGAGATGTTTAAGGTTGTCCATTGCAGAATTGTAACTGTGATTATTTGTAAACAACCTTTTACTAGTGAAAAATAGCTAAGCAAATGATGGTATACTCATACAATGCATCAGTTGTAAAAACTGAGACAGGTTTATATGTACTGACATAAAATATCCCCAAGACACGCTATCGGACAAAAAAGAAATCCACTTGCAGAACATCACATACAGCTTTACAGTATATGTTTTCAAAATAACCCCCACAAAACTATGCACATATATCTATATGTCTATAGAGACATGACAATCATTTAGAAGATTACACTACAAATATAATTTCTATCTTCGAAGAGACATGAAGTAGAAGGCTGAAGGGGCACTTTGGTATTGTTTAACATTTTTACAATGAGCAAAGACCCACATATTAGTAGTGAAATCTTTTTTAGAAAATAAACACACATACAAAAAAGTGGCAAAGAAGGCAGTCAAGAACTTTACTGCAACTCCCATATTTTATAAGTGAGAAAACTGATCTCAAGAGAAACTGGGTGACTGTCTTCAGGTCACACAATTAATTAGTGGGAGAACTGAAATTGAAATCCAAGCCCCTGGTTTCCCAGGCCAAGGAGCGTCACACAGGTAATCATCTCCATTATTACCTAGAATCTCCCTTGTTCCATCCAACAATAGAAGTCATTTTGTGAAGTTACCAGGATTGTCATTTGGGGATTATTAGACCAGTACCTTCTTTGTAAACGCTATATAGGCCAAACAGAACCTTTTGGCCACTGTAGAATGGAACACAACAAAACATGATTTTTTTTTCTTACCACCTACTAACCTTAAGACAAATTACCTTGGTAATCACAATACTGGATGTTTTCTCTGTGACGTGCAAAGGGAAAACAAATCACAGTAGACCTCGTCTAATGCTTCGTCGAGCTGAATGATTACTTTGATTAAATATGTTTCTGTTCTGGCTTTAGTGTGTGATTTATCTCTAAAGCCCCCTGTACAATTCCAAAAATATTTTCATTTATACTTTCAGAAAACTTCTTTAGCTTCTGAAACTTGGTTTTCAATAATTGAAGTACTAGATAGAGGATAATCCCAGGGACAGAGGAGCCTAGTGGGCTGCCGTCTATGGGGTCGCACAGAGTTGGACACGACTGAAGTGACTTAGCAGCAGCAGCAGCAGATAGAGGATAAAGGATACCTTCTTTGGATCAACATTCTGGACCCTGCACAACACAGCCCCAGACAACAGTTGCAAGGATTCTTGTCTCACTGAATCACAATGGACTGGGACACTTAGTGTCCATGGGGCACATCTTGTCCATTATTACCCCAAGGACATTATTCAAACCTGCATCTCCTTCCAGTTTGGAATACTCACATATCCATCTACCCACTCCCATGGGTAGCAGTGTTGTTATAATGGTTTTAAAAGTACAGCAGTATTGTAAGGCAGTTTTAAAAGTACAAGACTGAAGTTCAATTGCTCTCTCTTACATTTACTGTGTGATCTGAGAAATGTATTTAATCCATCTGAATTTCAGTTTTGTTTTAAAATGGCAGTACTTCATATGGAGTTTCTGAGGACATATAATTCCCTTAGCACAGTGTCCAAAGCATGGTAAGCCATTATTATCATTACTCATCTTTCAGCAATCTCCCCACAACCCTTTTATCTTCAAAGAGGTGCAAGAGCACATGTGGTCACTTGAACATGTAAGCTGACATATGAGCTTACTTATTCACAGAACTCTTGTGTGAGAAAAGGTTGATTCTCAACCAACCAACCAACCAGAATCAGGTCAATTGTCCAATAGCACTGTAACAATTCCCTGTAGCTCAGATGGTAAAAAATCCTCCTGCAATGAAGAAGACCTGGGTTTGATCCCTGGGTTGGGAAGATCACCAGGAGGAGGGCATGGCAACCCACTCCAGTATTCTTGCCTGAAGAATCCCCATGGACAGAGGAGCCTGGCAGGCTACAGTTCATGGGGTGGCCAAGAGTTGGACACAACTGAGTGACTAAGCACACACAATATCTTCCCCATTCATACCTCAAAGATTATGGAAGCCTATGTTCCATTCTTAACTTATCTCTGCATGGGCTGAGCAGTGGCTGACTGTAAAGAAATAGAGATGGGCTGAGTCAAAAGTACTTCCAGAAGTAAGGAGAAATTACAGATGTCACCCCAAGCAGCATGCCAGAGTTGGGACTTGATGGGGAAAAGAAAGAGCTACTTCTACCTTAAAATATTTCCCCTGGATCAAGTTTACTGGGCCTGACATTTTTCCATGAGAATTCTAACTCTGAAAGGTGTGAGACTTAGGGACTTGTGCACTAGTTTCTAAAAAGTTGATTGTGGGCATGAAAAATTTAAAAGAAGGACTTATGTCTTTAAATTGACCAATTGGTCTTCATTAAAATGCAAATATCTTATGAAAGGTACAGCATTAAGTTGTTTTCATCCGTTTACACCACAGTGTGAATTTCTGTATCTGGTCTGTTCCAAGAAAGATATCCAGAGAAAGCAAGCTTTCAACTAGGGAAATTAGAGAAAGGAAAAAGTCACTCCTGTGTACATGGGCATCTACCCCTAGGGAGAAGGACAGGAAGAGTATTGTATAGAAGACAGCACTTAAAGATTATGTTCTAATGCTGGGACATTTATTTACAAAGCAGGTTAATAAAAAATGCATCCCACTTACTTTTTTATGTACCAAGGCAATCAAATCTCTCTAAACTGATCAGATATATTAGTACGGGACTATTTCTATTAGACGGGATTGCATTAGTCAGTTGTGGCTAATTTCCTAGTATATTTCCCAGAATTTCAATGGAAAGAGTATTGGGCATTATATTTTTCTTTAAAGATGCTGATTGATGATTCATATGATGAACTACTTACCCTGACCTCCCCCAACAAAAAATTCCTATTTAGAAAATAAAGTAGTGACTGTGAGTATTTGCTACACATAGGAAAAGTAAGAAGGGGGAGGTGGGTACCTGGGAGCCAGGAAATGTTGATTCCTACAACGATAAACCTTCACAGCTGACCTCATCCCCTCACTCTGGTCAAAATTTCCATGCTATAAATCAATTCATAGTGGTATCACTATTCTTACCCTACCACATTGCCATTATCTACTGGGTTTCTCTGAATACACTAGAAAACCACAAGTTACAGAAAAAGAGACGATGGCTTCATCACCAGTGGATCCTCAACTCCTTACCTAATGTCTGGCATCTAAGGTATACTCAACAGAGTTGAACAAATGAACGAGTGAATGAATGTTCAAGTGAAAGAATGACTAACTGAGTGGAAATTAAGAAACTGGAGTGGAGAGAACTCCTGAATCAGGTCATCCAAGGCCTACGGTGGCAACAGAATATTCTCATGTGGGTCACAGAATGAATTACTTGCCATCATCCTGAGTGAAAACAGATTAAGGCCTCAAGGCCAAGCACTGCTGAAAACTCCTGGAGCTGTAATAGTCAAACAGTATAACTCTTCAAAAATCTCCCTGCCATGTTCCAGCAGCCTTCAGGAGACTACAATAATGTCTTTTCATGAGAACACGTGGTCTTCAAGCTCCCATACTCTCCTATGGAGTGGAAGAAGAACCAGATTTGGAGACAGAAAGACAGGATGCAAATCCTTATTCTGTATTTATAAGCTCTAATTTCTTGGAGAAGTCATTTAAATCTTGAGAGTCTCAGTTTCATCATCTGTAGAATGGGAATGATTAATAAAGTCTGCTCTGCCAGGCTATTTTACATATACAGGGAATCAATCTAGGTGAATGAGTAAAGCAGAGATTCAGAAAATGTTACAGTCTATCATCCATCCTTTTCCTTCAGTGATACTGTTGGCCTAGGAACCCCTTAGGGCTTCTGAGATTCCAGGGGCAGACATTTTTATCAAATCTGACATTTTAGATGTCAGCAAAGGCCTTGGGAATACATGTGGAAGGAAGAGGGGGTAGGAAGGAACAAGGAGTAGAACCATGGAGAAGTAAAACTAGGGGAATTGGGGGAAAGGGAATAATAGAAGACCTTGTAAACTTTGGGCTTCCCTTGTAGCTCAGTTGGTTAAGAATCTGCCTGCAGTGCAGGAGACCTGGGTTCGATCCCTGCGTCAGGGAAGATCGCCTGGAGAAAGAAATGGCAACCCACTCCAGTATTCTTGCTTGGAAAATCTCATGGACACAGGAGCCTGGTGGGCGGCAGTCCAAGGGGTCACAAAGAGTCGGGCACGACTGAGTGACTAACACTAACACTTACACTTGTAAACTTTGCTTATGAGAAGAGGGAAGAGAAGGCAGTAGAAAGAGGGTGATACGGCAGCAGTTGTAGTTTAGGAGTGATCAGGGAAAGCTGGAGGAGTACTTCGAATAAGAAAAGCAGTGCTTCTTGGCTTGGACTTACACCCTTATCCATGGTGGCTTCCATGAACTAGGAACTTAATCTATTAAAATTAATCTATTAACTAAGCAGGAAGCTCTCAGCCACACCCTTTGACAAAAGGAGGTGTGATTTCCTGCCACACTTCCCTCAACTGTCTCCCCAAAGATTGTGCCAATCCCATGCTGCACTAGGAGCAGAGGGCAGATCTATGTGGAGAAAGGAAGGGTCTGGACAAGGTGGATTCACTTGACACCCACTCCCACCATGATCCCAAGCAGGTTTGCAGTAATGTCCACAAATACCCGACTTCCTTCCAGTTAAGGCGCCCCCATGGAAGGGGCTTAGAGTGAGAGGAGAAACCCAATGTAGGAATGATCCTCCCACATCAAAAGACTGAAACAGTACTCAAGTTCTTTCCCCAGAACTCACAGAACAATTCTAGAGGTACCTCTACATCACTTTTAATTCCCTAAGCGCTCCAGCATGTCCCTAAAAGACAAACGTCTACTATCTCTTCCTTTAAACATGCATATTTCTTCTCAGAGCTTCCCCTTTAGAAGCCTCCTTCAGGTCTGAGATAGCCACATGGTTGCCATGGGAACCTGCCCCTCATTTGCCTCTAATCATCAGTTCTAGAGGGATAAAACTTCAACTCTCATTTCTATTAGATGAGATCACATCAATCAGTTATACTAATTTCCTATAGTGTTTCTGAGAATTTCAGCTGGAAATTGCTTTTACATTTTCTTAAAAGAAGCCAGTTGTTGATGCATGTACTGCACATTGCTGCCGCCCGCGCCTGCCCCTGTGAAAACCTCTCTGTTTAATACACTTCAGTCCGGTCAGAGAGTGATGATGACATTTCAACCCATCTGGAGTGGGTTTGATCCATCAAATGTCAAAGTTGAAACGTTTATATTGTCAAACTTCCAGTGGTTTTTAAAAATAGAAGCTAGAAAAATAATCTCCAATTAGGATTACAGGTGAACTATTAGTACTCAGAGTTGTCAGAGAGGCCCACGCATGTGGTACTGGCCTCACTTCCCTGTGTGTAACATCACACGGGATCGTGTCTGAGGAAAAGTGTGTTTTCTGGATTCTTGGCTTTGATCCGAAAGAAAGATGAGAAAGCCTCAACCTTTCTCTCTTGCCATATTCTTCTGTGCTAGTCTCTTATTACTGGGAGCTGAGGTCCATATGACAGTAGAATTGTGAACAATTTTTTACCCAGAGACTTGGGTGAGATGGAAATTGCAGCTTCCTCTCCCTGAGATGGCTTCCGACTCTCCTGTTCGGGTCTTTCTGGCTTCATGATGGAGCCCACAGTCCTTCTCCCTGCTTCTGTCCTCATCGACCCTCTTGGCCCTTCTCACCCCATCACAGGACTGATTAAAGTACTCCAGATGCTGACCGATGACAGTTCAAAGGGGCTTCCCCACCCCCACCTTCCTGTCCTGCCCCATACAGAGCACTGTGCTTAACATCAAGCCTTTTATAGAAGCTTAATGACAAGTCAAAGTGTTGGTCTTAGTCACTTCAGTCATGTCCAACTCTTTGGGACTCCATGGACTGTAGCCCACCAATCTCCTCTGTCCATGGAATTCACCAGGCAAGAACACTGGAATGGGTAACAATTCCTTTCTCCAAAGGATCTTCCAGATCCAGGGATCGGCAGGTCTCCTGCATTGTGGGCAGATTCTTTACCACCTGAGCCATCGGGAAAGCCCCAGACCTGAGCTACCAGAGAAGCCCCAGAAGCTTAATACATACAGACAATAAAACATGTGCCTTTGCATTTGCAATTCAGGGAGAAGTTGGGTTAAGGGGCACTTCAGTGTCTGGATATTGGATAGGAAGTAGAACTAGAGTAAAGGCAGGGTCTTCAGAGAAAGGCCACAATCAGTGCTCCAAGGAGACTGGCCTCTGGAGACAGGGAGAAGCAAACAAGGAAGCCAGGGTCAGGAGAGGAACTATAAAAAAAGGGGTGCAGCTTGCATTAAGCTGGCTCTTATTTGTGATTCAGAAAGAGCCCAGTGCTCCAGCACTAAAAGAGCTGTGTCCCCCCTCCCTATCTTACAAGGACACAAGAAAGACAAAGAGACACAGACCCATGAGGGCAATGGAACCCTTCATAGGGAAGAAACCTAGAGCGACCAGCAGTGCAGTGCAGTGAATTTTATTAGTGAGCATTATCTCTCTTGCTTTCAGAAAATAAAAAATGGCCTTAATAGCTTAAGGCATCGTTACAAACAAAATATATACTGCAGCTTCCTTGTAACATTTTTCACTATAGAATAAAACAAGGCAGGTCCATCATGGACCCCATTAAAGGAGCCTTAGTTACTGAAGTATCAAAAGCATCTCGCCATTAGGTGTTCCTACGTCAGGAAACCTGAAGAAAGTGTTATTGTGATGCCATGAATAGTAAAGACATCTAACAAAATGAGATGCTTTCTTTCCTTTGCTGTAATGACTCTACAGGCTACTAGCAGGACATACCGTGGCCCAGGCCCATTCTGGATCAATAGCAACAAATCTGCAGAACAAAGGTGAGCATAGCTTGAGTCAAGGTCAATAGCCCCACATTAAATCTAAGCAAGGGAATATGAAGAATTTGACAAGTCCACAAATACAATGTCATATATCTATATTCTTATTTGGGCTTCCCTGGTGGCTCAGACAATAAAGAATCTGCCTGCCAATGCAGGATAGTTCACTGGTTCTATCCCTGGATTGGGAAGATTCCCTGGAGAAGTGCATGGCAATCCAATCCAGTACTCTTGCCTGGAGAATCCCATGGAGGAGCCTGGCGGGCTACAGTCCATGGGTCCGCAAAAAGTCAGACACGACTGAGTGGCTAACACTTTCACATTTTCACATATGCTTATTTATTCCCTTTTTACTTTCAAAAATAATTGAAATGGCCTATAATCACTAAGTTCTTGGTATAATTAGATAAAATATGTTAACAAAGAATAAAAGAAGTACAAAGGTAGGGAGATGGGAACAAACAAAACTGAACAAACAAAGCTGAACATACTGATATCCCCCCTCCTTATTTTTAGTATACTAAAACAACGAAGCATAATTCAGAACCAAGTTTCCTGGCAACCAAGGTAAAAGTCAAAACCTAATGTCAATACTTTGATGCTAATAGTCCCATCTATAATGGCTACTCCATGGATTTCTGCAAGTTGTAACCCATTTATCTCATAGTCAATTAAAAAGGTTCAGTTCAATTCAGTTGCTCAGTCGTGACCAACTCCTTGTGATCCCATGGATTGCAGCATGACTGGCTTCCCTGTCCGTCATCAACTCCCAGAACTTGCTCAAACTCATGCCCATCAAGTCAGTGATGCCATCCAACCATCTTATCCTCTGTTGTCCCCTTCTCCTCCCACCTTCATTCTTTCCCAGTATCAGGGTCTTTTCAAAGGAGTCAGTTATTTGCACCAGGTGGCCAAAATATTGGCGCTTCAGCTTCAGCATCAGTCCTTCCAGTGAATATTCAGGATTGATGTCCTTTAGGATGGACTGGTTTGATCTCCTTGCAGTCCAAGGGACTCTCAAGAGTCTTCTCCAACACCACAGTTCAAAAGCATCAATTCTTCAGTGCTCACCTTTCTTTATGGTCCAACTCTCACATCCATGCATGATTACTGGAAAAACCATAGCTTTGACTAGACAGATACTTGTTGGCATTAAAAGGTTAGCCCACTGCAGAAGGGAATGGCAAACCACTTCAGTATTCTTGCCTTGAGAACCCCATGAACAGTATGAAAAGGTTAGCAAGAAAATATAGTTGAACTGGACTAGGGATGTAGTGGGATTTAGGAGGTCAAGTATCTCCTATACCCCATCACAGCTGGCTCAGGACATTTCTGTGAAGCTATCAGATCAGTAGATCTTCTTGGACTTCCCATTGACAATTAGGCCTTTTTTGTCTGCCTGAGTACTACCAGTTCCCAGAGCTTATTGGTCCTTCACATATCAGTCATACTTGAGAAGAGAGCCCATCTGATGTCTGTTTCCTGGGCAGGCTCAGCTCCTAACTTTTCTTCTAGAGAACGCCCCAACATGGTTCATCTTGGAATTTTACGGTGTCATCGTTGTTGTCTGGGCATTCTCTAGATTCCCTGTTAGCTCTTTGGTATACGGCTGGTTAGTCCATCTCTCCAGAAGTGGTGGCTTGCCCCGCTTTCCCAGTCCTGAGTGAGCTCTGTGAGCTGTCTGTGGCTTCTCCCTTACCTCTGACACTCCTCCTCTCAGCAGACTCAAAATTCATTCATCTGCAGGATTTTTGTGAACCCTCTGGCTACGGTATGGATGTAGGGGTACTTCTGTATGATGGGTTTCATTGCTTTCATTGTCTGAAAGAAGACAGCAGACACATTCACTGGGAGAAACAAACTTTTTCTTGGCCCCAGTCTTGGAGAAGAATTTGTCATGAGGTTTTATATAAGGAGGAGCATTGAACAATATAATAGATGATGTCCTGGAACAGGAACAAAACATGGGAAGCCAGCTGTTAACTACAAAAAACATCAATGCACAGCTGTGCATCTGGTGCTCATAAATCAAAACCTCACTGAGCTTATGATGCAGTTGCTGACACTCCAAGCCCACGACAATTTAGTCTGTGACCAGGCACGCCCCCACATGCCCATCCCAACCAGTATTGCCATGATTTTAAGAATCTGAGCTCCCCAAATTCCTATTCTCCACTCTCTTCACTGGGCTTTAGCTGAGACCTGCCAGATGTGATTAAAGCTATTTCTTGTAATAAGCATGAGGCAGAGAAGCTCGTGGTAAGAGGTTTATGGGAGTCTCTACTTCCTAGATAGGTAGCAATATCCTGTGCAAAGGGAAAGAAGATATTTGTTATGACCCTGTAACTCTTGGTTCCTCTGCCTGGCAGTCATCCCCAGTTCCTCATCTCCCTCAGACTGCTGGATGGAGAAGACTTTTCTCTGTCCTGAAGGGGGCTGACATGAGGGCTTCTCCTAAGGAAAGCTCCTCCTTTTCTCCACTCTCTATTTATTACCGTGGGCTTCACTTAATCATAGCTTCATTTCCTTGAAATAGGAGGTGCCGGATTGGCAACAAGGTTGAGGAAAAGGGGATTTAGTATGGAGATGGAGACAGAGAGTGTGGAATTCACCTAAAGAGGAGTTCTAGCCACCTCCTTTTGTCTCTGGAGCAAGAGTCTCAGCCTTTCCTCAACTTTCCTCTGCCAGAGAAGCAACACAGGCAAGTCTTGCCTCACGCAGGTAAGACAAAGAAACAATAAGTCAACTATTTTGGAAAGAGAAGAGCAGAAGTCTTCATCTCTAAATCCTCCTTTCCTTTATACCTCTCTCTGGAGGGGTAGCATGCAAGTAAAAAGACATGTCCTCAGAAAGTAGGAATCGCCTGATCCCTTAGTTAGTTAGTTAGTTAAGTTGCTCAGTTGTGTCCGACTCTTTGCAACCCCATGGCCTGTAGCCCATCAGGCTCTTCCGTCCATGGGATTCTCCAGGCAAGAATACTGGAGTGGGTTGCCATTTCCTTCTCCACATCTGATCCCTACTTGACTTCATTTCAACAAAATTCAAGTTTTTATAACTCTTCTAACTTCATCCATGCTTATGCCTTCTACTCTGTCTCATGAGGTCCTGGCTCATCTACTCTGAGATGAAAATTACTTCCTGCTCTAAGGTTACAGTTGAATGCCTTGGATGCTGTGGTCAGCTGAGTAACAGCCCCCAAAGATACTCAAGTACTAATCCTTTGAAACTCTGAATGTTATTAACATGTGATATAACAATAGAGATTTTGCAGATATGATTAAGTTAACAAACTTGCTATGAGGTTATCTGTCTTGCCCTCTGTGGCTCAGCCTACCTTGGTTAGAATCACTCCTCCCAGTATTGCTTGCATGCATGCTAAGTTGCTTCAGTCATGTCTAACTCTGTGCGACCCTATGGAGTGTAGCCTGCCAGGCTCCTCTGTCCACAGGATTCTCCAGGCAAGAATACTGGAGTGAGTTGCCAAGCCCTTCTCCAGGGGATCTTCCTTATCGAGGGATTGAATCTGTGTCTCTTGTGTCTCCTGCACTGGCAGGCAGGTTCTTTATCACTAGTGCCACCTGGGAGGCCCATGTATGTGTATGCTTCCTTCTTGAAGCTTCTCTAAACTTGAGAAAATCCACCACCCCTTGATGAAAGAAAAAGATCTTGGACTTTGGAACCAGGAAAATTTGAGTTC
This sequence comes from Bubalus bubalis, assembly GCF_019923935.1. NCBI lineage: Eukaryota > Metazoa > Chordata > Mammalia > Artiodactyla > Bovidae > Bubalus > Bubalus bubalis. Next base: position 138,593,155 of record NC_059181.1, on the reverse strand, counting down.
ACACTTTAGCTCTTGGGTGAGAAAAATGTATCCATCAGTTGCAAGTTGTGTGAATTTGTGCCAGTAAATTCTGACCCTCAATTTATTAATCTATAAAAGATAGGTAATACTACACATACTGCAACATTGTGAAGCTTACAAACAATACATGTGAAGTGCTGCACATAAAAAAATGATATCCAGTAGCAACCTGGTTTGGAAGCAATTGTATAGGCTTTATATTGAGAAAGCCCTGAGTCCATATCCCAACCAATAGGAACCCAATATAGGAGTCTTCTGTTCTGCTTATGTCAGGAAAATTAGCCTATCCCCTCTCCTTTCCAGGCCATGAGAGATGCCCCATAGGAAGGAAAAGTCAGGGATCTACCTGAGAATATGGGGAAAGTGAGGATTTAGCCAGAGAGAAATTGTGGAGAGTCTCAGAATAGTAGAAAGTGGTTACTGAAGTGGAAGAAAGGAGTCCGTGAAGGAGAAGGTGAGGTCTGAAGAGAGGATACATTTGAAGGAGTGGGAAGGGGATTGGAGGGGAAGGGCTTCGAGGGATTCACAGGCACGTGGATTGAGGGAAGATTTCTCTGCAGCTCTTAATTTCCTTCCATATTTCAGTGTAATCCAATGACATGGTTTTGAAAACTCAGATAAAGACTAAGTTGAAATCACAGCTGTGCAATGTTAGGCAAGTCACTTAGCCTCTCTGAGTTTCCATTTCTCTCTTCCCTAGAGTGTGGCACAAAAAAAATGATACTTGTTTCATAACGGTCTTTGAGAGAATTAAGTGAAATAAGGGACAGGACATTGCTGTGGTTGCCAGGTAGTAAGCTCTTAATTAAATTAGTGGCCCGGGCTTCTTTGTGCTCAGAGAACTCCTTTTAAGCACTCTGTTTTGCTGTTATCCCATTTCCTCTTTCTTGTTTCTTTGACTTTGCATGCAGGTGAGGGCCTCTTCACCACCTACACACAGATACTGTGTAAGTTGGCTATGGTCCGGGGCTTAGATTTGGGAACATTATAGTAGAGGTGAACAGAGAACAGATGTCCAAGGCCTAGAACTGGCTGAGAGAAGAGGCTATCCGGCATAGTCACAGGTTACCATGGCAACTAATTCACATCTTCTGAGCCCGAGACACCTGACTCGGAAAAGGGAGGCTGAGAAAAGGACAGAGGAGCAACAGGGCTTGTGCAGCAAGATTCTTGTGGGAGTAAAGGAAAACCTGGCAAAGGTCAGAGCCTCTACATCCAACCTGGCATCCTCAAAACATGCCTCACCCTCTATGGCTCAGCCCACCTTGGTTAGAATTTCTCCTCCCGGAATTGCTTCCACTTAAAGTAATGCATTCACAAACCTCTGAACACCCCTTATGAGAAGGGAATTAGAACTGGAACCCAAGTGAGTGGGGATAGTTCTTTATCTATATCCCTGAACTGAATGTTTAAAGCCACTAAGTCATCTCAGGCATGAACACTTCTTTGAGTATTTAACAAGTCCTCTGCAATGAAAAGTTAGACTGTTAAGGAAATACTTTCAGAGTTCTATGCATGCATTCATGTGTGTATACATGTGTATGTGTGTGTGTGTATGTTAAATATGAGTTAGAGTGCTGTCTACAGTTAAGTGAGAGGATTGAAAAATGAGGTGAGGGGTTATCGCTAAAATAATAGTTGTCCACTTCACCAGTCCACCTAGAGCCAACCTTGGCTCAGACGCTTTTACAATAAAGTAAGTAGGTCACAGATAGAAAGATGGGGAAGGACACTTCTTGGCTGTGGCTTTGATCTTTGCCGTTTGGGCGGTGAAGACCAGGCTAGCAAGGATTCTCTCATTGAACATTCTATGTTTCCAACTACAGCAGTCCACGGTACTTTGTTTATTTTTTGGTATTTGTGTGTGTGTGCACGCTAAGTTGCTTCAGTAGTGTCCAACTCTGTGTGACCCTATGGACTGTAGCCCGCCAGGCTCCTCTGTCCACAGGATTTTTCAGGCAAGAATACTGGAGTGGGCTACCATGCCTTCTCCAGGGGATCTTCCCTACCCAGGGATCAAACCTGCATCTCTTGTGTCTCCTGCATTGGCAGGCGGGTTCTTTATCAATAGTGCCACCTGGGAAGCCCATGGATGTGTATCCTTCTTAAAATTTCTCTAAACTTGAGAAAATCCACCACCCCTTGATGAAAGAAAAAGGTCATGGATTTTGGAACCAGGAAAATTTGAGTTCACACTTAAGCTCTTGGGTGAGAAAAATATACATCAATTGTGAGTTGTGTGAATTTGTGCAAGTAGATTCTGACCCTCCATTTATTAATCTGTAAAATGTAGGTAATACTACACATAGTGAAACAGTGTGAAGCTTACCAACAATACATGTAAAGTGCTGCACATAAAAAATGATATCCAATAGCAACTTGGTTTGGAGGAAATTGTATAGGCTTTATATTAAGAAAGCCCTGAGCTTATATCCCAGCCCTTCTACTTATGACCTAAGCAACCTCAGGCATCTCATAAAATATTTATTAGTGTATCAGTTTGCTATGCTTTGCTATGAGCATTCTTATTCATGTATTATGTTTTGGTTAACTAATGTATATTAGTATTTGGTATTGGTATCTTTAGTATATATCTTGGAGAAGGAAATGGCAACCCACTCCAGTGTTCTTGCCTGGAGAATCCCAGGGACGGAGGAGCCTAGTAGGCTCCCGTCTATGGGGTCACACAGAGTTGGACACGACTGAACCAACTTAGCAGCAGCAGCAGCAGTATATATCTAGAAGTGGGATTGCTCATGGGGTATGCATATGTTTAGCTTTAGTACATATTTTTTGCCAAAGTTTTTCAAAGTGGTTGTGCCGATTTCTACTCCCTCAAGTAGTGTATGGCATCATTTATCTTTCCCATCTTAGCCATTCTGCTGGGTGTTGTTCTGTAATATTCTTATTCATCTTCTATGACATCATAGCTCATGTTTCATAGTAGTTGTTCTAAATCTTGGTCACTTATTCACTTATTTATTAAAATAAATATTTATTGAGCACTCTGTGTAGCAGGTACTGTGCCTGTTCCTGGGACTCAGTCCCATGCCCACTCTCCTTCCCTTCTCTGGATAAGTTAACGCATGGTGCACAAATTTCCTTGAAAATTCAGAGTGCTTCTCGTTTAATGCCATCTCTCCATCTCCATATACTTCTGTAACTTTAGTTGATCTCTTTTCTCTTTATTTTTCATTTTTCAAAGAAATAGATATTGCTTCCATATTTGCCAAAGCAAGCATTCCACCTATCTCTTGGACCTACCCTTTCTAACATTCATCAGGATCTTGTTCCAGTCACTATTAACCCTTGACTTGACACCAAATCTTTAATCTCTACATCTGCACTAGAGATTGTTAGTTAATAAATATTCCCTTCAGCTAACAAACGTGTTAGGATCATGCCTACACTAAGAAGCCCTTTTGGGACTTCCCTGGTGTTCCAGTGGCTCAGACTCCATGCTCCCAATGTAGGGGGCCCGGGTTCAATCCCTGGCCAGGGAACTAGATTCCACATGCCACAACTAAAGATCCTGCATGCCATAACGAAGACCCAGCACAGCCAAATAAATGAAAACAAACAATTTAAAAGCCCTTTCAATAGTCCTAGCACCCCTTAAGTATCTATTTTGCTCCTTTAGTTTCACCACAAAAACTCTCCTGGGCATTTTCTACACCAGTGTGTGACCTCTACTTTCCCTCTTTTCTCATTCTCTTGAAATCTGGCTCTGTTATGGAACTGCTCCTTGTCAACCACTAAAGATCTTCTAATCATTCAAATCAATAGTATTTTCTGATCTTACTTCTTCTCTGACTCCACTACCATACTAACAATGTTGATCACTCAACCATCTTGAAATCCTTTTCTCACAATTTGCTGTTTCTCTCCCCTCCCTAAAGGCAATCTCTCATCTACCACCATCATAACTGTCCCTCCCTGCCATTTCAGGTTAAGGGAGGCATTCCTTTAAGCTTTTACGTTTGACTATTGTCTCTCCCCAAGTTCATCTCATTCATTTCTATAGTTACAAAGAAACTTTCACTTTTTAGAAATTTCTCCCAGTTTCAGTCTCAAGTCCAAACTTCTCTTCAAGGTAACCATCCCACAACTGTGACTGGCATCACCATTCTTTTTTTTTAATAGGAGGAAAATTGGAAATAGGAAAATTTCCTATTTTTTAATAGGGGGAAAAACATTTACAATGTTATGTTGCTTTCTGCCATACAACAATGCAAATCAGCCATAATTATACTTATATCACCTCCCTCTTGAGCCTCCCACCCCATCCCTCTAGGTCATCACAGAGCCCCAGGCTGGGCTCCCTGCATTACCCTTCTTCTAGTTAAAAAGCTTCCAAATCTGTGTCCCGTATTTAATTTCTACCCCTCCCTCTCCCTCAACACCCACATCCTGTGAGTCACGAATTGCTTTTTCTTTTCCCTTCACAATGTCTCTCCTCTGTCCATTCCCTTCTTTGGCTTCCTTAGTTCAAGTGCTTAATACACAACCTTACACCCAGACTATTGTATTGCAATAGCCTCTTAACTGCCTCCAGTTTCTCTCTTTGCCCATCCATCCTCCGTACTGCTGACAGATTAATCTTCCTAAAGCACCACTTTAAAATCTCCCATGGTTTCCCATTGTTTACAGATCCAGACCCCACACCTTACAAGTCAATAAGGTGCTCCGCAGTTCAGCCGCAGCTGTCATTCCTGCTTTCCATATGCTCTGTGCCTTGAGTCACACTATGCTATCATGCCTTTCCATGACCTGACTTGCAAATAGTCCATTGGTTAGTTGTGTGCATGGACTCTGAACTCAAATAGGCTCAGGTTCAAAACCCAGCTCTGCCACTTCATAGTTGTGTAACATTGGATGATCTACATAGCCTCTCTGGTCTGTGTTTTCTCATCTGTAGAATAGGGACAATAATGGAATCCTGCCTCATAGGCTTATTATCGAGATTAAATGAAGTAATGCATCTAGACTGCTTAGCACAGTGCTTGGTGCATAGAAAACAGTAATAGGTGGGGGACAGGGTTTTATCCATATTATACCCCTCTCCTCGGTCTCTCTGCCTACTTCATTTCTTCCACCTTGAATGTCATCTCCCAATTTCACCTACTGAAGTCTTTTGCACCCTTTTAAGCAATACCTCAAATGCTATATCTTTTAGAAGTCTTCTCTGCTTCCTTTAACTCAACCACTTTGCTTGAATCTCTCTTTTGGTAATTTTCATCCCACCTTGGAACAAAGTCATCAGCCTTCTGTGCCGATGAAAGCTCTTTTCTGCCTTAACTGTGTCCTAATCATGTCTGTATTGCTTACTGCACCTACCACAGTAGGTGATATAGAAGAGGAACTTAATAAATATACTGACTGTGGCTGGAAATCATGTGATTAAGTGGAGCGGGATCAGAGACAGGTGCCCCATGACTGTGAAGTGATTCAAGTTGCTAGTGGTGGTTCTAGCACCCTCTTTCTATTCTTTCTTTCTTCCCCTATATCCTATCCCCAGTTATTTTTCTTTCCCATCTTGTTTATCTCCTGTCCTTAGTCTTGCTAGTGTGCACCATGACCATTATTTAATCCTGCTGATGGCCCTTGAGGGGAAGGAGGTTCCTATGACAACCTCAGATCTTGTCCCTTTGTCCTTACCACTTAAGCTTTGATGAAAACCACCCTTCTATCTACTACAGATTCTTACAAGTGCGGCTCATTAAACTTATGATCCAATTCTCCATCTGGAACCCGTGATAAAAATACAGAGCAGGAAATCAGGCTCTTTTATGTAATGGCACTTACTAGCCTGCCCGGATATCAGTCACCACTCGATATCAATAACATTCTTCAGCTCATGAAGATTGCCTAGCTGAAACTTTGCTTTTAGTCTATAACTAAACTTTGAGAAGTAGTTACTCAATTTTCAAACTTTCTTTCCTGGGCATCTCCAAAGTGAGTCCTTTCAAGTACAAAACTATGTCCATGTTCAACCACCTGTAAGCTTGATTGGTGTCCTCTGAATTTTCAACTATTTACCAAGCCATGTAATTACTGAGAGAACAAAGATATGGCCAGGCCTTTGACTCCAAGAGGTGTACAGTCTTGTAAATAGAGCTTTTATGAGCTTTAAATTTTACATGCCACTTGTTGAGAAATTTTGGTTCTCTCACCTCCTGGCTTATAAGCACAGCATCAGAATCACTCTGGCATTCCAACTACCTTTCTTTACCATGAAAGAAGTTTTCATCTTTTTTTTTTCTCTCTTTTTTCATCAAAGAGACAAAAGGGTAGGGAGAGAAGGAAATAATATTTGTTGAACACTTCTTTTAGCATATGTTTTTCATAAAAGGCATTTGCTTTTAAACTACACAACAACCTAATGAGTAGGTATTGTCCCTATTTTGCAGATGAGATAGTCGAAGTGCACTGAATTTACACAGTTTGTCCAAGGACACCTAGCTAGCAAAAGACCAAGTTGGGACTTGATGGTATTTCTGGCTTAAAAGCACATCATACTCTCCCTACTCTACTACACTACTATCCCTGTATAAATCAATACCTGTACTCCAGAGTAAATATCTTTTTCTCGGCACTTGCACAGTAGATTGGGTTCTTTTCTATAGGCTCTGGTATCACATTTCCTCACTGCTAGCCCCATTCTGTGATCTTCAACTACCAATGGATGTCAGAACGCTTTCTCCAACTTCCTCGTCTACTCTGAATTGAGACCTCGGTGCGGACATCAGCTTTGAGAACCTGAAAAATCTATCTTTTCTATCACTTGATCACCCTCAAAATGAATTCCCTCATGTTTACCCAAAGAAACTAAGAAGGGCCCTAAAAATGCATCTAGTGAATTTCTCAAGATTGCATTCTAGAAAGAATGAGGCCATCTTTTGCTCCTACTGGCTTCCTTAGAGAAAGAGGTAACACTGTTCTGGAAAAGAAGGAGGGGAGAAGGAGGAAAAGGAAAATAAGAAGAAGGAGAAGGAGAGGAAAGAGTTCTTGAATTTGTTTTCAGTTCAGTTCAGTTCAGTCGCTCAGTTGTGTCCAACTCTTTGCGACCCCATGGAATGCAGCACGCCAGGCCTCCCTGTATACCACCAACTCCTGGAGTTTACTCAAACTCATGTCCATTGAGTCAGTGATGGCATCTAATTATCTCATCCTCTGTCGTCCCATTCTCCTCCCACCTTCAATCTTTCCCAGCATCAGGGTTTTTTCAAATGAGTCAGTTCTTTGCATCAGGAAACCAAAGTATTGGAGCTTCGGCTTCAGCATCAGTCCTTCCAATGAATATTAAAGACTGATTTCCTTTAGGATGAACTGGTTGGATCTCCTTGCTGTCCAAGGGATTCTCAAGAGTCTTCTCCAACACCACACTTCAAAAGCATCAATTCTTTAGCGCTCAGCTTTCTTTATAGTCCAACTCTCACATCCATACATGACTACTGGAAAAACCATAGCTTTGACTACACGGACCTTTGTTGGCAAAGTATTGTCTCTGTTTTTTAATAAGCTGTCTAAGGTGGTCATAACTTTTCTTCCAAGGAGTAAGTGTCTTTTAATTTCATGGCTGCAGTCACCATCTGCAGTGATTTTGGAGCCCCAAAAAATAAAGTCTATCACTGTTTCCACTATTTCCCCATCTATTTCCCATGAAGTGATGGGACCAGATGCCATGATCTTAGTTTTCTGAATGTTGAGTTTTAAGCCAACTTTTTCACTCTCCCCTTTCACTTTCATCGAGAGGTTCTTTAGTTCTTCACTTGCTGTCATAAGGGTGGTGTCATCTGCACATATGAGGTTATTGATATTTCTCCCGGCAATCTTGATTCCAGCTTGTGCTTCATCCAGACTAGCATTTCTCATGATATACTCTTCATATAAGTTAAATAAGCAGGGTGACAATATACAGCTTTGATGTACTCCTTTCCCAATTTGGAACCAGTCTGTTGTTCCATGTCCAGTTCTAACTGTTGCTTCCTGACCTGTATACAGATTTCTCAGGAGGCAGGTCAGGTGGTCTGGTATTTCCATCTCTTGAAGAATTTTCCACAGTTTGCTGCTATCCACACAGTCAAAGGCTTTGTGTGGTAGTTTGAGCATGCTTTGACATTGCCTTTCTTTGGGATTGGAATGAAAACTGACCTTTTCCAGTCCTGTGGCCACTGCTGACTTTTCCAAATTCGCTGGCATATTGAGTGTAGCACTTTCACAGCATCATTTTTAGGATTTGAAATAGCTCAACTGGAATTTCATCACCTCCACTAGCTTTGTTTGTGGTGATGCTTCCTAAGGCCCACTTGACTTCACATTCCAGAATGTCTGGCTCTAGGTGAGTGATCACACCATCATGATTATCTGGGTCATGAAGATCTTTTTTGTATAGTTCTTCTTTGTCTTACCAAAGGGTTTTTAGGGATGTAGTGGTAGATCCTTCCCTGATGCTATCTGAAACCCAGAAAAATTTGGGTCCTATGTTAACAGATTATGATAATTGGGAATAAAGCCCAGTTCAAATTATAGGAATAACTCTATTTAAGAAAATCTACTACCTAAAAGTCTATACTTATAAAACAGAGATAGAGCAATCGGACAAGTAATCATAATACAAAATACTCCTCACTCTTCAAAAATTTGCTACAGGACTTCTTTTCTTAGAAAGGCCCCCTGATGAATTAGGAATTGGAGTAGTTTTACAAAAATTAAAAGATACAATACTTTTAAGGAGCACACTTACTCTATAATTCAAGATATACCCATAGTGGGACTATGCATGCAGCAAGCATTTGGTAATTATTTTCTGACTGAATAATAGAATGGAAATCTGAAACACAACTATTTCCCTCTTGAGTATATTCAATAATTTGAATTAACAGCTTTAAAGGTTGTCAAATATCTGAGGTATTTGCTTGAATGAATCGACATAAATCCTTTGCAATCAGCAATATTGATTTATACTGTGTGTGCTTGATTCTCTTAAAGAGTCTTAAGTATGACCCCTGCAACCTTAACAATACTAATTTTCTCAATAAATTTTTCCTTTATAGCTAGTGCAATAGTGAGGCTATGTAGATCACTATTCAGACAATTGCAAATTCATAATGAATTCAAGAAATTAACCCCAAATCAAAGCCTGAAAAGAGTGACTGATATTTTGAAGGGGGTCTCCTAGTAGTCTTGAACCAAAAGGAGAGGGTAGAAGTTTGAAAACACTTTTTATTAGCTGTTGATTTATTACTAAACATAGTCAAGAGGAAATAGTTGTATTTCTGGATCTTTAGCTTATTTATGCAGCAAACAATTTGTGCTAACTATGTGCAAAGATTTCCATCACAGATCTATATTCAGTTTTATACTAAGTAAGCACCTCAAAAATAGATGTGCATTTTAACACAAATTAAAGAGAAAATATTTTGAAAGGAAGCTTAGAAATACTGAACTAGAGGTAGAGAGAAAGGAAAAGGGTTCAGAGATAATATGAAACTGGGATCAACCAAGGTGGAAGGTGCTAGAGAAAGAAAGAGGAACTGTAGCTTCAGATCAAGCTTTCCCAATCTCCCAGCATTGCTGAGGGTTGGCCCCATTCATCACAACTGGGAAGTCTGGCTTTCAGAGTAGTAACTGGCTGCTCTGACCTGGCAAACTTCAGAGTTTAGGATTTGGTAAAAAATTCATTGGCATGAGACATTCTGTATGCTCTCTGTATACTCGACCATTTTAACTTCCCCAGTGGAAGGAGAAAACACTACCCATGGGAAACAGGCTAAAGGGAAATTGATTTTCATAAGAACATATTGAGCAAACAGGTAGGACCTGACTCCCTAATGGGAAGAAGCAAAGGCAGGATATTAAGTTGGGCAGTTAGAACAGCAGCTAGACTGAGAATGCTCTTGATGGGGGATCCTTATTCTCTGTCAAGATGAAGCTGTCCAGATCATAGGGTCATAAGCCAGCCCCTCTGTAGAGGAAAACGACAGCGAGAGGTAAGAAAAATCTCTCTGGACTTCTGTCAAGAGTGACCTTATTAGAGCTTGCAGATTTTGGCAGGGATGGGAAAAGTGTTATACCAATAAACATTTATTAAGATCTTACTGGGGACTCAGGTCTTATGGCAGATTATGTGAAAGAGATCAGAAGAGAATGAAATACTGTAAGATTGTACCTACCTTTGAGACATTATTAATAACAATTTTGTTAGGGAAACAGCTGAAGAGTAATTACACCCACAGGTACACATTGTCAAATGAAAATGAGATTGAGCACTTACAGAATGCTAGGCACCTCACCAATACTTCATATGGATTTTCTCATTTATCTCTAATGAAAACACTATGAGGTGGTTTTATTATTATAATTATTCTCTGTTTTACAGCTGAGAAAATTGAAGCACCAAGAGGTTAAGTTACTTGCTCAGAGTCACACAGAGAGTATGTGGTGGAGCCAGAACTGAGACTCAAGTCTTTCTGACAGGCTGTGAGACCAGGCTCTTAACTACTACAATATACTCCTTTCCTGTGACACGATAAATTTGGTACCGACCAAAGACACCATGTGGCTGTGACTATGGCAGCGTCCTAACTGCTGTAAATCTGTCAAGATCAGCACAGAAGAGGAGTCTAGGAGCAGAAAGCTTCAAAAAAAAAATGTGAGTGGTGACAGATATAGTGTTCTGGAGTGCTACAGGGTGGGGATTAGAGAGCAGTGAGTTAGAGGAGTACTGAGGTTTCTTCACTGTTACAGCCAAACACCAGAACGATGAGTGAAAGATGCAAAAAAATAAATGTCACCACTATTCAAATGCATAGCACCATGAGTATATGAACAGGTAAATGTTCGAATGATGGAATGGATTGTTTCAGTTCTCCTGGATATAAGGATATGGAGCAGGCATAGACAGTCTAGCAAATGTTCTTTTTTGACTCAGAGGACAAGGTGAACATGAGAAGTCAACTAGAAGAATATAACCGGCTAGAAAGTAAGCCCCTCATTCAAACTGGGTATTTGGCATTGTGGAGAGCCAGTTTTTCAAGGATGGTTTATTGACAGAATGTTTTCAGGATTCCACCAATTTCAGATTTTTGATATAAAGTAACAACCATAATTAGAGTCTATGTTGAGGTAAAGAGAAACTTAGGTGTTTTACAGATTATTTAGACCTCCCCCCCCCAAATTTTTGTATGCAATATATTGACAGTGGGGAATGAAAGGATGAGCCTATTACTCTTTGCACAACTTACTACGAAAACTGCTGCCATTCTGCACATTTTGGGGAAGGCAATGGCAACCCACTCCAGTACTCTTGGCTGGCAAATCCCATGGATGGAGGAGCCTGGTGGGCTGCAGTCCATGGGGTCGCTAGGAGTCGGACACAACTGAGCGACTTCACTTTCACTTTTCACTTTCATGCATTGGAGAAGGAAATGGCAACCCACTCCCAGGAGAATCCCAGGGACGGGGGAGCCTGGTGGGCTGCCATCTCTGGAGTCGCACAGAGTCAGACACGACTGAAGCGACTTAGCAGCAGTAGCAGCAGCAGCTGCACATTTAGGCTAGGTATGTCACATTATGACACATCACATATCTTTTGGCCCAAGATATTTCCTGGCCCATTTGCTGTCTATCATGTTGACAAATGGAACAGAACAGGAGAAAAAGTATTTGGCACCAAAGAATGTAGTTGAATTAGAAATATCTGTCAGCAGGTCTCAGTAATATTTCTGGGTCTGTTTCTGGGTCTCAATAATGTTTGTTCCAGGCATCTCAACAATGCCTGTCTCCAGGTTTCAATAATGTCTATCTCTAGGTCTTAAGATGCAAAAACACAAATAATGAAATCAATCCCCTGGACACCAAGGGGTTACTTGTGTTAATGCATAATTCCTCTAAAAAAATGAAAAGAAAGTGAAGTCACTCAGTCCTGTCTGACTCTTTGCGACCCCATGGACTGTAGCCTACCAGGCTCCTCCATCCATGGAATTCTCCAGGCAAGAGTATTGGAGTGGGTTGCCATTTCCTTCTTCAGGGGATCTTCCCAACCCAGGGATCAAACCCAGGTCTCCCGCATTGCAGGCAGATGCTTTACCTTCCAAGCCACCAGGGAAGCCTAAAAAAAGTGAGCTGTCTATAATGTTCCACCAGTTGTGTTCAAAGGAAAATAAACTTTTAATCAAATTTTCCTGCTGCATGGCATAACCTTGAATTATTCAAGAAAGACACTACTTATATATTAGGTGCAGGCAAATACTGTTTGATTCTACTTATACTAGGTACCTAGAATAGTCAAATTCATAAAGTCAGAAAGTACTTTGGTAGATGCTAAGTCCCAGGGGGTAGATGTGGGGTGGGGAGGGGGAATCAGTGTTTAATGGGGACAGAGTTTTGGTTTAGGAAGGTGGAAAATTCAGAAGATGAATGATGCAGAGTGTTGCACCAAAATGTGAATATAATTAGTTCCTTGGAACTGTACAGTTAAATATGGTTAAAATAGTATGCTTGATATCATGTGACTTTTACCACAATTTTAAAAATTTTAAAAAAGAAAGACACTACTTATAAAGAGAAAGGACTAAAAAAATCAACTTCATCTATTAATAAAAGAGACAGTATAGTACTACTTAAGGATTTCTTCTCCACTCTCCTCTTTCAAAGACTCTGCTCTGGGTAGTTTTCCTGTTCACCAGCCTAGTATCTCTCAGATATCACTTTCAGGAACAGGTTTATATGTGCTTAGACTAAGGGATGACCTAAACAGTAAGGACTGAGCTACCAAGATGATGTTCTGTACCTGCTAATTATCCCTGACACCATTGAACAACTGCTCCTGATACCAGTGTAGTATAACTTTGGGGAGAACAGAGAGCTAAGGGCACATTTGTGTGGCATGTGTTTGTTGCTTAAAAAAAAATGGATAGAGTTGGGGGTCTGAAGAAAGGGGGAGCACTGAGTTTCTAATTGTTTTAGGATATATGACAAGATGGTTTAATATATGTATACATTATGAAATGATTACCACAGTCAAATTAACACATCCATCACCTCACTTAAGGCACCTACTTTTTTGTGGTGAGAGCACTTATCTACGCTTTTAGCAAATTCAAGTATACAATGAAGTACAATTAACTATTGTCACCGTGCTGAACATTATTCATCTTATAACTGAAAGTTTGTACCCTATGACCAACATCTTCCCATTTTCCCCACCCCACCTACCTAGCCCCTGATAACCATGATTCTAGTCTCTGGATCTATGAGCTCATCTTTTTTAGATCCCACATATAAGTGAAGTCATACAGCCTCTGTCTTTCTCCATCTAACTTATTTCACTTAGCATAATGCCCTCTAGGTTCATCTATATTGTTGCAAATGACAGGAATCTCCTTTTTAAGGCTGAATAATATTCTACTGTATGTGTGTACCACATTTTATTTGTTTATCCATCGGTGGACATTTAGGCTCTTTGGTATCTTGGCTATAAAGAATATTGCTGCAGTTAACATGGGGATGCAGATATCTCTTTGAGATATTGATTTCGTCTCCTTTGCATACATACACTGCAGTGAATTTGCTGGGTCAGATGGTATCTGACAGGTATAGTCAGATCATTGCTCTCCTTATCAAGCTGTATATTTCTCTTCCAGCATTAATCTTCAGCCATTCTTCAGATTCCTCCTCATCACCCCTTTTTCCAAGAGGATTGACTCTAGAAGAGGTAATGAGTTTGGGCTCATTCTCTAGTCTCTCACTTCCTAGTTATGTTGCTACACTTCCAATTTCATTATTGTACTTTTGCAACTATTAGCATCTTGAAGATGGTGCAGGAGGTAAATTTGGATGATTTTATTTTACATTGAGCACCAAACAATTTTTCATGTTAATGAATATTTTTTTGTTAATTATAAGGACATAAGAAAATTAATACCAAGGCAAGTCATGATTAAAGGAACATCAAGAGAAAGGGGCAAAGGGCATATGTTTAATTAGATTTTCTGGGTAACTGAAGGGTAAGAACAAAGCTGTTTTCTATTGTATTTGCTTAAAAGAAATATTCCACTAAGCTATCTGAGTCCACTGTCCAGACTTAGTAAATCAAGTATAATGATATACTTGAATCAGTCTTTACTGATTGAGGATTTTTCAGAGCTTCCAGCCATTATTCTGAGCATTAATTTTGATTGGTCAGAACTACAAGTAAAATGAAGAGAGGAAGAGTAGAACTGAATGTATTCTGACCCCAGAATATCTCCTGAAAATTGTTTTCTTGACTAAGCTTGTTTCATTATCTCTTTCATGCACACAAAGGCAAAATGAGACATAACAGAATTAAAAAATAAATCTCATATCATTGAAAGCTCTAGGTAGTTGGGTTACCATTAATGAAGGCTTCTCAGAGACTCACATTGAAGAGAGTTCAACAGTCCCACATGGAATTTGCTTTTCTATGCACAAGATGCTCCTGGTATGCAGTTGCTAACCCTGTGCTCTGAGCAATTTCTGCAGAGTGAGTAAAGGTTACGCTGACATGTTCACTCTCTTGCTTGGTCCTTTTTGAAAGCAAGGACATGAGTTTGTCAGACTTTTCCTTAAGCTTGTTGTGTGGCCACAGTGGGAGCCCTGTCTCTCAGGGCTGAGACTCTGTTACCAGATTCCTGACTCACAGGAGGACGAAAACTGTCATCGCAGCAGTGGATCACAACCCACTAGATCTAACAAAAAGAGAGGAAGGAAGGAAGGATGGATGGATGGAAAGAAAACAAAAGAAAATCCCCCTCAAACTAAGTTACCTACTTGATCCTCAGGAAAAGAGAGGATCATTTGTACAGTTGCTTAAGCCAGAAACTAGGATTCTTCCTTAATTCCTTCCTGTCCTTCATGTCCTCTTCTAATGCAGTTTGTCTGCAACCTCTGTCATCTCACTACTTTTTTTTAATTGGAGGATAATTGCCTTACGAAATTGTGTTGGCCTCTTCCATACGTCAACACGAATCAGTCACAAGTATTCATAGTCCCCTTCCTCCTGAACCTTCCTCCCATCACCTGCCCCATCCCACCCCTCTAGGTTGTCACAGAACACTGGGTTGAGCTCCCTGTGTTTAGTAAAGCATAATATGCATACAGAAAAGTATATATATACACACACATACATACATATATGTATTCTACTATATAAAAAGTCTTAAAATTAGTTCACCTTACTCCATCCCAACTTGATCTCCATCTCTTACCTGTATTACTATATTAGCTTCCTCACCAGTTTTCTCCCTTTCCCTTTTGGTCCCTTACAGACATTCTCCACACAGAAGCCTGAGGGATCTTTTCAAAATGTAAATCAGATATGCATTCTACAAACTCACCTCCTATTACTCTTTCCCTCACCTGTAGTCCTCCAGTTACAGTTCTTGTTTTTGCTGTTTGCTTGTTAGTTCTAATGCTTCTAGTAGTCAAGTGCTTATCTCACTCAGGACTTTTGCACATGCTCTCTGTCTGCCTGTAATATTTCCCCTTGGATTGGTCTCCTAGATGGCCAGTCCATATTTATCAGATCTCAGCTGAGAGCTGATCTCAGCTTTCTTCTTCATAAAGATCTTCCCTGAGCATCTTGCCAAAATGAAGTCACCTCTCCCTGTATTGTTTTTTATATTAAGACCCAGTTTTTCTCCCTCATAGAATTGATCACAATAGTAGCTTTACTGTTATTTTTTAAATCACCTCCACTAGTAGGATGTAAGTTCTGAAAACAGTGAGACCATTACTTTTCTGTTCATAATTTTATCTCCAGTGCCTACCTAGCCCAATATATGACACAGAGTAGGTGTCTAAAAATATGTGGTGAGTGAATGAGTGACTGAATGAATGAATAGTATTCTGAGCTGAAACCTCTCTTTTGCCACATTAATGTCTTCACTGCAAGAAAGAGAGGATGGGCAAGGATTTAGGGAAGCTAGTATGCCTTTGAATTTGGAGGCATTTAAAGACCATACCTGTAAATCAAAAGGGAAAAATCAAGCTTATTCATTATGAACTAATGAGATTTAGGATTGAATGATAAAAATCTAATGATGCTAATTTCAGTTCTGAATGCTGGCTGCCAGTCTCTGAAGACAGGGTAAAATGGTAAGTAATAGGACACTGCAGCTTAATCCCCCAATTAGGAAGCAGTCATCACCCCCAGGGACAACTCCACTTGCTGATTGATTTTCTTTACGCACTGTAATTATATTCAGTACCATCTTAGGCTCCCTGAATGTCCTGGAGATCCCCGTTAGAGGTGGACCTTCCTTTACACAAGCCCAGTGTATTAACAATTTATATTAGCACAAAGGATAAATTATGGAGGAATTCTTTCATGTCACAGAAGCATTCTTAATGAGTTCTTTGAATAGGCAGTTCCCCAAGTGGATTTAAAATAGGATTTCATTTACAAAAATATGACTTAATTGTAAACTTTAGGGACACGTTGTCATCACCCCAAGCAAAGCAGCAAAGATGGCTTTGCTCTATTTCCTGGTCACAGACTGAGCCTTCAGCCTACAACACCAGCTGAACCAAGCCCCTACCTCTGGCCTCACATTTACCTCTAAGTTAGGCCACAGCACAGATTGATTGTTAATTCTATTGCACGGCTCAAGCACTAAGACCAGACAGCCATTTCACAAATTTGTGTCTTTGAGCGTGGTGGGGGAGGTATGCTTGTGGGGATGGGGGAGCTGCCTTCATGACTCACTGCTAACCCATGCCTGTTACTGGAAAAAAATAACTCTAAATGCACATCCTACTGCTTGTGAGTCAGGAATGTCATTTTCATTTATGAAGGATGGAACATTATTTTTCTCTAACATTTCAAGTGAATAACTTTACATACATTTTCCCCTCAATTTCCATAGGAATTTGATGCCATGGAAGCAATCAGCTACATGTCCCCAGAGCCTGGCAGAAACTCTTATTTTTCTTACAGGTACTTTAAGATCAATAGTTCTGAGTTCCCCTCCACCCTCCAATTACATTCCTGGTGAAATCCACCCTGATTTAGGGGTTTGGGGGGAGATGGGGTGATATGAATTCCAGTGTTATTTTATAATTTTAGAGTCACATTTCCATTGAGTCTTAAAAGCTGAGTTTCAGGAGTTGAGAGCTTTCTTGCCATGTCCCCATTAAGACATGTTTGCCTCCCACTGTGAGACTCCCAAAGGTAGATTCATCACCGGTTATGTCAAGGAAAAGAGTGGAAAAGAGCAAAAGAGACATCTTCTCTGTTAACTCTCCAGGGCATAGTTTCTGATTTCTCTGTGGCTATTAGGTAAATACACCTAGTAGAACAAAACGGGAAATTCATTCCAGACAAGAAAAACCAGGGTCTTTGAGTTTTATCATATATGACATATCTGATGGTGCTACCCACCTCCAGTAGTATGGCTCTTTTTCCAACTGGCTATATGTCTCTCCTTTCCTCAGGTCTAATGTGTGAATCTCACAGATATGGGTAATCTGACCACAATCAAAGAATTCCTCCTGCTGGGATTCGGGAGTCTCCATGGGTTACAGTTTTTTCTTTTTGGGATATTTCTGGGAATGTATGTAGTGACTTTGCTGGGGAACCTTCTTATCCTTATTGTCATTTCCCTTGATCGTAACCTCCAAACCCCCATGTACTTCTTTCTGTCCAATTTCTCCTTCCTTGAGATCTGGTACACTATCTCTATTGCCCCTAAGATGCTGCAGACCCTTCTCGTAGGTCCCCAGGTGATTTCTTTTGTGGGCTGTGTGGTCCAGTTTTACTTCTTCGGTTCCATGGCAGTAGCTGAGTGCTTTCTCCTGGCTGCCATGTCTTACGACCGCTACCTTGCCATCTGCAGCCCCCTCCAGTACCCATCGCTCATGAACCTCCACACGTGTGTCCTGCTTGCAAGCGGGTCTTGGCTGGGTGGCTTCCTAACCCCTGTGGTCACTGTTGCCATGACTTTTCAGCTGCCATTCTGTGCAACCTATAAGATCGACCACTTCTTCTGTGACCTGGCCCCTGTGCTGAAGCTGGCCTGCTCTGATACTGAGATTGTAGAGAAAACCACCTTCCTCCTGGCCTCCTTCGTCACCATGGTGCCCTTCTTACTCACCGTAGCCTCCTATATCCACATCGTGGCTGCTGTCCTCAGGATTCCATCAGCTGCAGGAAAGCAACGAGCCTTCTCCACCTGCTCCTCCCACCTCACAGTGGTCACTCTGTACTATGGAACACTGGGAACGGTGTATGCCATCCCCGCAGCAACCCGGGCTGCTGTCCTGAACAAGATCTTCTCCTTGTTCTACACTGTGGTCACTCCCATGGTCAACCCCATCGTGTACAGCCTGAGAAACAAGGATGTTCAGAAGGCAGTGAGAAGGCTTATGAGTCACTGGGCATCTGCTAAGGGGAGCTCGGGGCCCCCACCACCCCCAGGGAGTGTTTTTTTTCTCCGAACAGCCTGGGCTTCTATGAAGGACACCAAGCACTAGGCTGAGTACTTGGGGGCTCAGCCCACTGCTGCTCCCTCCTTCAAGGGAAAGAGCCAACATAGTAGGAACCCTCCCCGAATCCTTACAGACCTAATGTTCTTGGGAATTCCAGGGTAATCCTTGCATGCTAAAATAAGTTTGCCAGACAGGTGACTCTCTCTGGCTCTTCTACCATGCCTCTTAGGGGAAAATTCAAAACACCCAAATTTGCTTTCTACAAAAATCTCTCTCTCTGTCTTTGTCTCTCTTGCTGTGTGTGTGTTATAGAAATATCTGTTGGTGTTAAGGTTTTTGGTTTCATTATGTGCATGTGCCCAATGTGCCCATGTGTATGCACACACACACGCACACACCTCTACATACACACACAGCCACCATACCCTTCTCCTACAAACTCAGGTGCCTTCCACTGTGCCTCTCCTCAGGGCTTATGCGCATTCACGCTGCCTGCTGTTGTTCCTTAGATTGTCTGCCTCTCCGCTGATCAGAACCATGTCTAAAATCGTAGAGCAGCTATTGACTGTTCTGCTCATTTCAATAGGTAGTTAATCAAGCCCCTTGAAGACTGGAATAATATCATCCTTATTATTCTTGATGCCCCCTATCACTGTGCTCAACACACAGGCAAGATAATTATTTGTTGATTGAATGAATCAATGACTAATCAAAGCAATGGAGGCTTGGTGGATGAAGAGAGTTTAAAACAAGTCACTTTTTTTTCTGGCCTCTCCTCCTCATTTTTCTCCTCATGGTCATAGACATCCCCAACTCCCCCCACAGGCAGCTCTGACTGAGCCCCCTAATCTTGCTCCTTGCCATGCCCCCTCATCCACCTTCCCCACAGTGGCCAGATGTACCTTCCTAAACCCACACCTGACACTATACTTTCACAGTTTGTCACTCTCCGTGGTTCTCCAGTGCCCCTGAAAAGGAGTCAGAGCTCCTCCTCCTGGCTTGTGGCCACCTCTTGACCTCACCCCTCACCAGTCTCCTTCTCTCCCTCTGTGCTCCAGCCACACCAAATGCCTCAAATAGAGTTGGAAACCCTCGGAAGGGAAGATCACCTGCTCACCATGTATCTCCCACAGCATCTAGATCCAGAGCAGCACAAAAAAAGTAGTTGCTCAAATAAGATGTCTTAAATTGAATGGTAATGGGACCTTCCCCTTCCTTTCCCCTTGTTTCCACTTATTGGCTTCTAGCACTTTGGCTTGAGGAAAAGGCAATCTTGATTGGCTGTCAGTGATGTGTGAGTGTGTGTGTGTGTGTGTGTGTGTCTTTACCTATTTCACCTGCCTGCCCTCCAGGTAGGCACCACACGGGAGCAGATAGACTCCTTCCCCCCCCCCCCAAAAAAAAACCTCCTCCTGTAATATGAGTCAAAGAATGCCAAGTGGTTTGGGAAACACTTTCCCAGCTGGTTCTTCCTACTCCCTTCCTGACCACCCACAGAGTTCCCTCTTGTATAGGGTCTAATTGTCTCTAATCTAGCTTTAACTTCTTGTAATTACCCTCAATTAGAAAATAGAGCCTGCAGAACACACTCCTTGTGGTTAAGACATGGATCCAGAGTAAAAGTGTAATTACTTTTTGGCCTCTCAGGGGTTCTGCCTAGCCTTCTGTGCAGACATACAGAGTAGAAAGGCTACATCTGCTCCATCCATACATGTCTTTCTTTTATTCTTGAATCCGGGTTTCAGAGATAGTTGAGGGGTTTGTTTGGTGTGTTAGCTATATGGAAAATTTTTTTTTTAATCTACTAGTCTAAGCTCAACTGGGCTTCGAAACCTTCAACTATTTCCCATTGCCCTTAGGAAAAAGTCCGAATGCCCCATGGAAGTGACCAACATAACCTGTCAACTTTCAAGGGCCTGTAGCCCATCTAGAGTGTGTTCATGGCTAAAAAAGATATAACACTTCTCTCAGTCTCATATTTTGTTGCTTTTTTGCTCTCTGAACTCATTTCCTTCCTGGATGTTCCTCAAACCTGCTTGCCTCCTAATAACATTCAAGGAAGCTATTCTTTCTTCCCTTCCTTACTTCACTTTTTACTTGGCTCATTCTTTGAGTTCCACCCAGTTTCTTTATCATATGCTCTTAGAGCATCCTAGCTTTTTCACTTTTTCATTATAAATTTCTCACAGCTGCACTAGAATATTCTGCATGAGATTATATATATATATATATATACATACATCCTCTACCTGGACTATAAACTGCACAAGGCAGGATCTGTCTGTTTTGTTTGAATACTACATCCCTAGTGCCCAGCACAGAGCTTAACAAGGAATAATTGTTCAATAAATACTTGTTGATAAAAGAATGAAAAAGAGCCATCTAAAGTTATTTTATTTATTTGATAAAGCCTTATGTTCCTCTCACTCAAGATGCAGTTATTTAATCTTGTTGTGGACTGATTAGTTTCACTCTGTTCCCAAAACCACAGTGTACCTCCCTATTCTGTGCCAATCATCACACAACTCTGTGTAATTTCCCCGAGGGAACTGGAGGAGGGTGTATGGCTCAGGACAACTCATCCCTACTGGTGAGAAACGCGTCAAAGTGCATGTCCTTCTCACAGTGATAGTACAGCTTCCCTGCCAAACACAAAAGGCAGCACTTTTTTTTATTATGGTGCTTTGGTTGATACACTGCTCCTGCAGTGTGAATAGTCTTTCTCTATTCAGTGAAACATTATGTTAATGATTGGACAGAGTAATTAATAGCAGGTCAGATTATATTTTCATGTCTCTGTACAAGCCAAAGAGAAATTATCCTCGTTAACCTGATCAGTACAAACTGTCATACTAGATTAGAAGAGCTCCAGCTTCAATTTATACCTTAACCCTCACTGTTTTGGCCAGATGGCTTGCTGGTACCTCCATGCTGGTACTTTGCTGGTACTTTCCTCACTCAGGAAAGAGGGAGAAGAAATCTGGAATGAGCAAGTCAAGGTAAATAAGAAGCAACACGGACTGCAGTTTTGCCTTAAAAGAAGTTTGCCAACAGTACTTGCCTCAAAATTAAGAACACATCCATGTTAGATTTTTTTTACAAGGTGGCTAGGCTAGGATGTAGGGGAGGCTGCATGGCTCTCAAGGCAATGGCACTAATTTTGAAAGGTTATAATTGTGTTCCAGAGTATCATATCTGGAGCTAGAACTCCAGAGAGAGGACCTAGAGACAGATTTCAGTACCTTAAGAGCAGAGTACTGCCAAGAGTTAGACAAGTATCATCAGGAACCCAAGCAAATGAATTGGGGTCTGAGTGGGATTCACAGATTAATTTTAGTACAAACCAAGAATAGAGGCAAACAATATTTAGGGCTTTCTGGCAGGGGCCTCCACTGTTTCTAAGCTTTAGTGTTTCTTCTGCTTTTCAAGTTCTATAGACTCTTCAAATTTATCTTCTATGCCCAACTTCATCTGTAGTGCAAGATCATTCCTGGCAAAAACATGAATAAAGACAAAAGCAAAGTGTGGGGACATGATGTCTGGTATCACTACTATTCTAGCTGGTCAAGATTAGTGTTTAATAAAACTGATATCAAATGGTGTTTCACAGTACTACTAAAGTAATCGGAGGGATTATGTGACAAAGACATCAAAATTTACATAGACAAATGAGAGTTGTCCCTTTCATTGAAGTCCACTGGGAAACTATATAATTATTCAACTGATTCTAAAAACAAAATCAATGGAACTTATTTTTGAGTATTTTCTTTAGCTCCTTAGATACATTCTATTGAATTTCCTCAGCTGAGATTAACTTTCATCTTCTGAGGATGGATTTACATTCTACAAATGGCCAAAAGTCCCTTTGAGTTTAGTCTGATAAGTAAAGTAACTTTGGAGATTGAGGGTATCATTCAAAGAATGATTATTCTTATTATTATTATCTCTATTATTCTTAACATTATGAGTCATTAAATGTTGTCCAGGCTTACGGGTAAAATCAGAGATGGCCACAAGCTGAAGATCAGATAGGCCATCAGGGCTTAGATTAAATCTAAAAAGGGCTTAAGTATTATGAAACGAACTCAAAGAGGTGACCAAAATGTCAGGGACACCTGGAAGTGGCAATAGTAGAAGTCAATGCAAGAAATAAGCAGAAGGAATCCAGGAGGTTCTCAGAGCTGATAGAAGTATAATTCTAAAGTAAGGGACAGAGTCCTGCTGCAAAGGAGCTCCCTCAGTGGCTCAGAAGTAAAGAATCAATCTGCAATGCTGGAGACACAGGAGACCTGGGTTCGATCCCTGGTAGGGAAGATCATCTAGAGAAGGGAATGGCTACCCACTCCAGTATTCTTGCCTGGAGAATTCCATGGACAGAGGAGCCTGGCGGGCTACAGTCCATGGGGTGACATAAAGTCGGACATGACTGAGTGACTAACACACACACAAGGATTAGAAAGGCACGAAGAGAAGCAAATCAGAATGCTACTCTCAGGGGAAATGGATTGTCAATTGGGGAACCAAATAAGAGATTTGGATTCTAGAAGAAGTTATAGGAAATTAAGCAGGACTCCAATAAATTTATGGGATGCAAAAGTCAGAGTAAGACTGAATCTCTACTATTTCTCATGTGCAAGACTATAATTATTCCAAGAGCCAAGGACAGAGCTGAACCCACAGGGATTTTTTTTAATGCCCTTAGCCACAACTAAAATTGAAAAATTGCCAACCTCAGCACTGTTGTGGTAAAAAAGCCAGGCATATAATTCTAATAGTACTATAGAATGACTACCCTATTAGCCTGCTTGCCTGTCTTTGAGAATTGAATTCCACATAGATAGCATAATCATTGTTAGCAGAATAGTATCATTGTTGGAAGAATAGTTATCCTTATGTGTAGTTGGGTCCTGCACCCATTTTGGGATCTTTGACACACTGAATTTGACTCTGAGGTTTCTAGAGCTTTCACTTCTTCGATATACTAGAAAAGCCATCTGCCACCCTGGTTACTATTCTGCTTGAGAATACTTTGTTTTATCCAACTTCCCTTGAAAGTTCAGTACAAATGTCGAGTCCTTCCTGTTTTCATTCATTACTCAAAATGCACTAATATCTTTTCAGAAACTTGCTTGTGTTTAGGGTTTCTTCCAAAACAAGTTAGCTTCTTCATCCGAATTGGATTTCCAGCCAACGTTCTTCCTATTGCAAGGCATAGACATTTAACAAAGCAAATCTTTGACCTTTTCATTATTTCTATCGGGGTCCTATCAATGATTAGAAGATCAATTTGTACATCATCATGGACATCTTTCCTGAACCAATTCTTGCTCTTCACAAGAGCAATTCTTGCTATTCACCCCTTCATAAGTATCTCTTAACACTTGCGAATTCATTTCACACAGTGTTGATATTGATCTTTTGCCCTAAACAATAGCCACTTATTTTTTTGATGACATGAAAATAGCATGAATTTCACCCCCAGTGCTAGCTGGTGCATGACTGATTGCCTGATGTTGACAATTTTGTTGCTGAAAGTTAAAGCATGTTTCCAGGTTGGCCTTGGTCACAGTTTCAAACATTGAGCAATAACTTCCATTTGGATTGCATAGAGGAAGACTCAAAGATGATTATTTTAGAAATTAGGACACTTATGTTGTCCTTTCTCTTTTGTGCATTTTGTAGTCATCATCCCAGGCCAGGACTAGCTGAAGGTCATTGCTCCATGGGCTTGAATATAGGTAAGGAGGGCTTTGAAGAACCCCTGAGTCTCAGCTTAGTTACTGACATGTACCTGTTATAGCACCCAATAATATTTGTCTTATCCTATCTCTTGAGGAACTACAGTACATGGTAATGGTTAAGATAGCAGGCTGTGGAGTTAGAACTGGGTTTGAAACCTAATTTCACCATTCACTACCTTGGTTAGGTGGATCACTTTAACCAAATTGCAGTTTCCTCATTTATACAGTGAGATGATATCTACCCGCAAAGTTCACAAGGCTTGAATGATGCCTAGCACGTGTTGAGCTGTCCACTATTAATTGGTGGGAAGGCCAGTCTGACTTAATGAAAAGTCAGAATTTCTTTCAAAGCTATAAGGGAATACCGCTAATACTGACTCTTCTTTTTCAGGAACTCGCTTCACAGAGAAATGTCAGAAACATATTCCATTCCAGCTGTGCTCCAAGGGGAGGCTGAGACTCTCTCAGGCTTGTGGGGTATATTCCTGCTTCCTTGGGACATGACCCCACACCCGTCATTCCTGAGCTAAAGACACTGCTGACCTTTAACTTCCCCACTAAAATGGCCTTGGCTCTCTCTTTTCTTAACTGTCACTACCACTAGCTAAGGACTGAGGGCTTCCATTAGTTCTCCGTGTCTCTGTATACCAGGCTGACGTTATTCAGATGAACTTCTTTCTCAGCAGATTGATTAACTGAGGTCACATTGTTTGTTATTGTTACTTCCAAATAAATACAGTGAATTGTTTTACCAAGTAGATGGCTTAATGGGATCCATACTAATAAATAGATAAATATAGTCAAGTTTCCAACTCTGAATATTCGTTGAAAAGACTGTTGATGAAGCTGATGAATACTTTGGCTACCTGATGTGAAGAACCAACTCACGGAAAAATACCCTGATCTGGGGAAGATTGAAGACAATAGGAGAAGGGGGCGGCAGAAGATGAGATAGTTAGATAGCATCACTGACTCAATGGACATGAATTTGAGCAAACTCCAGAAGACAGGGGAGAACAGAGAAGCCTGGCATGCTACAGTCCATGGCATCACAAAGAGTCAGACACGACTTAGTGACTGAACAGCAGCAACAAATACTGGCTTCCTGTGTAAATGAAACACATTACCCATGTGATTCTAAGATATTAATTTACCACCAACTATCTCCTTTCTTTTTGTAGCTGGTGAAATAGTAAACTCTTAACCTAGTTTATAAATAAAACAGTTTCAGATTATAAAGTTGGGGAATCCAAATTAATGAGGTTTAATTTGTCTAAGGAGAAGGCAATGGCACCCCACTCCAGAACTCTTCCCTGGAAAATCCCATGAATGGAGGAGCCTGGTGGGCTGCAGTCCATGGGGTCGCTAAGAGTCGGACACGACTGAGCGACTTCACTTTTCACTTTTCACTTCCATGCACTGGAGAAGGAAATGGCAACCCACTCCAGTATTCTTGCCTGGAGAATCCCAGGGACGGGGGAGCCTGGTGGGCTGTCGTCTATGGGGTCGCACAGAGTCAGACACGACTGAAGCTACTTAGCAGCAGCAGCAGCAGTTTGTCTATATTAACCCTAACTATAATGATATATCACTTATCTGAAAGTTCCCTTCCTAGAAACCATAACTGTCTAATACTTTCAAAACTAAACTCTAAAAATTAACCTTTAAAAACCTGAGAGCTGCAAAATCTTGTATGCTGCTGCTGCTAAGTCGCTTCAGTTGTGTCTGACTCTGTGCGACCCCAGAGACGCACAGACCCCAGAGCCCACCAGGCTCCCCCATCCCTGGGATTCTCCAGGCAAGAACACTGGAGTGGGTTGCCATTTCCTTCTCCAATACATGAAAGTGAAAAGTGAAAGTGAAGTCGCTCAGTCGTGTCCAACTCTTAGCGACCCCATGGACTGCAGCCCACCAGGCTCCTCCATCCATGGGATTTTCCAGGCAAGAGTACTGGAGTGGGGTGCCATCGCCTTCTCCGACTGGAGTGGGTAGATTATATAAAATCCACACATCAAAACTCATGCAGAGTACTTACAGAAAAACTCCTAAGGCTCTCAGTCTTACTTTATATACAACTGTAACTCAGCATGGTTTGTGAGCCTAGGATAGAATAGAAGACATCAAAGGGCTACTGGAGGCATAAACAATATAATCAGCAAGCAAAAACTTTAGAAAAAAGACAGGATATGTCTTTAAAAATAAGATAGCCTGTGGCCATTTATTGGATGATTAAACAGTCTGATATACTAAGGACACACCTTATATTCCAGCCCAACTCAATGATTAGTGTCCATAGAAATGACCTGGAGTCAACTTGAACAGGACAAATTGTGTCAGGTCCAGTTGGCATGAAAAGATAGGGATGGACAAAATAGATAAGGAGATTAACAGATACAAACTTTCAGCTTAAATACGTCAGGGGGATGTAATGTACACATAGGGTATATAGTCAGTAATGTAACAGTTTTGTATGATGATGGATGGTAACTGGTTTCATTGAGACGGTCATTTCATAATCCATAAAAATATCAAATTGCTGTGTTGTACAGTTAAAACTAATCTAATATTATATGTTAATTATAAATAACTTTTAAGACCATAGAGACATCTATTTGAAACAATTACAATGAAAAGGACTTGGCCACTGCAAGCACACTTCTATTATCTGAGACATGTACTTGCAAACATTTCCTTGCCAGCCAATGCCAAACAGATCAGGTGTTAAGGTATCTGCCAACCAAGCGTGTCACACTAGGCTCTGCCAGCCTGGCTTAAATGAACAGATAAGGGCTTGTAATGAGTACATTATTTACATGTAAATAAAGCAAATGGTGAAATATTCATGAAACTTTTTTCTCCCCTCCCTGAAGTGGCACGCATGGGAATATTAGCAGTGTAGGTGGTATCCCAGTTGTTAACAACTTCGAGTTAATGAGGTAGCTGTTTTGCTGCATCTGTGTGTGGTGGGGGAGGGGGTTATTCTCTAGGGATAAATCCTAAACCTCCAGAGAGTTTATTAGACAAAAAGGATACTTGGAGATGGTCATTTTGCCATGTCACTTTTCAGAAGAAATGTGTTCCAGCAAAAAAGGAAGATATTGGGAAGGAAAAGTTATTTTTCCAGGTTTCTAATGAAGTCAGGGAATTTCCTCTCACCTTGTTACCAATAGTACACATACCCTCTTGGAGGGGGAGGGTCGTGGAGAAGTGCTAAATAATAGCCTCCCAAGGAGCTGTTATGGACTTGCTTTTAATAACTCCCCCTGAGCACATCTCCTAGTAAAGTTCTTTGTAGTTAAAATGCCTCCTTTAACTAAGTCATGTGCGACCAATTAAAACCACCAAATTCTGCCGTGAATGCTGCACTAACTCCTTAATCCTAAAAATTAGTCTGCAAAGGAAGGAAAGAAAATGACGAAAGAAAGGGAGCCACTTACAAACTTAGCTTCAGGGAGTGCACAGGTTGCTTGTAAGTAAATGCACTGTGTGTGTATCGACACAGAATGATTTTTGTGCATTTTGTAGGGAGACATTTATGTGAAAGATGGTGTGTGTGTGTATATTCATACCCATATATATCTTCACACATATGGATAATCTGACTGTTTATGTAAATGCCGTTTAGTGGAGGGATAAAGAGTTTAATATATTTCGACATGGCTCCTAACAACAGCCTATGTTTAAGCCCAGCCCCCAATAATGAGTGCCCTTAAAGATGGCTTGGAATCATTCAGAAAAAGTTGTATCAGGCTCATTTTGGTATAAGAAAACCAAAAGCTATCTGTTTGAAGCAAATTATAAAGGACATTTTGATTTTAAGTGGTGCTTCTGTTATTTCGGACATGCATGTGTAAAGAGCTTCTTTCCCAGCCAGTTGCAGACAGATTAAGTGTTATAGTATCTGCCAACCAAAGCAGGTCACACTAGATTCTGTCACTGTGGGTATGGGTCTCTGTGTGTGGTGTGTGCATGGATGCATATGTGTGTTTGTGTGTGATTGCTCCAGTTAGGGTGTGTTTATGCATGTAGAAATGGGCAGATGTGAGGAGATGTACATTTTTTAATGAATTCAATCTGACTTGAACACCTGGTTTCCGCTAGCATCTTACTTTGATTATCATTGTTCCTAGTTTCCCATTCTGGTTCTCTATTTTGCCTTTTTCAATGGAGGGCACACAGATCAAATTTGGCTCAGTTAGAGATTGCCCGGATTACCTGACCC
Organism: Bubalus bubalis; assembly: GCF_019923935.1. NCBI lineage: Eukaryota > Metazoa > Chordata > Mammalia > Artiodactyla > Bovidae > Bubalus > Bubalus bubalis. The sequence continues at coordinate 138,564,721 of NC_059181.1, read as the reverse complement.
TGCCCACCTGTTGAGCCTAGCAATGCCATTACCCACCCTGTAGCCTCAACTGCATCCTCTTGCCAAAGCTGCCACCTGTTCTTTGGTCGATTCTGGCCAGAGCTACTTCCTTGAAACTGACCTAATGACCCTGCTTAGGCTAAGTTAAGCACTAGTCCGGGCAGAACTAAAGGGCAGAAGTAAGGTGACAAGGTTGGGCTGCAGGTCTCAGCATGGTGTGAACCAGGCTCCCCTGAGGACAGTAGGAACCTGGATGCATGAGAGGCTGCCTGATGTGGGGAGTACTGATTCAGGGTGGGGGAAAGCAGACCAGAAGCTCCCAGGATCCTTGATCCAAAGAGAAAACCAAGTGAAGTGAAATGAGAGCCAACTGTGGAAGGTTGTTGGAAGGTAATCAGTGGCAGGAAGGAAGAGGAGGAGAGAAGAATGAAAGAAAATATGAAAGTCTTGGAATATCATTCCAAAGAGAGCTAAGAAGTCCCGATGCCGTCCCTAGGAACACACGGGACAACTATTCATTGAGAGACTACTACATGTTAAGGGCTTCCCAGGTGGCTCAGCGGTAAAGAATCCACCTGCAATGCAGAAGACTCAGGTTCAGTCCCAGGTTGGAAGATTCCCTGGAGAAGGAAATGGCAACACACTCCAGTATTCTTGCCTGGGAAATCCCATGGACAGAGGAGCCTGGTGGGCTACAGTCCATGGGGTCACCAAGAGATGGGCACAACTGAGCCACTAAACAACAACTACTACATGTCAAGCACTTGCCAGGCACTGGGTGTATTTCAGTAAACAGAACATAGTCCCTTCTTTCAAGGAGTAAGCTTTGTATTTGAGGTCAAGAAGCAAGTTGTTTTTCATATTTCTCTGTGAGAAGTTCCACAATAGATGTGAGAAAACTTTTCCTGGAAAAATGGAGTTAGGCAGGTGAATCGTGGGGCGGAGAATGAATATTTAGAGGCTACCCTTTGGCTTCAGGATAAAATCCAAATTCCTTGGCTTGGAATAGAAGGCCCTTCATGAACCGGCTCCAGCTTCTCAGTTCTCAGTTGTCACCACCGTTGCCCACACTCGCTAGATCCAGCCATGTCGGATTACTTGCAGTAGCTTGGACATGCACACTCTCTTTCACATCCAAACCACTGCAGATGATCACTTTATATGGAATGGCTCCCCAGGCCCCACCCATGCAACCCTACTTATTTGACTCAGCTCAGATAACACCTCTACTGCAAAGTCTTCCCTTAACCTGACCAACCCCTTGCCTCGGATTAGTTTGGGTGCCTGTATTAATTTGCTAGAGTGGCCATAACAAGTACCATAAATTGAGTGTACTAAACAACAGAATTTTTTTTCTTGTAGCTCTAGAGGCCAGAAGTCCCAGATTAAGGCAGCATTGATTCCTTCTGAGGGCAGGAAATATCTAACCCATGTCTCTCTCCTAGTTTCTGGTGGTTTGCTGGCAATCTTTGGTGCTTCTTAGCTTCTAGACATATCACTCCAGTCTCTGCCTTCATCTTTATGTGGTGTCTTACTGTGTGTGTGTGTGTCTTTCTGTCTGAATTTCCTCTTTTTATAAGAGCACCAGTCATATTCCAGAAGACTTAATTTTAACTTAATTACCTCTGTAAAGACCATATCTCCAAATAAGGTCACATTCTAAGACAGTGCAAATTAGGATTTCAACATATCTTTCTTTGGGGAACAAAATTCATCCCATAACAATGATTCTCTCTCTCTTTCCCCAGCACTGACATAGGAAGCTATACTTATAGCATTAATCAATATAATTATAACTTTCTGTTTACTTAGGGATTAGATCTGATAGATAGAGTGCCTGAACAACTATGGATGGAGGTTCGTGACATTGTACTGCTGCTGCTGCTGCTAAGTCGCTTCAGTCGTGTCCGACTCTGTGCAACCCCATAGACGGCAGCCCACCAGGCTACCCCGTCCCTCGGATTCTCCAGGCAAGAACAGTGGAGTGGGTTGCCATTTCCTTCTCCAATGCATGAAAGTAAAAAGTGAAAGTGAAGTCGCTCAGTCATGTCCAACCCTCAGCCATTCCATGGACTGCAGCCCTCTAGGCTCCTCCGTCCGTGGGATTTTCCAGGCAAGAGTACTGGAGTGGGGTGCCATTGCCTTCTCCGGTGACATTGTACAGGAGGCAGTAATCAAGACCATTCCCAAGAAATGTAAAAAAGCAAAATGGTTGTCTGAGGAGGTCTTACAAATAGCTGAGAAAATAAGAGAAGCAAAAGGCAAAGGAGAAAAGGAAAGATATACCCATCTGAATGCAGAGTTCCAAAGAAAAGCAAGGAGAGATAAGAAAGCTTTCCTCAGTGATCAACACAAAAAAACAGAGGAATGCAATAGAATGGGAAAGACTAGAGATCTCTTCAAGAAAATTAGAGATATCAAGGGAACATTTCATGCAAAGATGGGCACAATAAAGGACAGAAACAGTATGGACCTAACAGAAGCAGAAGATATTAAGAAGTAGCAAGAATACACAGAAGAACTATACAAAAAAGATCTTAATGACCCAGATAACCACAAGAGTGTGATCACTTACCTAGAGCCAGACATCTTGGAATGTGAAGTCAAGTGGCTTTAAGAAGCATCACCACGAACAAAGCTAGTGGAAGTGATGGAATTCCAGTTGAGCTATTTCAAATCCTAAAAGATGATGCTGTGAAAGTGCTGCACTCAACATGCCAGCAAATTTGGAAAACTCAGCAGTGGCCACAGGACTGGAAAAGGTCAGTTTTCATTCCAATCCCAGAGAAAGGCAATGCCAAAGAATGCTCAAACTACTGCATGATTGTACTCATCTCACACGCTAGCAAAGTAATGCTCAAAATTCTCCAAGTGAGGCTTCAAAAGTATGTGAACTGAGAACTTCCAGATGTTCAACTCGGTTTAGAAAAGGCAGAGCAACCAGAGATCAAATTGCCAACATCCACTGGATCATAGTAAAAGCAAGAGAGTTCCAGAAAAACATCTACTTCTGCTTTATTGACTATGCCAAAGCCTTTGACTGTGTGGATCACAAAAATCTGTGGAAAATTCTTAAACAGATGGGAATACCAGACCACCTTATCTGCCTCCTGAGAAATCTGCATGCAGGTCAAGGAGCAACAGTTAGAACTGGACATGGAACAACAGGCTGGTTCCAAATTGGAAAAAGAATATGTCAAGGCTGTATATTGTCACCCTGCTTATTTAACTTATACGCAGACTACATCATGTGAAATGCCAGGCTGTATGAAGCACTAGCTGGAATCAAGATTTCCAGGAGAAATATCAGTAACCTCATATATGCAGATGACACCACCCTTATGGCAGAAAACAAAGAGGAACTAAAGAGCATTTTGATGAAAATGAAAGAAGAGAGTGAAAAAGATGGCTTAAAGCTCAACATTCAAAAAACTAAGACCATGGCATCCGGTCCCATTACTTCATGGCAAATAGATGGGGAAACAATGGAAACAGTGACAGACTTTATTTTGGGGGGCTCCAAAATCAGTGCAGATGGTGACTGAAGCCATGAAATTAAAAGACATTTTTTCTCCTTGGAAGAAAAGCTATGAGCAAACTAGACAGCATATTAAAAAGCAGAGACATTACTTTGCCAGCAAAGGTCCATCTAGTCGAAGCTATGGTTTTTCCAGTAGTCGTGCATGGATGTGAGTGTTGGACCATAAAGAAAGTTAAGCGCCAAAGAATTGATGCTTTTGAACTATAGTGTTGGATGAGACTGTTGAAAGTTCCTTGGACAGCAAGGAGATGAAACCAGTCTATCCTAAAAGAAATCAGTCCTGAATATTCACTGGAAGGACTGATGGTGAAGCTGACGCTCCAATACTTTGGCTGATGCAAAGAACTGACTCATTGGAAAAGATGCTGGGAAAGATTGAGGGAAGGAGGAGAAGGGGACGGCAGAGGATAAGATGGCTGGATGGCATCACAAACTCGATGGATATGAGTTTGAGCAAGCTCCGTGAGTTGGTGATGGACAGGGAAGACTAGCGTGCTGCAGTCCATGGGGTCACAAAGGGTTGGACATGACTGAGCGACTGAACTGAACTGAACTGAAACTGTGAGCTATGTGATGGCAGGGAGTGTGCTTTATGCACTGTTGTAATAGTACCTGAAACAAAACCAAGCACATAGTAAGTATTCAGTACATATTTGTCACAATGTAAGTGTCATTCCTTTGATCAGAGGCCAATCCCTTCACATATTCACTGGACCTTGGACCTTCTAGTCTTTGCAGGGACCATGAAATACTATAACCCTCTGATCTCCTACAACCCTCTGATCTCCTACATCTTCAACTTCTCTCTTTCTAACAAGTTCTTCTTCCTAATAGTATTAAAATATTTTCTATTGCTTCACATTGTAAAATCAAACATTGTTCTCACCAAACCAATTTCCCTTTAGAACCATGTTTCTCCAAAACATTATCTACACACAGTGTCTTCTTTCCTTCACCTTTTATTCATTTCTGTATCTCACTCCAGGATGACTTTTGCAGTCATCACTCTATGAAACGTCCTTTTAGTGAGGTCATCAATGTCCTCCATGTCACCAGAGGCAATGGACTCTTCTCTGTCCTCAGATTACCCCTCCTCTAAGCAGCCTTCGGCATAGCTTACCAGGCTTTCTTCTTTATAACACTCCTTTCTCTCTACTTGCATGAGCCTACACACATGGTTTTCCTGCTACCTCTCTATATCATCCTCACCCTTATTCTTCCTCTGAAGTGAAAGTAAACATGTTCGTCACTCAGTGTGCCTGACTCTTGGTGGCCCTATGGACTGTAGCCCACCAGGCTGCTCTGTCCATGGGATTCTCCAGGCAAGAATACTGGAGTGGGTTGCCATTCTCTTCTCCAGGGGATCTTCCCGATCCAGGGATCGAACCCATATGTCCCACACTGCAGGCAGATTCTCTATCATTCACAAGGCCCTGTTCTTGGCTCTTTTCTCTTCTTTCTCTAAACTGTTTCTCTACATGATTTCCCCCATTTCCATGATTTTAACTGCCATCTACATGCTGATGGCTTCTAAATTCATATTTCTTGCCCAGATATCTCTTCTGAGTTGAGAATAGTATATTTACTACTTACTTAACATCCACTGCTATATCAGTATATTCTCACACATTTCTCTTCATATCTAGTCCTGTTCCAGGGTTCTTTCATCCCAGTGAGTGGCACAAGCACATATTCAATTCACAAACCTATAACGTAAGTTATTTTTGATTTCTCATCAAACTCTGCAGATTCTACCTTTGAATATATTGAGTTTAATTCATTTTTCCCCATCTCTGCCACTACTCTTCTAGTCCTTACCACCATTGTTTCTCACTGCTAACATTGTAACAGTGTCCTAATTGGTTTTTCAATGTCTATTAGCCCTCCAGTTCTGTTAAAAGTCATTTTCCACACAGCAGCCGGAGTGATCTTAAAACATAATACGAATCCCGTCACTCTACTAAAAAGGATTCAAAGAGTTCTAATCTCAGTTACAACAAGATGAAGTGAGGTCTTGTATTATCTGGTTACTGCTGATTTTTCCAGACCCATCTATGATGTTCTCCCCTTTGATCACTTCATTGTAACCACACTAGGCTTTTTTCTGTTCCCCAAACACTCTAAAGTCTTTACTACTGCAAGACCCTGCTGCTAGCTAGTCCTTCTGTTGAAATTCTCCCCTGCTTTATCAGAGAAATCGTCATATCTCCCACACAATTCAAATTATGTATGCTTGTTACAGGCCTTCCTAGCAGCCTGTGTTTTTCCCTTATAGCACGTATCACAGTATTAAATTATGGAGAATTGTCAGTGTAAGGGTAGTACTTGAAGTCAGTGAAATGATAATAATCTAGTAAGTGAGGAAGACATATAACCATTCAACTATTCTTTCAACTAGTAGTCATTGTCTGTCTCCTATGTCAATAGGAGCTATGCCTATAGCTCTAGGCACTGAAAATGCAGTGGTAACACTCCAGATAATATGATTACTCCTTAAACGTAGGTCCACAATGAATCCCCTGGGGATACAGGAGAGTATCACTTTACCTAATGTGTTGGATGGGAAAAACAATCAGGTAAGATTACCTGGTAAGGATTATGATGAATCCAAGTATTAAAATCAATGGGACATCAACCAGGTGAAAAACAAATATGGGCAGGAATTTTCAGACAAAAGGCAAGAGTAAGGATGCATCTGTGTGATATGGGTAAATTGTGAAATGGAACTTGGTGGGAGATGAGATTGGGGAAGGAAGCAGGAACAGGGTCATAGAAGACTTGAATCTCATGCTGAGGAGCTTGGATTTGATCATGTGAAGACACGTATCAAATGTCTACTGTGTGAAGTGTACTATGCTGGATACTTGAGAGTTCAGCTGGAAATGACCTTCTATCTCTGTCTTTAAAGGGTTCATAATCTCACTGGAAAGATAAGGCATGTACACAGAACTGTGAAGAGCAGTGCATGCTTACTTGTCAAATAAAGGGGAATAGAGTACTTCTGACGGGGGAGAAATTACATGAGCAAAATAGCAGGGAGAGTTCTGAAAGAAGGTAGTGATTGAGTTGGGTCTTAAAGGGAAAAAAGGGGTATATTTAACTAAGCAAGGGACATTCTGAACATTTGTGTTTGTTCATATGTTATACTGAAAGCTTCATTAGGTCTTGACATTAATTTTTGTTTGTAATGTGTTTCAAATTAATTATAAAATTATTCTTTAAGGTAAATAAAAATATTGTGACTTTACGTGCAGAGATTCTCTTTATAGACAGTGCTTTCAAAACTACAGTCGATAAGCAATGTAAAAATATCAGCTCTGAGTAATTTGAAAACCAAGGCCATCAGACTATGAAATCTTTGAGGTCAGAAGCTGTTATCTACACTGTTCACTGTTCTATTCCTAGCACCTAGCATGATACCTGGATAATATTAGTCTCAATGCATATTTTTGATTGTTCCTTTAGCAGAGTCTTTTTGCTTCCCTTCTCTCTTCAAATGTAGCTTGAATATATCAGTTGATGTTTGGTAGCTGGTAGCTGATACAACAATAAGGAACAAAAGCACAAGTGAGGCCATCAAGGGTAACTTAGGTACACAGCAGAAGGCAGATCTGGGAGGGGTGCATAAAGAAAGAAAGAAAAACACAGTGAGTAGCTGTGAATGCTAAAGAAAATTCAACTTAGAAAAGAGAGCCTTGAGGCAATCTACGTGTCTAACAAATTGCTCTAAGTGCTTAATGCACATTCCTCCAAAATTATTCTTCTGGTGTGTTTCTGTATATTTTATTAGATTCTGCTTTCATCTTTCTTAGTCCTAGGCCAAATACGGGTGCAGTATTACTATTAGCCATTTACCACAGTCAGTCTCACCACCAGAACTCTAGCCTGAGTGCTAAGCAAATAAATATGCTCTCTTCGTTTAGGGAACTCTCAGTTCCTCCTGGGGTAGCACAGTTACCACTCCTCCTCCAACCTCAAGGTCTCCCAGTCTAATTTATAAGGCACACACACACGCATACACACAGAGAAAAGAAACTGAACACAACTAAAGCACACCTGCCAATCCTTACCTCCAGGATTGAGGTTTTGAGGGGATTGTATGCAGCATTGTTCATTGTCTGTCCCAGAATGGCTCCCCTCCCACAACCTAGGAAGTACTCCTCCCATTTCACAATATCAGTTCACTCAAGGAAAACTAGATCACCTCAAGGTTGTTCAGTCACTAAGTTGTGTCTGACTCTTTGCAACCCTATGGACTGTAGCATGTCAGGCTCCCCTGTCCTTCAGTATCTCCTGGAGTTTGCTCAAATTCATGTCTCTTGAGTCAGTGATGCTATGTAACCATCTCATCCCCTGCCACCCCCTTCTCCTTTTGCCTTCAATCTTTCCCAGCATTGGGGGCTTTTCTGATGAGTCAGCTCTTCACATCAGCTTCAACAACAGTCCTTCTGATGAATATTCAGAGTTGATCTCCTTTAGGATGGACTGGTTTGATTTCTTTTCAGGGCAACCAAGACAAATATACTAACTTTTCCCCCAAATCAGCTAAATAGATGATTCAGAGATTAATCAATATTTCAGGTTATGAAGATTATCATTTACCCTATGCTTTCCTAATCAGACCTTCAGACTGTCATAATTTTTGTTGATTGAATGGAGCTCATCATTGTAGGATCAAATCCTCAGCTTCCTCGGGGACTCCTTGACATCTTTGTTTTTGAGGCCATAGATAAGGGGGTTACACACTGGAGTGACAACAGTATAGAGCAAGGAGACAGCTTTGTTGAGAATTGGCACCTGGCCAGAGAAGGGCAGCGCACAGACTAGGATCAAGGTCCCATAAAACAAGGTCACAACCACTAGATGAGAGGAACAAATGGAGAAGGCCTTCTGCCTACAAGTCACGGAAGGTATATGCAAGACTGTGAAAAGAATCTTCCAGTAGGAGGCTAAGGTTAGTCCAAATGGGGCTAGAGTCACCGGTGCTGTTAGACTCATGCAGACCAGGGTGATTAGCTGGGGATCTGAGCAGGAGAGCTTCTCCAGAGACTTCAAGTCACAGAAGAAGTGGTCAATCTCATTGCCATCACAGAAGGTCAAGCTGGATACCATAGCAACCTGGACTGCAGCTGCCACTGTGAAGCCACTAACCCATGAGCCAATTACTAGCCTCAGACATATAGTTCCATGCATTAGTGCTGGATACTGCAAAGGCTGACAGACAGCCAGGTATCGGTCATATGACATCACTGCCAGAAGATAACATTCGGTGCTACCCAGAGCCCCAGAGAAGTAGAGCTGAATAATACAACCTACCATGGAGATCACTGTCTTCTCTCAACAAATCCACGAGCAAACTGGGCATGATATTGGATGTATAACAGACCT